>NC_079547.1:11316789-11653654 GCF_015846415.1 Triplophysa dalaica
ACCTCCTCAGAGTCGTATCTGCGAGGCTGGAGAGTGTAGACCAGAGTGCACTGGGAGAGGAATGCCCTGCAGGAATTGGGATCCCAATCGTACAGCGGTGGGCAGTTGGCATGGGGCTCAGGACCGCTAGTGGCCCCACATGTATATGGGTTATGGACTCCTCCCGGGTGCATGGCACCTTGTAAGAGATCGGCTACCTGGCGTTGTAACGCTGCCATCTGTGCTTGCAGTGAATCCACCTCCTGAGCGACTGCGGCAAGACGCTTGCTGTCCCAACAGAATCCCCTGTTGCTGCAA
Source organism: Triplophysa dalaica (assembly GCF_015846415.1). NCBI lineage: Eukaryota > Metazoa > Chordata > Actinopteri > Cypriniformes > Nemacheilidae > Triplophysa > Triplophysa dalaica. Next base: position 11,317,087 of record NC_079547.1, read on the forward strand.
CGCCGCTCGCAGCGGATCTTGTCCCGCTGGGTCATGTACGTGGTCTGACTGTTCTGTCATGACAGAACACAGGATAGACCCAAGTGCGGGGTAAGAATGTTTATTTAGCAGTGTACAGATAATAATACACTAGTGTACAGCTGGGTGAATGCCCCCGTCCACTGCGGCGAGAATCCTGAGCACCAGATCCCAGCAGGTATGGTGAACGCAGATAAGTAAGATCTGAACCATTGTAGTGCTTTTCCCTGAATACCGGTATAATTGTGTAAAGGATCTAATAGTATTTTATGGTCTACAGCAGGGTTTCTCAAATCTTACCCTGGAGGGCCGGAGCACTGCCGAGTTTAGCTCCAACCCTGATCAAACTTGAATACCTGTGATTTTCTAGTGATACTTAACAACTTGATTAGCTTGCTCAGGTGTGTTTGATCAGGGCTGGAGCTAAACTCTGCAGTGCTCCGGCTCTCCAGGGTAAGATTTGAGGAACCCTGGTCTACAGTATCGCAAACAGCACTAAGGTAATTTCTCTGTAAAACAATTCATGAATTCATTGATACCAAGGTGCGGCGGAAGAGCCAGGTCAGGTGAAGTCTGTTTGTTTGTTAGTTTAGCAATTGTACTAAATAAAAACCTTGGATTGTTTATGTTAGTTTCTATGAGGTTACGGAAGTGCTAGGCTTTTGCAGCTTCTAGTGCCTTTTTGTAACAGTTTCCAACTCTTTCCATGCAATTTTAAAGACCTCTAATTGGGTTGGTTTCCATTTGCGCTCCAGTTTACGTGTTTCTCATTTTAGGGCGCGAGTGGTGCTATTGTACCATGGTGCTATGATCTTTTCATTAATCTTTTTTTACTTCATAGGTGCGACCACTTCTAATGTATTAGAGAAAATAGTGCCCATATTGATGGTCATTTAATCGAGCGATTCTGTATTTGTTGGCAAGGTTATTAAAGGAGTCAGATCTGGCAAGTTCTTTACGAAACTTTCTTTAGTAGTTGAGGTGATTGTTCTACCATGTCGATAACACGGTCGATACACGACTGATTTCTGCAGTGCGCAGTGTACATATTAGAAGATGGTGATTGGTGACATCGTCGCTTTAATATAATATATATTATATTATATCGATATTGGTTAGATCGGCTTCGTGAGATATAATCAAGTCTAGTGTATGATTAAGTCGATAATTAGGAGTAATGATGTTTTGTTTTTCACCAAAAGAGTGTAGTAGCTCTTAAAACGCCACTGCTAATGTATAGTTAGCACTATCTACATGGAAATTAAAATCTCAGACAATCAGTACTTTATCGACGTTAACCAATAGCTCTCTCCTCTCGCTTCCTCCTTCGTGCCTTAAATGCGTCTCCTCGCCAATTACTAGAACGAGAAGCAGGTGATTTCACTATAGCGTTGATCTGCTTACTCACCGTCATTCTCCCGACACGCCCTCTCTCTGCAGACCATGCTAAACCACGCCCCCCTTGCCACAAATACCGTACGCAAATCTGGGTCGAATAATGCGAGAGCAGGGCTGTGAACAAGCAATTTTTTTACATCCTCAAAGCATTTCTGCGCCTGCTCCGACCAGGCGAAATCGGAGCCCTGTCTGATGCAAGCCCGCAGAGGCTCCATGAACATGGAGAAATTTGGAATGAACTTACTACACCAGGATAATAGACCGGGGAAATTGCGGAGTTGTGTTGCATCTGTTGGTGCAGGTGCATGAAGAATGGCAGAAAGATGATCCTCATCAGGTTGAATTCCTTGCGCATTCACCGTATGACCAAGGAAACGCAGACTGGATTTGTTGAACTAACACTTCGATTGATTCAATTTCAATTGAATTTTGTGGTCATGTTTGTTTTGTGTACGTCCCCAGACAATGATATCGTCAAGGTAATTGGCAACATTCGTAGGTCCTTGTAAAACTGTTCCCAACATTTTTTGAAAGGCGGAGGGTGCTGAAGCGAGGCCATATGGTACTTGGCAAAATCTGAAAAGTCCTTTGTGAGTAAATAAGGCGGTCAGATCTCGGCTATCTTCATGCAATGGCAACTGAAAATAGGCACTCTCCAAATTGATAGTGGAAAATACACTCGCTCCCCGTAACAAAGACAATAGTTCATCAATGTGAGGTAGAGGGTAACTATCCGTAACCACAGTCTTATTGGGTTCTCGCAAATCCACACACATCCGAATGGCACCCGATTTCTTCTGTACCACTACCATAGGAGAGACCCACGGTGGGTGAAGCATCCACACTCTCGATAACGCCTAACTCAAGTAGGCGATGGATTTCCTCAGTGACGGCATCTCTAACCGAATAAAAGGTAAGCGGCGGCGTTTCTGGCGCACAGGGGCGACAGCTGAAGAAATCTTAACTCTGTGCACAAAGCCTTTTGCACAACCGACATCTGCTGAAGGCGTCAAAGCAGACAATCGCAGGACAGGAGTAGAAATCTGCTTGGGCAGCACAGAATTGCCTTCGAAACAGAGATGTAAGCCATTGATAAGATCCATACCCAGCAAAGCCGTACCCGATTCAACCACAAAGAACGAAGTAGAGCAGGTGATGTCATCCCTAGAAACAGTGACAGGTAAACATCCAAGTACAGGAATCGGATCACAAGAGTACGTCACCAGTTTCAATGACGGAGGCAGAAGGGCGTCTTTCTTGAAGTGAGTTTCATACAAAATTTTCGGAAAGGTAGAAACAGATGATCCAGTATCCACAGTAAGCTCGACTGGCACAGAAGTAGTCGCGGTCGTAATGACAGCAGTGCACCAAATTTTATCCGTCAACGAATCATGCATATAAAGAATCTGCACTTCAGGCAAGTCAATTTCACACACTGAGCGAGCTTGTCCCGCAGGACACACCCGAGAATAATGTCCCATCTTTTGACAGTGATTACACTGTGCTGATGCAGCAGGACAACTACAATCGTTCACGAGGTGTTTCGTAGACCCACATTGATAACACTCACGTGCCGACGAACAAGGTGCAGAAGATGAAGACTTTGAAGAACGCGCTGTAGACGGCGGTTTTGGAGGCAGTCTACGGTGATGACACACAGCTGCAGACGGAGACTTGGCATGTATCACTTGCACAGGTACTGAACGATGATTTGATAACACTTTGGCTTGTTCACCAGCAGCTTCTGTTTGCGAAGCGATAGTAATGGCTTTTTCAAGAGTCAAGTCCGTTTCCAATAGCAACTGTACACATTCTCCACCAGCTGATCACCAACATGTCATCCAGCGTAACTGAAAAGTCACAAGTAACCGCTAAATCCCGTAGAGCTGCTACGTACTTGTAGTAGAGTAGACGGGGCGAGACCGTGGTTCGAGACCAGTGAGTAATTGTGAATAAGCGCCAGCTGTGCGCACACGGGGCTCGAATCACGTAGGAGATTGGGATCATATAAAAGGAACGAGCGACCGGACCGTCGATGAGAGAGGACCGGGCCCGAACTTGTGTTATGTTTGTATTTATATTTATATTTGTATTTATGTAATTTCGCCGGCGGTCATCCGTGAGGGGCCGCCGGCTGTTATTATTTATATTAAAACTTTATTTAAATGTCTGCCGGTTCCCGCCTCCTTCCTTCCTTTTATTAAATTGTGTTACAGTACTGAATAATGGATTCTCCCGGTGCTTGAACTCGTTTCCTGAAAGCATGGCGCTCAGCCACGATGTTCCGTGGGGAGTGATGGACTTTTCTGTCCTGCGTGGTCAAAAATTGAAGAGGAAGGCAGCTCAAATAACTCTAACAAATGTTGAAGTTTATTGATCCGAAACAGCGCGCCGGGCTTCCTCAGACTACAGAGAGAGTCAGCCCCGCCTCAGTGGTTTACAACAATTCTATATGTGTATGTGTGGGTGTGTCTTCAAGCTTGCTTCGGACAGTGGCCAACCCCTGAGCGCCTTGACCTCTGCTACTTTCTTTGTGTCCAATGGAGTGATGCTTCATCTCATATTTTCGTAGACTACGTCCTTCTTCTTTTACTATCTGCAACACAAAATACTTCCCCCACCTGCCTCCACATAAACTTAGGACCCCCCACTATTAGGGTATGTGTGTTTCGATGTGCAGCACACATCTCTTATCTTCTCCCCTGCATGGAATGCTGCCCACACATACTCAACCCCCACATCCTGTTGAAAATACCTCTTTGCCCTCTAATATTCTCTCTTAACTCTGAGGCCCTACTCAACACAGTAAAATAATGTAATGTTATATAAGGTAAGCAGTAATAAGTAATAATCATATAAAAACACACACAGAAAATGTAATTGATATAGAACCCAGATAAAATATATAAAACCCTTCAATCCCTCTCTTGACCTCTGAAAGAGGTCACACACACATTATTGTTATCACCCTTAAATGGTAAGAAACAGACAAATTATACTTAACATGTAAATTGTAAATGACATATTAAATTGTAATTGATATATAATTGTAATTGATACAAAACATTTCCTCATACATTGTCTTTGTCCTCCTCCTCACTGTCATCATAGAAGTGGTCTGTGGTCAACAATGGCATAACATATGGTGGGGGCTCTCGTTTTTCAATTGCAGTAACAATTAGGCGGTTACATAATGATCTAATACATGGCACACAACAGCAACATCCGCAGGTGATCAAAATTCCCACAAACACAGCCATAGACACAATTATATGGTTAAAATGAAAAAAGTTTATCATACCTGGTAAAATCAAGACTCACAGTTGCAGTGTGGGAAGTTCTGGTTACAGAAGCTTCCCTGAGTCTTTTGCCAATGCACCTTTTATACCCAAGAATGATGTACTGTACTCAATGTTCATTGTGAATACAATGGTCACTGTGAAATTTAGTTTAACTCGTGGCTGACGAGATCATCAAATGGGATGCCAATTTATCTGTGAACAGGATTCCCCGATAAAGCCAATCCTCTTTAGAGGAGTGCAGGTTATGGATTAAAGTTTAAACAGTTTTAATATACTCCATGTTAGATTTGAAAGAACTAGACCCTTTCACCCATCGCACCATGACCTTTAAAACAATACCAAACATGAATCATCAAAACTTCATACTATGACTATAAATGATATACACAGAATAAAGGGTAAGCATTTTCCTAGTGATCAGGGCCTGAAGAGATGAAGGGGAGAGGTGTGATAAGAAGATGGGGTTCAATTCTTGGACATCAACAAAACCTGAGGGGAGGGCAGGATATTATTCCTCAGAATCTAGCAACAAATGGTGTTTGATTGTTTAGTCCCAGCTTTACAAACAACCTTAATTCTTTGCACTTTTCCAGCTGCCTTACAGTTCCTCCCCTGACCCCTTTGGGCAATCTCAGAGCAGTCCCAACGGGGACACAGTTAGGCATTTTTTTGGTCTTTTTTTATCAATTATTACCTCAGAAGTCTCTTTAGAGCTGGTGCTGTGCAGAGCAGGTGGATCTTTGCTGTTCTTTTTCCCAGGTTGGTTTCCACCTAAGTCAGATAGTCTGCAATATAATTTGTTTTACCAAGTCCATTCAGTCAGAGCCCATGTGCTCAGTTCGTAGAAGGTGTCTTCCCACCGAAGAGAAACATCTGTGTGTAGTAGTATGCTCCCCATGATATTTATCTGACCCTTTTATCCTTAGAAACATCTAAGTAGAAGGTATGGTTTGCAGCGCAGCTCCATAGGTTAAGGAATTCATCTCACTAATAACACATCATTGTGTATGAGACACCTGAACGGCATCTGTATAAGCATACAACAACTGAACACTGATGATTTTAATAACATTGGGAGAAGATTATAAAGGGTTACAAAAAAAAAATATATATATATATTTCATGGTACCTGGTGCGAGTGGTGAATAAGGTCTCAATTTCATCCAAAGCCACATAAAGTGATCCCATTTGATTACCTGATTCTTCACTACTATAGTGGAATTTAGATACTCTGAGTATTTTATAGGAAGAGTGGCAAAAGTCAATTTAACTGGCATATTCTCCAGTGGTATACATCATAAAATAATAGTTTATAATTATATCTTTTAAATATATTGCAACCAAAATACAAGTCTACAGTATGCATATAAATGTATTTTCATGCATTTATAAAATCCAGATACAACGTTATGCATAATATGGTATAGTTATATAACTTATTTTAATAACCATAACAGTAATTCAGAATACTCAAATACGAGTTAACCCTGCAGATCTATCATTACAAAGAAGTATTAGGACATATTCTGAATCTCTAATATAGCTGTTGTCAAAAAATTCTGTGAATGTTGATGTGTACAGTACGCCATTTCATGTTCAATGGTCAAAATCTGATTGAGAATTGCGAGGCCGATTGCAGAAGCGCCAGCACTTCAGATCTAACCACTCTTTAAACATATCATTAGACATATGTTAAAAACCAGTGTGCTATCTGGTTTGGAACAATGCCAATGATTTCAATTGAAAATTGCACAAATTTTCAATTTCACCTCTCTTCAACAGAAATCAAACCATTTACCATACATAAAACTATAAACATGCAGATTTACTATGTACATTGCAAGGTTTCACATAAATCAACAGAATTGTAACAACAGGTTTTATCTTATAATTAAATTAGCATCATGAGTTTGTCCTATGTGTGAGATGCTATATAGTTGTGTGTATGCATGACAGGCTATAGATCCTTCTTTTGTATCATATTTGAAATCTAGACTAATCATCCTAGGCGATGTGTAGTGTTTTGAGTCTGGATAACTTTTAAGATTATGCCAGATAATAAATTTATGAGGTTGTAGTGGCGAAAGTGTGTCCACAATGCTATATGTTCATGTCTGGGAGATGGGTATCTACAACAATCTGTGTTGCACAATTTGGATCCGGTGCTACACCGGGAGGCCGTGTAACTATTTCTGTGATGTAACTGTGAAGTGTGAATGACCCCTTGAAGTATAATCTCACCCATCTCCTCCATTTCAGGTTCTAAGACACCTCTCTGGTATCTGGACTCTAAAGGAGTCATAGTGATCAACTTGAAAAGAAAGACTTTAGGATAACAGACAGAGATACATTTTTTCTCTCAATTCAGTCAAATCTGTGGGTTAAATATCAGTCCATATGTTGTGGTGCTGTCTGTTTAGCAATTCATTTTTTATGGCACTACCCACACCTGTCCATTTGAGATCTTTGAGGCCTGTAAGGACTAGGGAATTTCTGTGTGATATTTAACAGATGGTTCACTATCACTTGTGCCATGGTATCTATAGTGTTAATGAAAAAGTATAAAAAGTATAACCCCCTCCCCTTTTTGGCACTGGGTAGTGGACCAATGAAATAAAAATTGAAGAATTCTATGAGTCTTTGAATCGGTTTGACCAATAAAAGTTAGAAATGCATGTGATGCTTCACTTTTCACCATATTTATGCTTAAATATTACTGCAATGCCTGCCGCATATGCACAATCTTCACTTACACAGTGCGCTAGAGGTTCAAATGTCACCTTTCTTCTATATGACCAATGTTCCTTTTTCTGCGCTCCCTTGTACTTCACCTTCAACACCCTCCCTCTCTTGGACCTGAGATCTCAGGTCCACAGCCGTCTGTTCCAGAGACCTGTTTGGGGAATAACAAGCAGCACAAGGAGACAAATGGTACCACATGTCGCCTTTCCCTTCAAGTGGGACACAATGCGATGTTCGGGAGGTGACACGCAATGTGTTGACCACCGTGGTTCGCTCCACCTCCTGTGGAAGGTCTTCAGTCGTACCCACTCCATTGGTCGTGTAACAGGTTCTGGTTCAGGTCCTGGTGTGACTTTCTGGGAAAAGTGTTAGATCAGAGCAGTTATTTTGTCAAAATATGCACAATGTGACAACGGTTTGATGGTGTCTGGTCTCAGCGGTGTGCTTGGTCCTGGAAAAGATCTACCTGTAAGCAATTTAAATGATGTAAAGCCTGAAATTCTGTTAACAGAAGAATGTAAAGACATTAATGCTGGAGGGATTTCAGATAACCAGGTCAGTTTTGTCTGTGCACAGATTTAAGCCAATTTCAGTTTCAGAGTGAGATTCATTCTCTTCACTTTGCAATTGTTCCTTCAGCACTATCTAAACTCTGTCTGCTATGCAATGAAACAGGGGGTGTGTGGTGATTTATTAACTGTCCACACTCCTCTTCCCCCTCCCCTTGTGGAATTTGTTCTCCCTGTTCTTCTCCCTCGGTGGCTAACTGTTGTGCTGTTCCACTGACTAATCTTGTTAGTTGGTGTAATTGCTGTCTTATTTCATTTATATCAAACATTGTGTCAGGCAATTCTTTACTACGTTTCCTTGGTTTAATTTTACCATAACTTGCTGCAGTTTTGCATCATACGGTTGTGGTTTTGTCTATAGTTGCAAGTCTTGATATAGTTTTGGGGGTGGGTAATATGCTGTTTGTTCCCTGACTCCCTGACTTCTTTGTCTGCACATTTTCTCCCCCCTCTCTTTTAACCGGACTCAGAGCAGTGGCCTTAAGCACAATGCATGTCCATAGTCTTAATTCTTGCTTCATTTTAACTTCTTTATTTTTATGTTTATTCTTTTTTAACCACTTTATATATATTTTTATTTCTTCATCAACATTTCTCTAACGTTTGGCGCTCATCTAACCAACATTTTTTCCGGATCTAGCCATCCGTTTTCAATACACATCTGACTCCATTTCCATTCCCAAATTTTCCTTTCCTTTTTCTGATTTTTAACCACGGTCTGGGCTAACACCATATTTACCACATGTCCCCATTAGCTTTCCACTAGCAAACACCCATATTCATCACATTCTCTATCAAATTCTCCCTCCATTTTTTTAAAGTTATTCAATTCTCTTAATTATACAGTTATCAATTATTTTATTATTATCTGTTTTCTATCAATTATTCTAAACAAAATATTATTTCCAATTTTCCGTAATTTCCAACACGCAATTTCATACACATAAATTACACATAAATTTCAAATGTGTGTAGGGACTCTAACCCCACGCTCTAAAGTAGGACTTTAACCCACTGCTTTAAAGTAGGACTCGAACCCACTGCTTTATAGTAGGACTCGAACCCACTGCTTTATAGTAGGACTCGAACCCACTGCTTTATAGTAGGACTCGAACCCACTGCTTTATAGTAGGACTCGAATCCACTGCTTTATTTGAATGTGCCGTAAGACTATAACCTACGGTCAGCTGTGGGCCTTTCATCCACAGTCTTCTAAATTTAATGTGCCGTAAGACTATAACCTACGGTCAGCTGTGGGCCTTTCATCCACAGTCTTCTAAATTTAATGTGCCGTAAGACTATAACCTACGGTCATCTGTGGGCCTTTCATCCACAGTCTTTTATTTATTCTGATCAACAGATATCAACACTATCTATTAAATGGAACGGAATACATATCAAATTCAACACATGAAATTTAGAGTGTCCAATATGCAGAAGTTCGTTTAAACAGGTTTCTGCTTACCTTTTTATTTTGGTCGACCGTATGTTGAACCCAAAATCGTTCCGTTCCGAATTTTCGGTCCTTGCCGAATTCTACGACTATCCTTACTGCCTTTTTTCTCCAATCACGATACTCGGGGTCACCATCTGATGGACTTTTCTGTCCTGCGTGGTCAAAAATTGAAGAGGAAGGCAGCTCAAATAACTCTAACAAATGTTGAAGTTTATTGATCAGAAACAGCACGCCGGGCTTCCTCAGACTACAGAGAGAGTCAGCCCCGCCTCAGTGGTTTACAACAATTTTATATGTGTATGTGTGGGTGTGTCTTCAAGCTTGCTTCGGACAGTGGCCAACCCCTGAGCGCCTTGACCTCTGCTACTTTCTTTGTGTCCAATGGAGTGATGCTTCATCTCATATTTTCGTAGACTACGTCCTTCTTCTTTTACTATCTGCAACACAAAATACTTCCCCCACCTGCCTCCACATAAACTTAGGACCCCGCACTATTAGGGTATGTGTGTTTGGATGTGCAGCACACATCTCTTATCTTCTCCCCTGCATGGAATGCTGCCCACACATACTCAACCCCCACATCCTGTTGAAAATACCTCTTTGCCCTCTAATATTCTCTCTTAACTCTGAGGCCCTACTCAACACAGTAAAATAATGTAATGTTATATAAGGTAAGCAGTAATAAGTAATAATCATATAAAAACACACACAGAAAATGTAATTGATATAAACCCTTAGATAAAACATATAGAACCCACATAAAATATATAAAACCCTTCAGGAGTAAAGTGAAGTTTCAATGCCGCAATCGTATCTTCCATAGAATCCCCTAGATTCGGCAAAGTATAAAACAATCGCTGGCCTTCAGTCCCCACACAATGTAGAAGCAATGCTCACCTGCGTGCAACCGGCCATCCATCTCCAGAAGCATTAACCACCAGTAAATAATTCTGGAACATCCGGAGCCACGTGTCGAAAGGGATAGCTGGATCTCCAGGACATGGCAAAAACGGCGTGGGAAACAAAGAAACAGAAGCCATCCTCATCACAAAAAAAATCCTTTTCGGCAATTTGTTATGTCCTTACTACGTAACAATAAGGAGGCGTATGGACATAAAGAATACTTTATTTAAAACAAAGAAAGTAGCAGAATAGTATAGCGCATGTAGTTGCTGGTGTAACACTTCTCACTCTCAGTCTCCTATCCCCACATACCCATAGAAGCAACCTCTACTGCCACCTACAGGTCAACATGCACATATGAACACAACACCTATGTCACACTATTTGATGCCATAAGATGACCAATATTTATATTTTGTCCCTATCTGCAGCATACAGGTAAGTTGTCCGCTGGGCCTACGGCATTCTGGGCAGGCACATTAGGAAGCCAAAGCCTTCATGTGTTGTGTCAGCCATTAGAAGACAGTTTCCTGAAGTAGGAACTTACACAAGTTTTGAATGGCCCCATTTTGGTGAAAACCAATAAAAAAAATCACAAATCACAGATTTCCTTACTGTAAAAAACTTGTTTATGATCATATATATATATATATATATATATATATATTTCACGAGTTCACCTGCGCAGATAACAGTGATGTTGATAGGGATAATAATGATACTTGGTTATGAAGGTTATGCGTATTTGGCGTGCTGTCCGGGAAGCGGGCTCCGAGCTCGCCAGATCTATCGAACCCGAAACACTCCACCTTGGTCAGGGCGAGTGCGCCGAGTTCTGAACTGGTCTGAGCCCAGTGCACACCCCCATAAAGCGAGAAAGTGGGACAGGCGCCGGAGTACGCATACCCCCCAAACACAATGCTGAGTGCTGCGGAGGCGTTGGCCTGCGTTCGGGTAAAGACAAGAGGATGAGGGCTCCTAAGGAGATGTGGTTTGTGATGACTTCATGGGTGTTCCTGTCATTTAAAAATCACATCTCAAATATCACAAAAACGACCTTCTTCCACGTTAGAAATGTTGCCAAATTACAAAATATTTTATGTGTTGCTGACACAGAAAAGCTTATTCACGCATTTGTGACCTCAAGACTTGACTATTTTAATGCTCTACTTAGCGGTTGTCCTGTATCTTCAATAAACAAACTACAGTTAGTTCAGAATGCAGCTGCCAGAGTTCTAACCAGGTCAATAAAATTCGATCACACAACCCCAGTTGTATCATCGCTTCACTGGCTACCCATTAAGTATCGTATTGATTGTAAGATTCTTTTAATTACTTACAAAGCATTAAACGATTTAGCCCCTACCTACTTAACAGAGCTTCTATCACATTACAACCCATCACACTCTCTAAGATCTCAAAGCTCAGGACCTTTTATAACACCTAGAATAACTAATTCCACCGAAGGGGGTCGGGCTTTCACATACGTTGCACCTAAACTCTGGAATAGCCTTCCCGATACTATTCCAGGGTCAGACACACTTTCCCGATTTTAAATCTAGATTTAAGAAACATCTTTTCAGCCAAGCTTTCACTTAATGCATAGTTAATGAACAGCAGCTACGCTAATTATTCTCTTTCTGCCTCCGCCTCGGGATGCCCATTCCGAGGTAGGTAGAAATTCCGCCAGGTCCAGATGATCGACATACTGTATGCCCATCTCCAACTACAGATTACGCCAGCTACAGCTGCGGAGTGACTGACCAATCCAGCTCCATCGAAGGCAATTCCACCGCCACCCAAGAGAAATATGACCATCTGACCATCCCAGCTCAGACCATTCCATCCCCAACCAAGAGCAAAGACAGACTACTTGTCACATTAATGCTGAAGTTACAATACTTGGTATTTAATGCTAAGCTTATGTCACATGTCAGCAGTTCGAAGCTACAGCTGCATTCAGTGGCCCTGATTGGAGGTTGCTGGTTGGGTGTTTTTGGGGAGTGGGGGGGCTCGTTGGTTGTGGTCATTTTATTGTTGGGGCTGTGTGGGTCTGGTTTGGTCTTGTTTTGTGGTCGAAGTTGGACAACTGAGGATAAAAGTTACAACATGCCATTACTATTTTCCCTGGTTGTTCCTCTGTTTTCTGGTGTCGATTGTGGAGTGGGACCGGGTTGGACATGCTCGGTTTGTATCGAGTGGGACTTTCTGGGTCGCAGATGGTGGGCTCTCCCTCTTCCTCGAGGATATTTGCTCAGTGGCTTTTGGTCGGGGTCACTGAGTGCAGCTATGACACGTCAGAGGGAATCTGGCCCTCCCGGCTGAGCCTGTTTTCTCCCAAGTTTTTTTTCTCCATTAATTAATCATAGGAGTTCGGGTTCCTCGCCACAGCAGGGCAGTGTTGGCTTGCAAACCAGGAGATTGCATTTATTTATTAATTAGATATTATTTATTAGAATGATCTTGCTTGTTCTATAAACACCATGTACTGTGCTGTGTTTTACCTTTGTGTTTTTCTGGTTTTCCTGTTTGGTGATTTGGAACAATGCACATTGTGAAAAGCTCTATATAAACAAACTTGAATTGAATTGACAGAAAAGTAAAATTTATTGCGCCATTGAATGCCGAAAAGGTCCCAGAAGTCTGGGTGGATTGGCTTTAAATGACTTTAAATGTGGATGTGATGTCGCCTTTGGATAGCCAAGCACCATGACCGGCATGTTTAATTAAAGTGACGACTTGATCGATGTTATGATAGTGCAAGGAAAATTCCTCCATCGGAATGAGGCTATTAATGCTAGGAAAGGCAGAGCCGTGTGGTGACGAGAGATCGAATATTAGGCGCTTTTGCCAGAAAGTCGCTACGCCATTGGGGCTGATGCGAAATGCAGTAAAAGGGGGAGCGTCGAAGGGGCCGATAATGAAATTAGCGTTGATCTCCTTTTTATGAGGAGATCGACTGACTATGGTTCTGGGAACGCATACTGGAGGTAAGGGCAAATTAAGCTGCATGATGCAAGACTGATAACGCCGGGTCGAAGCCGTTCGAGAGACAGGTCAGAAGATGGTCAGGGAACTGAATGTCAGGGTGCAAAGAAAATTCGAAAGACAAGCAAGAAACGTTCAGAGGATTTGAGAGGTAATTTTTTTGATTTTCATTCTGAGTTTGAGACATTGGGCACACAATTTGAGCGTGTGTGCATAGCAAAATGAGCACACATGCAGGAAGCGACAACGCAACATACAGCACAGGAAATATTGCAGACGCCAAGGAAAACCCTGTTATTCAGCTCAGTGTCCAGTGCTCCCCAGTAGGGGCACTGGTTCCACTGAGCCACACGAATGGCACATTTGGCAGAAAATAGTTTGTGACGTATAAAAATGCGCGACCCCATTGGAGAGAGCGAGCTCTGCCACGATGGTGAGGTGGCACGAGGGAACGCAGTGCAGATCAAATCAATGTAGCGGGAAAAGCGACGGTAAATTCAGGAAAGACAGCATGCGGGTGTGGTCGGGTGACTGATTTTTTTAACGTGAGCGATAGATCGCTGTAAGTGATCTGCCGCTCGGTTGACGGGGGTGATAAAGGTGAGCGGAGAAAATAAAGGTCTGTGTCCGCTGCTGTCAAGATCTGAGATCTGATGTTCCCTGAAACCGGAGGCAGTTCCAAGTCTGGTGCATTAATCGGCACTGGCAATGCTGTCACCGTGGCCAATGAGAAGTTCCATCGGCTCTGCGGAAGAGAGAAAAGGGAGGGGATGGCAGCCACCTGAGTGGCTGGCGGAGTCATGCTCGCGCTATCAGCGGCTTCTAAGGTGGCAGGGATATGGCCAAGAAACGGCGCCTGGGGCCAAGAGCCAGGGACGGGGAATGGGTGAGAAAGCACTGGAGCTCCAGGTGATGGCGAGCTAATGTTTTGAGGGTGGCCCGCAGTTTTAACTGCTGGCGAGGCGTTGGCCGGAGGTTCAAGCTGGCCTATGGCGAGAGGGAAGAGTTGCAGGTGCGGAACGTCGGAGCTGGCAGCCCCGTGATGAAGCCGGGGAATCAATTAATGAGTCCGATCCTGAGCTGGAACGATGGGATTGCAGTTTGCAGATAAATCATCGATGACGGGGTTCTCGGACATAGCGTCGAACTACATGTTGATGTTTAATCTTAAAAGATAGAGCAGGTAAAATGGTTTCCCTATTTATTAGCGAGATCGGTAGGGCTGATTGTGTATATACGGAGATTGCTGATTATAGTCTAGTCGGCTTTTTATGCTTCTGCTCCTCCCAAACTTTGTTCGTTAAACATCATATATACGTGTGACGGGTGAAGCAACGACACATACACAAGAGTACAGAATTCCGTCCCCGAAGGATATTTTATTTGGGAATAATGTAAGCAAACAATAGACGGTCTTTGTAGAGTTGCCTCGTCACGGCTTGTATAACTGTCTCGGTCGGTACTCTGTCCTCTTCCCGAGGCGTTGAGTAGCTTCCGGTCACTTCCGGGTTCTAGTCCCTACGGTGCTGCCGGTCGTTACGCGTCGGATCCTGCAAGACAAAAGGAGTTCACGGCTCAGTTGCATCCGAATCTGAGGGAGACGTTGCTCACCTTCTTATGCTAGCTACCGGCTTTTGTAGCCACCGATGATTGCCTTGAGCTGCTAATGAACGGCAGCTGTGCCGCCTTGATTGTCTCCGTCTCCGGGGCGACGCTGATTGCGCCAGGGGTGACTCGTCACACTCCCCCCCCCAAAGTGTCGACCTAGTCCTGTGGGGAGACGGAGATGGATGTTGGGGGGGTTTTGTGTCACCTGACTGAGATGTCCATCCTGACCACATCCTCGACAGACCATCCGCGTTTCCATGGGAGGACCCAGCCCGATGTTTCACGGTGAAGTGGTAGTCCTGGAGCGTTAGGAACCACCTCGTCACCCTGGCATTGGTGTCCTTGGCTCTGCTCATCCACTGTAATGGTGCATGGTCTCTCATCAGGGTGAAGCTGCGTCCTAGGAGATAGTACCTTAGCTCCAGGACTGCCCACTTTATGGCCAGGGCCTCCCTTTCCACCTTGGCGTACCATGTTTCCGCTGAGGTGAGCTTTCGGCTTATGTACACCACGGGGTGTTCTGCTCCATCTTTTATCTGGGACAGTACTGCTCCCAGTCCTGTGTCTGATGCGTCTGTCTGGAGGATGAAGGGGCAGCCGAAGTCCGGGCATACAGGATCGGAGAGGAGGTGAGGGCCTCCTTCAGGGACTGAAAGGCCTGTTCTGTTTCTGGGGTCCACTTCACCTTCTCTGGCTGCCCCTTCCTGGTCAGGTCGGTCAGGGGACTGGCTATGGATGAAAAATTGGGGATAAAGCACCGGTAATATCCCGCTAGCCCCAGGAAGGCATATACCACTCCTCCTCCGACCCTGTACCCCAGCTACTGGGCCTCGGCGAGTCCTAGATGGCACTTCTTGGGGTTCGCCATTAGGCCTGCCTTCCTGAGGTCCATCAGCACTCTCCGCAGTCTGAACAGGTGGCTATCCCAGGTCCCCGAGTGGATAACGAGGTCGTCTATATAAGCTGCGGCATAGGCTTGATGGGGCCGGAGTAAGATGTCCATCATCCGTTGGAACATGGCAGGTGCCCCATGTAGCCCGAAGGGGAGAACTGTGTACTGCCAGTGCCCGGACGGAGTGCTAAAGGCTGTCTTTTCCTTGGTGTCCGGAGCGAGGGGCACCTGCCAATATCCCTTTGTAAGATCGAGAGTGGTGATGAAACTTACCTTTCCTAGCCGGTCCAGGAGTTCATCCACTCGGGGCATCGGGTATCCATCGAATGTGGAAGCTTCATTGAGCCGACGAAAGTCATTATAGAAGCAGAGAGTGCCGTCAGGTTTCTGGACCATTACAATGGGACTGGACCATGGGCTGTGGGATGGCTCTATCACTCCCAGCTCTTTCATCCGCTTGATCTCCTCTTCTATAGCCAGTCGAAGAGCCTCTGGTACCCGGTAGGGCCGCTGTCTCACGATGACCCCTGGAGGGGTACGAATCTCGTGCTGGATTATCAGAGTCTGCCCGGGTTTTTCTGAGAAGACGTCTTTGAACTGACTGACCAGGGAATGGAGGTCTTTCTTCTGGACGAGGGACAGCTGTTCCCCCATCTGGACTACCGGTTGTTCGGTCGTGGCGAAGGCCGCCATCTGTGCTGGGGAGGCGACCCATTTTTTCAACAGATTAATGTGGTACAGCTGTTCCTCCCGTCGTCGTCCCGGCTGGCGGAGGTGGTAATTCACCGGCCCTACCTTTTCCACGACTGTGTACGGTCCCTTCCAGGACGCTAAAAACTTTGATGTGGTGGTAGGGGTCAGTACCAACACTCGGTCACCGGGCTGTAGCTCCCTGGGTTGGGTAGGCCGGTTATACCACCTTTGCTGGGTGCGCTGGGCCTCGACAAGGTGTTCTTTGACCATAGGCATCACTTTCTCTATTCGGGACCGCATTTGTTGAATGTGTTCGATTACACTGCGATGAGGTGCTGGTTGCTGTTCCCAGGCGTCTCGGGCGACATCCAACAGCCCGCGGGGCTGACGACCGAAGAGAAGTTCAAAAGATGTAAACCCTGTGGATGCCTGGGGTACTTCCCGAATTCCAAAGAGGACATATGGCAGGAGAAGGTCCCAGTCGCGCCCATCCTCTGCCACCACTCGTCGAAGCATCCTCTTTAAGGTCTGATTGAACCGCTCGACCAATCCGTCCGTTTTGGGATGATATACTGACGTTCTCAGTTGTTTCACCTTTAGTAGGTGGCAGAGGTCCGCCATCAGCCGGGACATGAATGGAGTTCCCTGGTCAGTCAGGATTTCCACGGGGATACCCACGCGGCTGAAAAGTAGGAAAAGTTCCTTGGCTATTGCCTTGGCCGTGGCTTTCCCTAGGGGTAGGGCTTCTGGGTATCGAGTGGCGTAATCCACGATAACCAAGATGTACTCGTGTCCACGGGCAGACTTCGGCAGCGGTCCTACCAGGTCCATCCCTATGCGCTCGAAGGGCACCTCAATTACCGGGAGTGGAACGAGTGGACTGGGGGAGGACGCTGGGGTGCTTTCTTTTGGCAGGTTGGGCACTCCTGACAGAACCTCTTGACTTCCGCTTCTAGACCTGGCCAGTGGAACCTGTCCCTGATTCTTTGTGCGGTATTTGCGGCCGCCAGATGTCCGGCCATGGGGTGGGTATGTGCCAACTCCAGAACCATCTCGGTCTTGGTCTTGGGTACGACCAGTAACAGCTTTTCCTCCCCATGTCGTAAGGCGGCGCAGTATAACAGACCTTGCTGGATTACGAAGTATGGGAGGGGATGCGGCAACGGCTGGCGGTCCTTCCCGTCAACAACTGACTTGGTTCCAGCAGTTACGCAACCGGGGGTCCTCCCGTTGTTCCCGTCCAAACGAGCAACCTCCCGTTACCTGCTGAAAGATATCAGCAAACACGTTAGTGTTGGTGCACTCACCCTCTGGTTCACTTTCCCTTGCCATCAAGACTGGACGCGGCTTCCGTTCTCTCTGGGGCCTGGACCTCCGAAGTCGACTCCCACGGTTGGCTGTCTGCACAGTGTTTGTTAATAGCAGGTCGAATCCAGGCCAATCTCGTCCCAGCAGCATCGGCACCGGGAGGTCATCCACAATCCCGATCTCCAGTGTCCACGACCCCGGGCCTGCGGCCACAGTTACCTGTCGAGCTGGCACGTTGCGGGTATCCCCATGGACACAGGTGATTGGGATGGAGGACTTACCTCCCAGGCGAGGTCGAACCACCCCGGGTTGGACCAGGGTAATAGAACTGCCGGAATCCAAGGTGGCCGTCACGGGGCGACCATCTACTCGCACGGTTCGCCTGGGAGCAGTAGATGGCACGGCCTGGTGCAATGTGCAGCCTGCCAGCCAAGCGGGTGGTCCGGGGCTTCCTGGTTCTGTGGGCATGGGCTCATCTGGGGGGGTTGACATTCCAGGTCTGAATACTGGCTTCGAGCTGCCATCCGCAGCTCGCCATCCTGGGTTGACCCTTCGGGAGACACCTATCGCTCTCTCTCCTGCATCCCGGGCTGCTGAGGTCTCTGCCAGCTCAACTGCCTCTACGACTTCCCGGATGGTAGTGGGGCCCCACATGCTGACTGCCGTCCGAAATCGTCGGGGAAGGGACCGTAGTAAACGGTCCACCACTACACGCTCGGCTACCTGGGTGGCTGAGGGTTCCCCGATCAACAGCCACAAATGTCCCAGTCGAGTTAGTTGGGCGGCTTGGGTTCTTACAGGTATCTGGTCATCATAGGACCATTGCTGAAAACGTTGGACCGCACTGATTGGGGATAACCCTATCCGGACAAGAATCTCCTGTTTAAGGATGTCGTAATTCTCACTGGCTGGGGGTTGCAGAGCGAAGTAGGCTCTTTGAGCTTCACCGGTCAGGAAAGGGGCCAGGATCCTTGCCCACTCGGCTTTGTCCCACACCTCTCTCGTAGCGATGACCTCGAACGTGTGGAGGTAGGCCTCAATATCATCCTGGGAGGTGATCTTCGTCAGCACGTGGGACGCTGTAGTTCTTACATCTTGTTTGGGGGCCCGGGATGCCGCGGTCTCTCTCAATAATCCTAACGCCTGGTCGGTGCTTTCTTGTCGCTGGGCCAACTGCTCTGAGAAGCGTTGCTGCCGCACCACCACTTCAGCCAGCCGGCGAACAATCTCTTCCATGACAGCCCAGTCGATAAGCACCAGAGAGAGAGAGAGAGAGCAAATAGGGTTCCTGCAAGTTGATTTATGACAGTTTATTGACTGTGTATGTGTCGTAACTTCATTAATATGCCCGCATTCTCCACCAGTTGTGACAGGTGAAGCAACGACACATACACAAGAGTACAGAATTCCGTCCCCGAAGGGTATTTTATTTGGGAATAATGTAAGCAAACAGTAGACGGTCTTTGTAGAGTTGCCTCGTCACGGCTTGTATAACTGTCTCGGTCGGTACTCTGTCCTCTTCCCGAGGCGTTGAGAAGCTATCTTCTGGGGTTCCGGTCACTTCCGGGTTCTAGTGCCTACGGTGCTGCCGGTCGTTACGCGTCGGATCCTGCAAGACAAAAGGAGTACACGGCTCAGTTGCATCCGAATCTGAGGGAGACGTTGCTCACCTTCTTCTGCTGGCTAGCGGCTTTTGTAGCCACCGATGATTGCCTTGAGCTGCTAATGAATGGCAGCTGTGCCGCCTTGATTGTCTCCGTCTCTGGGGCGACGCTGATTGCGCCAGGGGTGACTCGTCACATATGATTGGGACTGGGGCTCCATGCAAGATCTCACCTCGTGGGGTCTCAATGATCCTAAGAAAGGTGAGAAATCAGCCCAGACTTACACGAAAGGAGCTGGTCAATGACCTGAAAAGAGCTGGGACCACCGTTTCCAAGGTTACTGTTGGTAATACACTAAGACGTCATGGCTTGAAATCATGCATGTCACGGAAGGTTCCCCTGCTTAAACCAGCACATGTCCAGGCCCGTCTTCAGTTTGCCAATGACCATTTGGATGATCCAGAGGAGTCATGGGAGAAAGTCATGTGGTCAGATGAGACCAAAATATAACTTTTTGGTCATAATTCCACTAAACAAATGATGAGTACCATCACAAGAACACCATCCCTACTGTGAAGCATGGGGCTGGTAGCATCATGCTTTGGGGGTGTTTTTCTGCACATGGGACAGGGCAACTGCACAGTATTAAGGAGAGGATGACCGGGGCCATGTATTGCGAGATTTTGGGGAACAACCTCCTTCCCTCAGTTAGAGCATTGAAGATGGGTCGAGGCTGAGTCTTCCAACATGACAATTACCCGAAGCACACAGCCAGGATAACCAAGAAGTGGCTCTGTAAGAAGCATATCAAGGTTCTGGCGTGGCCTAGCCAGTCTCCAGACCTAAACCCAATAGAGAATCTTTGGAGGGAGCTCAAACTCCTTGTTTCTCAGCGACAGGCTAGAAACCTGACTGATCTCGAGAAGATCTGTGTGGAGGACTGGGCCAAAGTCCCTCCTGCAGTGTGTGCAAACCTGGTGAAAAACTACAGGAAACGTTTGACCTCTGTATTTGCAAACAAAGGCTACTCTACCAAATATTAACATTGATTTTCTCAGGTGTTCAAATACTTATTTGCAGCTGTATCATACAAATAAATAGTTTAAAAAAATCATACATGGTGATTTCTGGATTTTTTTTTAGATTATGTCTCTCACAGTGGACATGCACCTACGATGACAATTTCAGACACCTCCATGATTTCTAAGTGGGAGAACATGCAAAATAGCAGGGTGTTCAAATACTTATTTTCCTCACTGTATATAAAGTATATACCATACTATACATTAATAAATTCTGTTATATTCAAAGTGATTTTTATGTCTTGCAGTCGCAGTAAAGAAGAGATTTCCAAATGTATGTAAAGGAGCTTTGGGGATTGCAGTTAATTCTAAATTGGGGAAATTGAGACTGCTTGAAAAAAAAATTGTAATTTCCAAATAAATCTTGTAATGTTGTAATTTTTTTAAACATTGCATGTGCTATATGGTTACAGGTGTTATACAACAAATAAAGTTTGTTCTTTAAATGTCACATGCAAATATATTTTCTTGCTTTGAAATAATATGGAGAGCAAAGTATATTTAATGAATGCTTTGAAAATATAAATACATATTTTAAATATATTTCAAAATATTCAAAATTATATTGCGGGGAAATACATTTGTTTAAATATATATTTAACAAATACATTTTTGCCCATTTTTTGTATATTTTGAAATGAATTTAAAAATACATATTTTTTACCGTATGGATATCTCATTGTTTGCTTACCAGAGTTTTTGACACTAAAACGACTCTTGTGCTAAAATCATCAGACTTGTATTGCTAAACACAAGCGGGAGTTGTAAAAAAACTTACCTTTGATCGATCATATGAGAAAGCTGCACCACGATCCCAAAAATACATTGTGATCAGGACTGTATATCAAATTCATTTGTGCATTAATAATTGTTTAACCAATTACTTTTGCCAGCCGCACTGCCACAACAATGGGACATAAAATCCCACTAATAATGAGTTGAAAAAAACCTATTTCGTCCGTACGAAATATTAATCACTCACAATCCTACAGGGTAAGCGTTATATTTCTTCAGAACAAGAAATATTAAGAACACTTACCCCTTTTAATGTAGGTCTGTATCCGATCGTCAGTGCGCCTGCCTCAGGTATGCTTTGGTCTTTTGGTTCAAAGAGGTCTTCCCCCTTTCACGGACTGAGCCCCCAACTGCAAGATTATTACTTTATGCCTAGGTAGAAGGTTAAAGAGTCTAGTCGATGGAACAGACAAAGTTGCAGGCCTGGGAACCAAGAATGACACAGACACAGAAGTGCAGTTTAACCTGAGTTTCTAAATTTATTGAATATAGGTCCAATAATTATATTCATAAAAGCGGAAGTAAATATGTCATGGAAACATACCAGAACTGTATTAATATTATTCAAGTGAGTTAGTTCCTTGTTCTTAGAAATTCTTAGAAATACCTCTATTAATATTTTTTGCAAAAGGCAGCACGATGTTCTGAACATTCTGGTAGCTTGGTCAGCACTTAAACTCAAGTTAGATTAGACATAATTTGTGAACAATGATCATTGAAATACATTTCACATAATATGTGGGACACAGGAAAAACCTAAATTCTCACAGACCCGGAAGTAAAATGGCGGCTTCAAATCTCTTTGCCGTGTAAGACGTGGAAGTGCGACTTGAATAGTATTGCATCCGTAGTTTTTTAGCACAATTGTTAAAAATGGCTGGAAAAACTGTTTAGGGCCGTTTAATGAAACAATCCCCGCCGGCCGTACATAAAACGTTTACCTGTGGATTATCTCCATTATTTCCTGAGGACATACAATAAACTGTTACAGGGTATTTGTGGTGTGGCTTGTCTTATATCCAGTAAGAGTGGTGACAATTATCAAGTGCTAAATAAATGGAGGTTTACAAACAATATAAGTTTGGGTTACAAAACTGAAACATTAAATATTCAAAGCCTTTTTGGGGAATCAAAAAAGGATTGTTTCATTAAACGGGGATTGTTTCATTAAACGTGAATCAGTGTTTTAAAACTAAAAAGGTGAACTAAACTTGCACTGCATAACTATTTGTTACAGTAAATCATACAGTGCACAAAGTGTGCACACATTCAAGTGTATTTTACTATGTGAAGTTCTGGTAAACAACAAAAATGGAATAGTGGGCGTTGTGCCAGCCAAAGTTTTTCGATCAAAATGTGATTTGTCAGTTTTGTTATCTGTACAAAATTATTTCAAAACCTGTCTTGGCTAGTTACAATTGGACAACTGAACTCTAATTTCATCACTTCAAATAATGTTCATATGTTAAGGAGCTTCCGTTCATATAATTTTAATTGTATTTGTGGTTACATCCATGGTTACGGTGAAGAGGAAATAGGTTTGACTTCTTTTTATCTCTCACATTGATACTGTGTCCTAGGAAAGTTGATCATACGACTTTCCTTTTTACATAATTCGTCAACATTCATGTGAAACAGCACTGAGGTTGAGAAAATGGTTTAGAAATTTGATGTCCAGTCATTGTCATACTCTGCTCTTGTGGCAGTGTTTAAGGGCATCGGCCAAAGCCTCTAACACCTTGTCCACATTGGTCTTGCTGCTGTTACATCCCATCAGTCCCACACGCAAAACCTGTGAAACAACATGAGAAAATGAAAGAATCACCAACCCATTAGTTTCAGTAACATGCCATGCTCTTCAGGCACACGGTCATTTCTTACCACGCCAGCTGATGGCCCCAGACCCCCAGAGATTTCAATGTTATAGGTCTTCATAATGTACCCTGTGATTTCACGCCAGTCATATCCTGGTGGAGCTACTATTGTGGTCACTGTAGGAAGTCTTAGTTTCTAATGGACATAACAGGTTTTCAGGGCGGGCAATAATAGTGACAGTCACGTGATTTGCTATTTATAGGAATGTTTGTGATCTTTCTATTGTTCTAACCTTGTCCTGCACAAACAGTTTCAGGCCCATCTCCTTTAGCCCTTTGTGGAAGTATTCTGCAACTTCTTTGTGTTGTTTCCATAAGTTATCAAGACCCTTTAAAACAGAAGATATGACAAAACAATAACGGCATCTCTTTCTGCTTTTATTTGAGGTAATTTGTTATTGGTTTTGGTCTGTACTGACCTTGTGATACAATATAAGCTGTATTGATTTATGGTTTGGAAGATATTTAAAAACATTGTACATATGTAATATGTATAAAATGTATGTTATATGTTATTAATATGTAAATGCTCTTACAGTTTCTGCAAGAATTGCCAGACTTTCCCGTAGACTATAAAAAGCAGAGACAGGCCCAGTGTGATGATAGCTGCAGAAACAATCGTGTTTTTTACCTTAATATGAATTTAAATGAATTATTCATATTACTATTAAGTCTTTGATGTTTGATTTTCATTTCACATCTGCAGTTGGTAAATGTGATAAAAGGTCCTTACGCACGTACAGTCTTGTCATCACAACCCCAATAATTTGCCAGCCAGTTCATGTCCAAAAAGAACGAAATGGGCTTTGTTTTCCTGTTAGATAATTTCTTGCTGTTTTGCAAAATAAAAGTAAAATCTATACAACTGAGATACCACATAGCTAGTTAAATAAAATCTGGCATTACTGATGTTTTTAGCTGTTTTGTCTTACCAGGCTCTCTCACTAAAAGATATTGGCGCTGTTCCTGGGGGGGCATTAAGGACCTTCTGAGAGCCGGTATACATAATGTCAATACCTTAAGATATATTTGTAGATTAAAATCACAGATTCCATGCCACTGATAGTTTCACAGAGCACATAATGTGCTAATACCTTGTTTATCCATGTAGATTGGAGCACCTCCCAATGAAGCTACAGAGTCAACCAGAAACAAACAGTTGTTCCTGAGTGAAAGATAAGGTTAAAAAACAATTTACAATTTGTTTGCATTGTACATTTTTAATATTTTATAAATATTAAGAATGGTCAAAAGGCTTTATGGATGTTAAGGATGTTAGGTGGTAACACCAGTAAAACACAGACAATACAGTACATTCAAAATGTTTTTTTCTTAATCTGGCATCCATTGAAATCAATGCTCAAAGCGATTTCTCACTTGTGGCAAATGTCACCTATGCCATCTATTGGGTGGACCACTCCCGTGGATGATTCCCCATGGGTGAGAAAAAACACCATAGGTCTATATTTGTCTATCGCCTATAAAAACAGCATATACCCTTTTACACGTTGAGCATATAATTGGTAAATGGAATATGTACTGTGTGATGCTGTCATGATAACAGTACCTTCTCAATTTCCTCATTTTTAAAGTAGCCACCAGCAGAGGTGACAATTGTGTTCACCTTGGCACCTGTTCAGGAGTATATAAGATTTTAATTGATGTTCAGAATCACCTTTATAACTATAGTTTCAGGCTTTATTCTTGTTATAAAAGCAGAATCAGTACCTATCCTCTCAGCTATTTCCGCAGCCCTTTCCCCCCATATGCCATTGACCGCAATGAGCACACTGTCTCCAGGCTCAAGTGAGTTAAAGATGGCACACTCCATAGCAGCATGACCTGGTCCACTCACAGCCAGAGTTACTCTGTTTCGAGTCTGAAATGCATACTGAATGCCACTCTTGATATGATTCATTATCTGAAATAAAAAAAGACAACTGAAAACTAGATAAGTAGTTTACTCTGATGTGGGTTTTGTAAGTAAAAATGTACAGTCATTTGGTCAAAATAATCCCAGACAGGGTGATCAGGACTCTGATGTGAACCATAGGAATTTGTATCTGATAAAGGGTTTTTATGATAGTAACCAGGGCTTGTATTTGTAAAGCTTCTTGGACTCCTCATAGAAAGCTTCTAATTTCCTGTTCCAAGGTTACCGCAGGATGCAGTTCATGCCCAGACCTGATGGCAGAGCTGAGAATGGAAAGCGGTGACCTGACAAGTGCTAAGAGGATAGAGCTGGATAAAGGACGCGACAACTTTGTTTTTCCTACAACATTTCAAATGCTATTAGATTGTTAATGATAATCTTTAATCCTTAATTTTTATATTTTTACTAAGCCTTGTTGTGCAAGCACTGTTGAGCTTGTGCAGAGGCAGCAGCTTTTGCCAGAGGGGAACTGGAATCCCCTGGTTGGGCCTGGGTTCCCCTGAGGTTTTTTTTCTCGATGGGAGTTTTGGGTTCCTCACCACCGTTTGCATATTGTTTTGCACTATCTGCCTGGCCGGGGGGGCTGCTTTAGAATTCATACTTGTATTAAATGTGTCTCATGTACAGCTGCTTTGTAACAATGAAAATTGTAAAAAGCGCTATATAAATAAAGTTGAGTTGAGTTGAGAATTTAACTTAAGTGCTTCTACATAGGTGTCTTCGTCATGTCACAGATTCGTTTATCATTCCTTAGCACCACCTTGTGGCTGTTTGGTGTAACTAAAAGTACATTGATAACTGTGAGCTAATTTCTTAGTGGCAGTCATTTGACTCTTGGGTTAGAGGTTAACTAGGAAGTAACCACAGCCTTACGGATTCTATTCATGTGGTTGGGAGAGATGCTCTCTGCCTCCTTTACGTTTGTGCCTTGGAAAGGCCTTGCGTGTAAGGTATTACCTTTTTTCAGTGTTCGTATGAATGCACATATATATTTGTAATTCATAAATTGAGTTTAAAATAATTATTCTGGAATAAATAATTATTAAAAGACATGTGAACTTATTCATGTCTATTTGTGAACATACTATAACGAGACATTTGTAATATCTGTATGTTTCAGTTTTACAAAAAAGAGAAGGGAGAGTAAAGAACATAACATTAAAGCTCTCAACCTTACTACCTGCGTCTGACCTTTTCTTACTACTGTTAGCTATCTGTTGGTTTTGTGTAGATGCAACACGCATCTGGGACAGAATAGTCTTAGTTTATGAGCAATTCAGGACCAATCTGAGAGCGACTTTGAGCAAGGTAAAGACAAAAACTATTATCTTAGTGAGGAGACGTGGCTTATTTATAATATATGTTATGGTTCTGCCCCATCTTGTCTTGCTTTTCTTGATCTAGTGGCAGAATCATGACAGAACATCTTGTTTTATGTGGAGAGAGACTTTTTTGGCACTTACGCTTTGCCATACTCTCCATCCGGTCCCGTCTTTGTTCCTGCCCTCTTGTTTCCTCATTAGTGCTCAATATGAATTCATGCCCCACACCTGTTCCCCTCTTGAATTACTTGGCTTGACAGAGCCAACATATTGTTCTTTGTTCTAAGCTTATTAATATTATTATTATGTTGGCTTGACAGAGCCAAAATACTGTTCTTTGTTCTAAGCTTATTATGTTGGCTTGACAGAGCCAACATACTGTTCTTTGATCTAAGCTAATTATTATTATTAATATTATTATTATGTTGGCTTGACAGAGCCAAAATACTGTTCTTTGTTCTAAGCTTATTATGTTGGCTTGACAGAGCCAACATACTGTTCTTTGATCTAAGCTTATTATTATTATTAATATTATTATTATGTTGGCTTGACAGAGCCAACATACTGTTCTTTGTTCTAAGCTTATTATGTTGTCTTGACAGAGCCAACATACTGTTCTTTGATCTAAGATTATTATTATTATTGTCGTCCCCAAAATTTCTGACTGCTACTCCTCCTAAAGCTTTCAAGCTACATCCACCAAACTTTCCACAAACCTTCAACCTGGTCTGACTTGAGTTGGTACTTCTTTTTAAACTGATCGAGGTTCTAGTTTTCGAAAATTGGACTCTCAAAACCACCAAATTTCCCGTTGACTTAACATTGGGACAAATTTTGACGGCTCATATCTCAAAGTAAGGATTTCGTAGAAACTTGCGAAATATGTGGTATGTATGTAAATATGTGGTTCATATGTGGTAACTACCACATATGAAGAGTCTGGCTGGCTCACAATTGGCTGTCAGTTGCACCCCTGGGGTGTAAGAGCCCCCCCAAATTCCCCCTATACTTATAATGAAAGAGGAAATATGCCCATATAAGGCGTTATAACTGTCCCGTGTTAAATATCTTTGCAGTACAACCACTTAGAGACATGGGGGTGGGCTCATTTTACCCAGGCAACCAATCAGTATCCCAGAAACATTATTAAGTTACGAAGCCACGCCCATAGCAACCATTTATAGCAACCGCTCCTATAGACTACCATTATAAAAAGTCCGGATGGATATCTTTGCAGCACAGTGTCGTAGAGACAATAGTATCCCTGAAACTTCAGTAGAGTAGGCGGGGCGAGACCGTTGTTCGTGTCCGGTGAGTAATTGTGAATTAGCGCCAGCTGTGCGCACACCGGGCTCGAATCACGTAGGAGATGGGGAGCATATAAAAGGAACGAGCGACCGGACCATCGAGGAGCGAGGTCCGGGCCCGAAGTGTTTGTATATGTATTTATGTTCTAGTGTTTTGTATTTATGTTTTGTTCGCCGGCGGTCGGACGTGAGGGGCCGCGGGCTGTTATTATTTATATTAAATGTTTAAATGTTTGCCGGTTCCCGCCTCCTTCCTTCCCTTTTATGGAGATGTATAACATTCTTTAAGCTACGAAGCCACGCCCATAGCAACAAAACATGTTAACTTAGCAACCATATAACAAGACTTCTACATCAGAACATCGTAGAGGTGTCATTTCACTTTATTTATTATGACTGAACTTGTATACTTAAATGTTCTGATTTCTTTGTATGAATTCAATATTTGGTTTGATGGCTACATCTGGTGGAAATTTTGTGTCAATAGCCAACTTAGAAATCCCCTTACTGATAAAAATGCTGATGTGTCAAATACTTATTTTCCCCACTGTATATCTCTGCATCAGAACATCATAGAGACACAGGGGTTGGTTTGTTTCACTCACAGCTTAGAGTATCATCAAATGGCAGGTGTTAAGCCTCGCCTATAGTAACTAAACAGCAACCGTTTAGCAATACCTACTATACCTACTGTATATCTCTGCATCAGAACATAGTAAAGACATGCAGTTGGCTCGATTCACTCATAGCTTAGAGTATCATCATCTGTAAAATGCTAAGCCGCGCCCATAGCAATCAAACAGGTTGTTCTAGCAACCATTTAGCAATACCTATATCTCTGCATCAGAACATTGTAGAGACACGGGGGTTGGTTCATTTTACTCATGGCTTGGAGTATCATCCTAGCAACATGCTAATTATGCAAGCGAACATGCTAATCATGCTAACAACATACTTAGCCCGGTTTTTACACACTGGGGTCACATTCTTTTTTCCATCATGTTGGAAAAAGTTGAACAATAAAACCTTTCAAACAATTTCAAACTATTCAGGACAGGCTTTGTCAAGCCAACATAAAGTTTGTACTCAAACTTTAAAATCTAGGTTTTTATCTTTAGTCTTGTGTTAACTTACTCGCTGTCTGCTCCTGGGTCCTCTGTCCTTATTTCAACTCACGTTCATGACATATGTATTGTGACGTGCGTCCCAAGCTCCAACCAGTGTTGCCCTGGAAATGGACGAGGAACAGCTGCCGTCACTCACGGGTCGATCGGTCACTGCTGCAGACGATCAGCGGGCGGTCTCATAAGCCGCCTGAGCGTCAGAAGAAGGTGAGAAGCCTTTTGACGGAAGACATGCTAACGCTCTCTCTCTTCCCCAGACAGCAGTGTGTGACCAAACACCCCCATGACGAGAATCCCACAGACTCAGGGGCAGACACAGACATCACACCTCCCACCACTGAGAGAAGGAATCACTGCAAACATTAGCTCACCTCCTATATTTAATAAAACCCACCCTCTGGAATCCTTGTTTTGTATTCTTCCACCCCGCTACTGGTAGAGAATGCGGGGCATAGGATACCGACAAACGCACCAGATACCACGATCCAAAAGGGGGTTGTTTATTTATTTTTTGGGGGGGGTTTGGTTGTTTTTCTCTCACTGGTTGGTCTTTTAGGCCGACGCTCGCTTACCCATGGATGAACTCCTCCAAAGACTGACGGAGGTCTGGATGCGCAGTGGTGGCCAACTCCTACACCGAGCTGAAGAAGGAGATCCTAGCCGGTTTGGGCCTCTATGCGGCCCAACTCTTCCACACTTGGGAATACCAGCCCGATCACCCAGCCCGGACCCAGAACCCCCCAGCTTGCCCACCTTGCTCAACATTGGCTATTCAAAGGGAACCCCCCCGGCTGCCACCATAGCAGAACGCGTTGGAGCGAGTTTTCCAGGAGGATGGTCCTGGAGCAACGTGCGTCGAAGGGCACCTATCCTGGGGTGAGTCTCAGACTTTCTTCCCGATCACCTGCGTGCACAGGGATACCAGACACATACCCGCCCGAGTGGTGACGACATCGACAGGCATCGGTTCCTGGCCAGTGGAGGTCGGAGTGGTCGAGGACCACTAGCCGGTACTATTGGGAAGGAACTGACCCGGGTTCTACCGGCTCCTGACCGCCGCCGTGCAGTCTGCCAGCCGGAAGAGGGGTCGCCGCAACCGGAGGACCGATCAGGGAAACGGACATCACCCCTCCCTGATGACGACGGACAGAGGGAGAGAAGGTGAGACCCCTGGTAACCCTTTCTCAGATGTGTTTCAACAGGTAACGGGGAACTCGTTTGCCAGGTAACAGCGTGAGGACGACCGCCTGAAACACTGCTGGTACCAAGTAAGGACGGTCGATGGGAAGAAGACGCACCCTGGTCCTCACCCTCTCCCGCACTTCAAGGTCAGAAATGACCTGCTGTACTGTGTCGCCCAGCCGAGGTAAAACCATTATTGGTGGTACCCCGGTCGAAGACAGAGACTGTGCTGGAGCTCGCCCATTCCCATCCAATGACCGGTCACCTGGGCATCAACAACACCATCCAGCGCATCAGCAACCGCTTCCATTGGCCAGGGTTGGATGCAGAGGTCCGGCGCTTCTGTCAAGCCTGCCCTACCTGCCAAAAGACGTCTCCAAGGACCCCTCCCCCAGCCAGAGGTCGATCGGTCACAGCTGCAGACGATCAGCGGGCGAGCTCATAAGCCACCTGAGCGTCAGAGGAAGGTGAGAAGCCTTTTGACGGAAGACATGATGACACTCTCTCTCTTCCCCAGACAGCAGTGTGTGACCGAACACCCCCACGACGAGCATCCCATGGACGGACACGGACACCACACCTCGCACCACTGGGAGAATGAATCACCGCACTCACGAGCTCACCCTCCGCGGACTTCTTATCATATGAATCCATGTTGTTTATTCTTCCACCCCGCAACAGTATACACTCACCTAAAGGATTATTAGGAACACCTGTTCAATTTCTCATTAACGCAATTATGGTGGTGGTGTAATGATGTGGGGGATGTTTTCTTGGCACACTTTAGACGCAAATTGGGCATCGTTTAAATGCCATGGCCTACCTGAGCATTGTTTCTGACCATGTCCATCCCTTTATGACCACCATGTACCCATCATTTGATGGATACTTCCAGCAGGATAATGCACCATGTCACAAAGCTCGAATCATTTCAAATTGGTATCTTGAACATGACAATGAGTTCACTGTACTAAAATGGCCCCAACAGTCACCAGAACCCTAACCCAATAGAACATATTTGGGAAGTGGTGGAACAGGAGCTTCGTGCATCCCACAAATCTCCATCAACTGCAAGATGCTATCCTATCAATATGGGCCAACATTTCTAAAGAATGCTTTCAGCACCTTGTTGAATCAATGCCATGTAGAATCAAGGCAGTTCTGAAGGCGAAAGTGGGTCAAACACAGTATTAGTATGGGTTTCCTAATAATCCTTTAGGTGAGTGTATATACTGCATATACTGTATATATATATATATATTCGCTCAATACGACTAGGTGTTATAATCCCACAATTTCAGCACAGTTCAATTGCCCAATAGGACATTTCCCATGCCTTATGCATGACAGAGGGAGTTTCTCCTAAACACAGAGGATGCCTACCTGACAAACCCATTAAAAACTCGGACCTATGCATATTATATAAACAGTTTTTGTATATATATTCTTTATTTTTATTTACCATGCTGTTAATGTCATCCTAAACTAATTTGTTAGGAAATGAACAGCAACACAAAAAGGTTCTGAAAGCACAGTAATTCTTCCTTTGATCACTTTACTTACAGGAGTTGGGACAAATCCAAATCATCTCTTCTGCATACTTGCATTTTGTCCAGTTGCCTGTTATGTTAATCTAGTGATTATCATTTGTGGCGCTATGGCATTTCTGTGCTGTGTCGAGATATTAGCGTGTCTCTATTAAGATCGGTCATAAACATGATCTCTGCACAATCTAATGTGTTGTGTCTTATCACTTATAACTGTCATGCATTGGCGCAACACATTTCTTCTAACTCTTTGCATTTTGTCCATTTTCTCTGAAACTCTTAAGCCTCTTAAAAGTCATCCTCTCTACAACTTTAGATCTTAAGAGCTCTTTTAAGGGTTAAGATGCTTTATGTATTACATTTTTCTTTACTTTGATCTTTTCTGTAATTTTCAGGGCAACTGTCCATTTTTCTAAGATTTTCCTTAGAGTTTTGTCATTAGGAGTCACTCTATGCACTAAGATTTTTAATGAATACAGGCACAGATAACTGTATCCTGCGTACACGAGTACTACCAAAGAAATGGAAATTAAATATTGGTATTTGGTATTGATGGTTTGAGTATTACAAATAGTAGAAATTATATAAAATAATATGATATACTCCAGATGTGTAAAAGTTTAATGGGTTTAAGGTTAGATAAGTTGGAATAACAGGATTTCATCTTATTTACGTAGCTAAAGGTACCACAGCTTTTTAAAGCAGGGCATTAGTAGGGTACTATGCTTTTTCCTTTTGTACACTTTATATGCATTTATGATATAAGCACATATTACTGCTATCTTGCAAACTACAATAATTTTACTAAATGATTGCATTTTTTTCCAAACAATACATTCTAATATATTCAAACCCACCTATCTAACCATTAAAACCTAATTTACTACATTGTTTCATCTACTCTTAAATTATCAATTAAGTACCTCAATGGTTTCTGGATGAAGATGGCCTAATATAGGCTGCGCTCCAGCTGCTGAGATCCGAGCAGGTACATTGGATGGTCCTGGTCCGAGCATGAGACGTTGGGTGATAGGGAAGGGTTGTAACAGACATGCTGGTGGATGAATGGATTGAGTGGACATAATGCTGCCAGTACACTGAGAGACTGAAGCAATGGTTAACTCATATAAACTGTGGGAAAACCTTTCACCTGTTGGTCAATCATCAATCTCTGAATCTTGATACAACTAGCTTAAGTCTAGAGTCTAGAGAGCTCCTGTTTATTAAAAAAGACTTATATTAAAAAAAGTGCCTTGTTGACTTTTTCAGAGAAAAATGTTTTTGCAGGGATATAGTTTTATTTCAAGTCTCCTATTAATATAGATTAGGACAGCTCAAGACAAAGAGTTTTTTATATTTATGAAATGTTGTTAAAGTCCAACTGCATTCGATAATTTTATCACATAAAACACATATTTAAGCATTAAAATGTTTGCATGTTAAGCATCTGTGACCCAAAAGCTGAATAAACAAGCTTTCTATTGATTTATGGTTGTTAGGATAGGACAATATCTGGCAAAGATACAATTGTTTAAAACTATGGAATCTGAGGGTGCAAAAAATCTAAATGTTGAGAAAATTGCCTTTGGAGTTGTTAATTGAAGAAGATATTTTTGGCTAAAATATAGAAGAATAATGTATACAATTGCTTACAATTATAAAGTCATTTTAAGAGTTTCTTATCTGGGGGGCCGAATGCTAGTTGACACAGAGGACCCTATGTAGGCTGGGGGAGGAAAATACATCTGTTTTACATTATATTGGGGGCTCAGAGGACGTGTGTGTATGTGCGTGTTAAGCACACTATATAAGGGCTTCTCCAAAAACGGAGAAGAGAGTGACATTGCAATCCTACTCCATTAATAAAGTGTTTTTGTATCAAAACTCGAGACTCAAGAATAATTCTTCAGAACACTCAAAGAAAATTCACAACATAATCAGGATGGTCACAGGTCATCCACTAACAAAAATAAACTTTTTTTGGCTTACAGTATAGGAAATTAAAAAAATATCTTCATGGAACATGATCTTTACTTATTTGTGACATAAAAAAAATTAAAAATGTATTTTTGGCTTTTACAAAAAAAATTCCGGTGCTAATAAAGACTGGTTTTGTGATCCAGTTTCACGTATGCAAAAGTTTTTTCCTTCATGCCTTAAAATGAATTGAATATAACTCTACCCCAGTGATACATTTAGTTTAAGGGGATTAATCAATATGCTAATATGTCCCTGCCCTGATCTTGTACCATTGATTATAGGTGAAAAAATCATGCACTAAAAATACGACAAATGCTTTACAATTTTGAAGAGAGATCTCACATGGGTATTTGACGCTGATAAAAACGTAATTTGTCCATGGTAAGGTTGATATTTTAACGGAATTGACCATATATCATATGAATACAGTATATATTCAATGATTTTGTATTTTCTCTCAGAGTTGGCTGGTCTTTGTTGTGAAATTATAAAAGAACCAGTTCCTGCATAGACGGAGTGTTTCTACATGAAATAGGTAAGAAATTTGTTTTTAAAAGCAGATGCGAATCCGAGTGGAGAAGATATTCACTCTGCCTGGGTTCTTACTCAACTCAACTCAACTCAACTTTATTTATATAGCGCTTTTTACAATTTTCATTGTTACAAAGCAGCTGTACATGAGACACATTTAATACAAGTATGAATTCTAATGAATTCTTACAACAAGCAATGGCTGAATCGACACGGCTGATTGCTCTTGTATCACAGGCCTTTGCTTGCAAAACCTCATAACTCATTCTGTGGTAGAATGAACTGTCATCTCAACCAGGGCAGCAGCATTCATTACAACTTGGAAAAAAAAGTATCACACGTATCTGGCTAACCAATAACTGTCTATGTTTTTTGTCTATCAAAAAATGTCTCATGTAATTCATTCTAGTTCAGCTTTAATCCTCATAGATGCATAAATAAACTATCAGTTAACTATCAGTTCTGTTTAAAGTGTTGACAAAAAGTTGAATGCTCTCCTAGCTGTACAGTAAGTCGCTTTGGCTAAAAGTCCTGTAGTCATGCAGCTGCGATCCTCTGGAAGGTAAGTTTGCTTTAAGTTTTTAACTTTTAAATACACAGGAAAATGTTAACAGCTAAATTTTAATCACTACTTAGATACTGTTTATTAAGGTGTGCTAAATATGTTTTATATATAATCTGACGATTTCTACATTTAGTGTGACTGTCCCCTAATTCCCTTCCTCTGAACCATGTTTATCAGTTATTGTTGTCAAGTAGATACATTTTCCAGGAGAAGGACAACAAGTAGATTAAAATAATGGATACAGATCATAAGGTGCACCACATCCTTATTCAGCTTTGGTGTGAGGATCATGGTAAAAGCATATGTTTTGAGTAATTTTTTGACGTATGTACCATCTATTATGGCAACCGCAATTATGGCAACTGCAGACGTTAAGCTTGTACACCTTTAGGGTTCCGTAATAAAATTAATGTAACTAGCCAGTCAAACTGCAAATGACTGACTCATATGACTACCACTACTACAGTGACTACTAGCTGTAGCGGCTCACCAGAAGTCTTTTGACAAACAGCTCAAAGATGGCAGTGCTCAGGTTTATGCCAAACCTATAGTTTATTGAGGTGAATGACTTAGAACATGGCTCAACCATTCTGAATCAAGAACCAGAACTGACCGTTTCATAATCATACATTTGCAAAGGATATTAAAAACAGCACATGGACATATAAACAACATTAAAAACTTGATTTTCACAACAAGGGGACTTTAATACCTTTTTCATTAATTAATTCATTAATATTCCACAGTACATTTTATTTACATTTAGCAAAAGAATGTAAACTGTTTTAATATGCACCAAACTGGGTTAATTATTAGTTGCTTGCTTATCTTGACAGTGATGTTACCAAGTTTTATTTATACTTTCTGAAAGCACATATGATTAGAGATGTATGACTCTCATTCAAAATACTGTACCGTATGTTTTAGCATTATTTATTAATGCATTGCATATTTCTTAGCAGATCTTGAATGTTATAAAGACGATATAACTGGTCCTAAACCTTTTCATACATATTTATAAATGCAATATAAAGAAATAATGGCCTTTGGCTCTTCATTAACAATGAAAACATGTTTTAATACTACAATTATAAGATAAGATTTTGCACATGAATTGCTTAATGAATTAAATGATAAAGGATATAATGCAAAGATTGCACATTACAGGCATATCAATACTGTAACTCTACCTGATAGTGATAGCTAGAGATATATTAGTAGTAATATGCTTTGTTTGCTCACAGAAAGTCATGCGTCTTGTGTTGGATAAGCAAATGCTTCCCCAAAGGCTGGGAACTAAAAGAGCCATGACTGTAAACCACCCTCCCCCGGACTATAGTGCTCTTTACCTCCCCAAGAAGAGAAAGACCAATGTATGGAGTCAGCTAGAAAAAGAGAAACGTAAAAAAATCACTGTTATTTTTACTCACCAACGCCAACATCAGTGAGTACACACTGAGCCAAATAACTTTAGTTTTGTTTGACTTACTTGGTTTTTGTGATAAATGTGTTCTTCTGTAACCTGGGATATTAAATGGAACACATTTTAAAAAGCTTAAAAAAAACTGTTGATGTATGAGGTGGATAAAATCCTTCTTACTGTAAACTCTTTTTCTGGATCCCAAATTACGAAGTCTGCATCATGCCCCGGAATGAGGCTCCCTTTTTTGTTGTCAAGTAGACAGAGCTTGGCAGGCTCTTTGCACAAGAGTCTTACTGCGTCATTAAGTGAAAAACCTCTTTTAGCAGCTGATGTCCAGAACAAAGATAAACCTGTTGAAAACAGTGGGATAACTAGAAATTATAGTAATGCTGGACTTTGACTTTAAAATTTACTGATAACCCTGGAAAAGGTTTAACATGTTGTCCAGACCGGCAATTAGCAAAACAACAGGTCAGGATTCTTTGCCAAGCTCTTGGTCTTTGTGTTTAAAACAAATGTACAAGCAGTTTTTGTGGCACCACATCGCTCCTCTTATCTCAGTCATTTTATCCGACAAATGCATCTTGCTTAATTGTAAAAAAAAACATGAAGCACAGGTGCTCTGACCAAAACCGATCCGATCTTTTCTCTTTAAATGTCTTCAAGGTTAGTGCACTCTAGACTCCCAACTAGAGAGGTCATTAGCTTACTACTTTCTCCACTTAGTTTTGTTTACAAAGTATGTTCAGTAAAGTCATTGAAATTATATGAACTGATTCGCCCTATTTATAATTAAGCAGTCTGTGTGTATCTCTTGTTGTGACCTAGACCAATTTATGCAAACATATAATATAAACATGAACTGTTTCTCTATGTTAAGTTAGATCACAGTCGGGTCTGTGACTTGATCCCTGAGGTGTATGTTTCTTTAGAGTAAATCATTAATCTGATTAGTAAACAGTTAGTGGACCACAGTGTATCTCCTACGGGACTTTGGTCACGATAAGACACACATGCATTCTTACAATCAATAAGAGTACTAATGTATTGATATTCGAAACACAGCCTACCAAATTGCAGAGAAGAGATGCCTCCCCATGCCTTTGTGAAATCCCCACTGTCCAAACACTTTAGGTCAGGCGTGCAGGGTGAGTGATCGGACACAACCATGTCTATGTCACCAGATTTTAATGCGGACCACAAGAGCTCCTGACAAAACCATTCAAAAAATGTATTGACAGGTTATAAGTGACTAGCAATACAATAAGGAATCATAAAATAAGTTGTAGTGCAAATATTAGCCAAGCTGGACACCATACTTGAGTTGCTCAATTTTGCTGTCAACCTGGCTGAAATTCATTGGTTAAAATGCATTTTTGCTGATACCTGGTTGCCTGCATTGCGTATGGGGGGGCAGCACTTGAAATGTGTGGCCCCTACTGGGATGTTCTCAGCAGACAGATTGAGGTAGTGATGTGTGGTCTCTACAGTTAGGGGAGCTCCTGCCTGTCTAGCTGCCCTAATGAGCTCCAGAGGTTGTGCTGATGACAGATGCACAATGTGGCATCGTACTCTAATGGAGAATTAAAAACAGTGTTTCAGTTGACGTTTTACCTTTGTAATCTTATGATTGGCTAAAACACCACAGAAGCCTAATTAAAAATAAGTAGATGCCTCATGAGTTATGTGGGTTTAACTATATAACATTTGAGAGCATCTGGGTATTCATGTTTTTGGCTGTGAGATAATTTTAGTAACAGTTTTAGTAACATACTGATACTGAAGGCAGAGTTGAGTGACTGTGTGGATGGCCTCAAGTTCCATAATGTCAGGTCTGGACCTCAGAAATGTGGAGTATTTACATGGATCTGATTTTATAGATGAATAGATAAATCTTAATGATTAAGGTAGTGTGAAAGAGAGTTAATTGGCTTTTACCGAACAGGATCAGACCTCCTTTCTCGGGGACTAGATGTTGGACTTCTCGCTCTGCATGAAACTAAGATGATAATAATTTCAGTAGATATAATACGTAGACTACTGGGGCAACAGCATTATTAATTGATTTTCCATCAGCAACTGAAACACTTAATCTACTACATTCACATACTGTAATTCCAAACAATATATTTGGAGCCCTTTCTTTGCTCATATTTTGCATTAATGCCTATATACCTTTGTTTATACAGTACCTGAACCTGTCTGTTGTAGCAATAGTTCTTGAAATTATTAAATGGGAAAGCGTGTGATTGCTCACCAGGAGAACGCTGTCTGTGCCCTGGAGCTGCTTCATAGTTGCATGCAGATCTGCATCACTTACATGAGGAAATTCTTCTACTCCACTGTGAATCAGGAAGCACTTAAACCCAGCCACGCCAGCCTGGAGCATAGGCTTCAGCTCCATCTTAACAGGAGAAACAGGGAGATGGGTAGGCAATATTTATGGCTAGGCAATGTTTATGGCTAATTGATATTCTGAAGAGTATTTGTATATTTGATATACTATAGTAAAAAAAAGGAAAAACTAATTTTGATGTAAATTGTTCAACAAAAATAGGTTTGAAGATTTATAAAACAAAAGATATCACATACGACATCTATACAATAAACTAAGTGGAGTGGAAAGGTTTAAAATAAAGCGCATTTGGCGCTACATAAAGATATTAGAGGTTAAAGCGGCAAAGATCTATTACATAAATGTTCCTGAGAGCGTGTGTCATGAGCCTGTGTATGGAGATGGTGGTCTAGTGGGTTAAACCACTGAACTGGTAAATCAAAGGTTGCTGGTTCGATCCCAGCAGCCACCACCAGTGTGTCCTTGAGCAAGACACTTACTCCATGTTGCTCCAGGGGGATTGTATTGTGTATAATCTGATCATATTCTGTATACTATGGGGCTTTTTATTTACCCCGGTTATGAAGAAGTATTCATAGGAATGTTTGTAACATAGACGTGTTAGTAGATCAGAAATCACATTAACTTAGAGATGAGTATTAGAACGATAAGATTGTTTGAATGATATAATCAATACATTTATGCATGACTCTTGATTTTATAAACTATTTTAATCATTTTCAGCAATACAAAATCCAGGGATGGTGTGAAGGCCAGACCCAAATAAATTATAGCACAGCTCATTTTTGAAAAGCTAGACTCAAATAAATTATGGCACAACTTATTTTCCATTAGACATGAAACCTTGTTGCCTAAAAATAATGGTGGCAGAC
Organism: Triplophysa dalaica; assembly: GCF_015846415.1. Classification (NCBI taxonomy): domain Eukaryota; kingdom Metazoa; phylum Chordata; class Actinopteri; order Cypriniformes; family Nemacheilidae; genus Triplophysa; species Triplophysa dalaica. The sequence goes on from NC_079547.1 coordinate 11,356,461, forward strand.
AAGGACAGTTAGGATAATAAAAAATAAGAGATAACGGTAATTACCTGATTGGTTTTGAGAGGCAACACCTTTGAAAAGTTTCACTATAACTAGAGGCTGGAAAACACCAAGTTTTCAGATGTTTTGGGGACTTGGAACATCTCACTTTGTTTGACTTGTACAAATAAAGTTGAAACTTTGACACCTGGACCTTCCTTGTCTGAGCAATTTTTTTGAGCTTGAAGATCAACATTTTCCACATCAATTGTCCCTGTAATAAGTGCACTGTAAGTCGCTTTGAATAAAAGCGTCTGCCAAATGACTACATTTCTGAGATTCTCTGGTGTGATGTGATTCTCTGTAGTGAAGAACCTTCAGACCATACGTGTCCCGATACGCACACCAAACCCATCTCCGAAGGGCGGCAGTCGAATGACCCATAGTGCACCCATGCAAGAGCATGACGAGGCTTCGGCTGGTCAAGCCCAGGACCAGGCTGGATCCCTGGCTGCCGCGAGCGGCTGTACTCCTGGTACCTGGATACGGAGCGCGTTACCAAGCCTCTTTTCGCCCCCATGCCCTTTTTTGTGAAGGTCCATCAGGAGCTCAACAAGACCAGGAACGCCCCCTTCACGTTAAACGAGCACCTCCGCCCTAACTTACCTCGACACCGGGGCAGCTAAGGGATATGTTGACATACCACAGGTCGGCTTGCCCCAGCTCATTTGGGAGCAGTTCAGGCAAGCACAGGTGGACCTGTTCGCCTCCCTGGACACCGTCCATTCCCTGCTTTGGTGCTCCTTGACCGAGGCCCCCATCCGATGTGCACAGCTGACGACAGGACAAGTGGAAGTACGCCTTCCCCCCCAGTGAGCCTCCTTGCACAGGTCCTGTGCAAGGTCAGGGAAGAGGAGAAACAAATTAGTTTCGCCCTACTGGTCCAACAAAACTTCTCAGATCTGACGCTAATGACGACGACTCCTCCCTGGCCGATTCCCCTAATAAAGGACCTATTTTCTCAGGGGAAGCTCATGGTTTAGCACCCAAGACCAAATCTCTGGACCTCCACGTCTGGCTCCTGGACGGGACAAGGAAATCCTTCCACCCTCAAGGTGTATGTCGCGGCATATCACACACTTGTTGCCAATGGCAGTGAGAGCTCACTCCATCCGAGATGTAGCCTCCTCCTGGGCACTGGCTCAGGGGGCCGCTCTGGCAGACATTTGCAGAGGTGCGAGTTCGGCTATAACCAACACTTTAGCAAGATTCTACAACCTTTGTGTAGAGCCGGTGTCTGCCGGTGTCTGCCCTCGCACTACCAACATGGAAAGACCGGGGGCAGGATGGGTGTATACCCTTTGAAGCACCTTCTCTCCTTCATCAGACAATCAGTGAGCTATATCAGCATCCCTACTTCCCCCACCGAGCGAAGTACAAGCATCCCATCCATCACTGAGCACTTTTTCTCTCACGAGGTGAAAACCTATATCTGAGCTAGTGCTCCACGCGTAGCGACTCCCCACTTGGTTCATCCCGTCTGACATTTCCTCACTCTTGGTTCCCCTGTTGGTGAAGCTGTGACATCCCCTTGGTGGATCCGACCGCTTTTGTGCACCCCTGGTTGGGTCAGCACTACTATTCCCATGAGATCTCCCCACTTGTGAGACCATTTGGTAATACACATATAACCTCCCTATGGCAGGATGTGGTCTCCATAGCGTTCGCTATATTCTTGAAAGGATAGAGAAACAAAACACAACAAGGTAAGGTTAGTTCTCAATGTCCTGTCGGGAGTCGTTGCTCCCCATTCTCTCTTTGCCTCCTGCTTTTATTCCCTTTTGTAATGCGATTCATGTGGCGACGACCGGCAGATGTGTATGGTGATTGTCTCCGTCCCCATGGCGACGCTGATTGAGAGATCAGTGACTCGCCACACTCTTTGTCAGAACATCGTAGAGACATGGGTGTTGCTTCGTTTCACTCGTGGCTCGAAGCATCATCTATTGGCATCTGCTAAGCCACGGCCAAAGCAACCAAACAGTTTTGTTTAGCAACTGTTTGGCCAGACCTATATTTCTTTATCAGAACATCGTAGAGACATGGGGGCTGGTTCGTTTCATTTGTGGTGTGAAACATGATAATCTATATATCTTTTAAAACTTAACAATTTCTGACTTAAATGTACTAATTGTAACTTGCAAGCTTGTGTAGTTTATTTGTTATTTATTTTCCTTGTTTTCAGACAATCTGCAGGGCTTTATACTTTGCAGGTGACTTCCGGATGTTAAGTTCGGGACAAAAAAGCGTGCATGCTAAGTAAAGTTTGTTTATGTTGTTGCTGGTGAAACCGTGTACAGTTTGTTGCATTACCTGGTTGCCAGGGATGACCCCTCCCCAGAATGCTGTGTCTACAAAACATTTTCCAGTAGCTGCATAAAGCTTTTCTTGAAAATTTTCAACAGTTGTAGTTGGTGGGATGCTGTTTCTAAGTAAAGTGGAATATAATAAATATGTCAGTTTTATATGAATCCAACCAAAATGGTTTCAGATTAAACTAAATGTTTCTTATAAGCACAGACAAGATATCAGCTATAAAATATATTAAGTTTACTTACAGAGGCATATCTACAATAGTGGTCACCCCCCCAGCAGCTGCTGCTTGTGTGGCGGTCCAGAAACCTTCCCAGCTGGTCCGACCAGGCTCATTAACATGAACATGACAGTCCACTAAACCTGGCATAACCAGACTGTTACCCATATCCAATACCTGTTAATACCAGATACTGTTCTGTCAGTGCATGAATGATAACATTTTGGAATATTAAAAAAAAGAAAAATCAGTAAAGGTTAACCTGAAAATATAACATGACTCAAAATATTGCATATCCCAAGGTATTACCAAAAAACAACTTTATTTCCATTCAAAAATCGTTAGTATCATATTCACAATAATTTGTAATAAGGACTAACACGTGACTGTAGCTTATTTCATATATATTTCATAAATATTCTGAATTTCATTTGAATATAGGGAAGATCAGAGCTACTGTAGAGGTTACACTCAGTCAGTGTCCATAAATTTACCTTCTTCATTAACATATATCTCAGTGAATCGTCTTTTGAACATTTCAACTGTTATTGCCCCAAAAGGCAATAATGTTTTTTTATATATAAATAATGACAGGGCATGTTGTCACACCATGTAAGGGTAAATTGTTACAATGAACCTGTAAATAAACCTTTTTAGAACAACATTTTTACATAACTTTTTTTATATTAAAGTTTTATTAATCGAAAGAACATTCCTTATGTCTGGTTTCTTCCCACATTATGCAGTACCTGTTGTCTCCAGCAGGAGGTCTATGTCTCATTTTCAAAGTTTCTCTCACCTCTCCAGCTGTGTTCATTGAAGCTGCTGAATCAGGAAGTATGCTATGAATCTTTCCTTCTTTAATAATGATAAATGCCGGTTGAATTTCCTTTCCATACAACACCCTCTGGCTCCGCAGAGCACTGACAACTGATCCAGGCTCCATTTCTGCACCTGCAGTATCTTATGCTGTCTATCCCAGCTTGCGTGTTTTACTGACTATATTAGCACATGTAAATCTGGGGTCAAGGTACATTCAACCACTGGCCTTTATGCAACCGTTTCATTAGGGAGATACACTATTTTCTACCTCTCTTGTTTCTTACATGTTAAACATACTAGACTGTAAATAAAGGGAATAACTGGCCTTCAGTACAATAATTTGCCCCCATGGTTACACCATTAAAGACAAGGTCACTTTTCCTTGTGAAATGAGCTGCCAGCCTTCACCCAACTGGGTGTGACCCAAAACCTTTATTATTGCCTCTTTTATACTTTTTCATTCACATCCAGCTTCACTGCAATTTTGTTGACGTATGTTCTTTAAGGGAACCATTGCCTTAAACCAGGGGTGGGCAAACTTTTTACCCCGAGGTCACATCAAGTTTTTGAATCATTGTTAAGGGTGGCATACATATTTCCCACTTTAAATTACATATATTTTTATTTATTCCAAACTCAAATTTGACAACTACTGTAATGTATGTACATGCAATTCCTTCTTTCCTGTTTTATAAACACTTTCATAATGAAAAAAAAGCAAAACATTTGCACACTGTGATAAGACACATTATTATATGATTTACAGTATACATAATATTTTATTCTTGACATATTTGTCATATATTCCTCTAATTCAGGGGTGTGCAATTAATCCCAAGGGGCCACATAAGAAATGGGAGTGTAGTGTAGGGCTGAACCAAAAGGCTAAACTTGATTCTGCTCAATACTGAATTTATGACTTTTAAAATGCAATAAATTTCTTATCTGATCTAACTCTTTTACTTTTAAAAAAGGAAAAAAACACCACCACTAATACTTTTCTGCTCCTCTTACCTTTGTGCATATCACTGATTATACATGTACATACTCGTGTAAAATTAGATGTGTAATATACAGTTCTAAAAATAAAACATTGTTATATAACTATACGAGTTAAACATTTGACATTGCAAAATAGATCTCAAGTTAATTTATATCCATTGTGAGCCGTATTTACAATTATTTTGGTTCTCGATCATACCATATATATCACTATGGGAACTATATATATATATCTATGGTGGGAACCATTTCACAGTCTGTGTCACTCTGCCATTTTGCCAAGTCACTTGTGTCTTGTCAGTAAAAATTCCAATACCTGCCAGTCATCAGCCTCATCACCAGTGGACTATTTATAATCATTCTGTTTGCCCCATCGTTGTCCGGTTTTCTAATAGTAATACATACAATTGTGTTCCTGTGTTTTCTGTGTTTTTTTTTATTAAATACCTGTTTGTATTATATACAAGTTAAAGCAGACTCTCTTAAAGCATTTCTCAGCAATAGTGTCCGGTGGCAGAACACCAGAATCATATGTCACAGCCGTATCTCTTTCTCAGCGCTAGTGTCTCGAGATGCACTTTTGATAACAGAAATTGCCATATCATGCTAAAGTACACCAACGCTCAAAACACTCGTCCTGCCTCAGGGTGAGAGGCGCTCCAAAAGACGCGAGCGCAGCATTCAACCCTTCCGTCTAGCTAGCCCTTAAGATATTTTAAAATGCTATTTTTGCTCATTACTTCTGCAACAAATCAACTCATTCCAATCTTCCCTTCCCTCCTGCAGGCCTACAGCATATCCTCCCTCCCTCCGATCCAGCGGCCGCTATTCACTCCCTTCTCCCTCTTCCAAAGGCCCGACCGCAGTTCTCATTTGCTTTATTCAACTCTCCATCAACAGCCATAGCCAGCTCACAAACATCTATGATTATCAAAGGCATCAAGAGAACCCAGTCCGCCCGTCGAGACGCCATGCATCTCTACCCTCAGCAAAGGATACCACTCCAGGCATGTCGCCCGCAAACTCGACGCCATGTTCAACCTAGCCATTTTTTGTTTTCTAAGATCCTCAAAAATCTCCACCACATCCACCTTTAACCCCCTAGTCCATCCAACCATATCCGACCTATCAGTAATCGATCCAGAGACAATGTCATACTCGATCAGGCAAAGCAAGACCAAACCAGAATAGACCCTTCTGTCTATATTTTCAACCCCCAGTCACCGATTCAACCTTACCAAACCTCCCTAGCCTACCTTCACTTCAGGAAACCCCAGACCAAAGCCGCATCAAGTCCCCTCTTCATCGACAACTCTAACCGGCCATACACTTCTGGTTCCAAAAGCACTTCAAAGCCATCCTGCTCCAATCCGGCATCCAAGCAGACCACTTTTCCGGTAACTCCTTCCGCATAGGCGCAGCAACCACAGCTGCTCAAAAAGACCTCTCTCAGTTTCAAATCCAAGCACTCAGCCGCTGGTCATCGGAAGATTTAAAGAGCTGCATCTGGTCAGATCGCAGCCCATCTAACCCTAATTTCCTGAATCATCTAAAAACACCTCATTCCCCCGCATGGGTTCGAACCTCCACTACCTCAGCAGTCAACTCCTCATTAGGAGATTTCAGCGCCGCAGCAAACGCCTCAACAATCACCAGGGCTTTTATCTCAAGACCTGTCACTCCAGACCGCCTCTGCAAGTGTGAAGCAAGAAGCAAGTGTGGCACTACCGCCTCCACAGAGGCCCACGCTTCCATCTCTAGCGTAGAAGTCAGCATCGCCGCAGCAATTGCCTCCGGAGAGGCCAGTGCTTTCATCTCAAGCTTAGAAGCCAACATCGCCGCAGAGGCCAGTGCTTTCATCTCAAGCATAGAAGCCAACATCACCTTAGCGACCACCTCCGCAGATGACAGTGCTCCCATCTCGCACTTTGCCGAATAAGACTTCACAGCTGAAGCCAGCATCGCTTCAGCATTCACCCAAGCAAGGGTCAGTGCTTCCATCACGCCCTTTTCTACAGGGGACGCAACTTTTTTCCATTGCCTCCATTGTTACCACCGGGGACACCCACAAAGTCCTGCCTGCTCCAACGGGATCAGAAATCCCCATCATAATAACCTCTGAATTCACTGCACTCAGCCGCTCAGCAACCAACACGATTACAGGAACCAATATCCCACCTCATTTAAGGGACCCTACACCAGCTTCCCGTCTTCTCACAATGACATCTCCCGAGAAGCCCTCATCCTCTCGTCTTTTCCAGAACGCAGGTCACCACCTGCGTAACGCATACGCCGCGTTTTGGGGGGGTTATGCATACACCGGCTGTTGTCCCACTTTATAATGCCCTGGGGGGGTGTGCTCTGGGCTCGAGCCGGTTCCCAGCTCGGGGCACTTGCCCTTGCCAGGGTAGAGTGCTCCGAGTTAGGATAGATCCGGTGGGACTTCTCTCACAACGCAGTGCGAGTGATAACTTTGCAGGTGGGAAACACATTGTTGGGCATTTAAAACACTCTCCGCTTGCATAATTTTATTTGTTTCCATTTATTTATCCCCGTTTATCAAGCTAGTGAAGGTATTGTTCTATTCAGCTGCTTAATTTGCAATTTAATTTTGAATGTCAATGTGGCGCAGCGCCCAGGTCCTAATCAGCGTTGCCAGGGTAACACGCAACTAACCACTCACAGCTGCCGGTCGTCAGCACCTGCAGCTCGTTCCCGGGCCCTATAAAGGCGGGAGAGAGGAATGAGATGACAGACTTCCACTCCACATGCTAACCCCATGAATATACACTGTCTCTTTCTGTCTTTTGAGCAGGTAACAGTGCAAGAGGACTCGCAGAGGAACTGACACAACATTACTTCATTACAAAACACATGACTGCACACGGAAACCCCAGAGGGACTATTTTGCACATTTTCCCCCAACTGCACACTTAATAAACTGCACTCCGGGGGGTTTTTACCCTGTGTTGTTTCGTGCTTTGCTCGGCACAACTGGTGGGGAATGCGGGCGATTTAGCACTACTTAATCCTAGTTTTTTTTTGTGTGTCTCACTTACCTCTGTATACAGGGAACCGCGCTCTCTTTCTCTTCCCTGCCGATAACCTGACCATGGAGGAGCTGATTCGCCAGCTGGCTGAGATGGAGTCTCGCCAGCAAAGACTCAGTACACAGATCCTGATGGGACAGGACAAGATGGCTGCAGACACTGGTCGCATGACTACAAAGTCGCGAACGGCCATCTTACCGACGTATCGGCAGCTCGAGGAAGCAAGTGCCACTCGAGAAGCCTGGAAGCAAGCGAGTCAGTGAAGCTAACAGCCCCGCCCATTTCCGGAGAGACTCAACAAACGTGTGAGGCGCTTCCCGCATCTGTTAGCATGGACTGTGAGAAGCGGAAAAAGGAAGTCTCCGCTCGAACTGGTATTTCCCTGACCAGCCCAGTGGAGCAATTCCACGACTGGTCCTACGAAGTGATAAGCCAATGAACGGCCAAATAACCAAGCTGCAACGCCTCACAAAAAGATGGTTGCTGCACGGGAACCCCCCCCCGCCGTCCAGGTGGCCGAGAAGCTGATTGTCGACCGGATGCTGCGCTCCCTACCTCGGGATGTCCGTATGCTGGTGAGCAGGAGTGGTCCCTGCACCTATCGGGAACTCTGGAGAGCGGTGAAACGAGCTGAGGCGGCGATCCCTCATGACGTCAGAGAGAGAGAGATGGTTTCACCCCGGAGGGCAGAAATACCCTGGCGGCTGCCAGAGGACACCTCCGGAAACGTGAACAGACCCGCGGTCCCCTCTCCTTCGGACGAGCAGAAGCCTAGAGGAGCCGTTACTCCCGAACCCCGGACATGGCTAGCCGGCTATGTTAGCCACCCAGCACGACCCATGGACATGCCGAAGAGGATAGTGCAGGTTAACAGACAGCCGGTTGAAGCGATGCTTGACTCTGGCAGTATGGTGACCCTCGTCAGCCCCACAGTTGTTCGAGCCAGGCCACTGGAAAATGTCTATACCCCTCGGGTGTGTATATGGAGACGTCCGCAGAGTTCCAGCCCAAAGAGTCACCATGGCCTGGCTCCTGGTCATTAGACATCAGCATCGTTCCTGATTTGCCAGCGCGGGTACTCCTCAGAAGAGACTGGCCAGCGTTCAACCGGCTGTTGGCCATGACCAGACAGCCAAGTGGAGGGGGGAGCCGCCGACGAAAATGGCGTCTGACGAAGCCCATACATGTCTGCCTCATAGCGAGTACCACAGGAAGTGCGTGAGAGGGTGAGAACTATCTCCAATACGCTGACAACTCCTCTAATCTGTGTCCCCAGGCGACTACAAGAGTACCCTGGGTGAGAGAACGACTAGAGGACGGTCGGTCAAGAGACCCACGACGGAGACGCCGACCCATTCGACAAGGAACTTTGCCACCCCCCTTGTTCCGCTCCCGCATCGCGTGGTACCCAACGGTCCATCCCTCTGCCCGGCACCGAGGTGTCCTTTGTACACATTGGATGGGACCAGGAGGGTCCACTGCCGGAGTCTGCCTGTGGCCACGAGAACGGCGGCGCGCTCGTCGACGACGACCTTCGCGTTCCGAGGCCTCGGCCCTAAGGACAACCCCGGTGACAGCCACTGCCCATAGCTTCAAGGTGGTTTCCACGAGAAGCCCGGGCAGACAAACACCGACCACCATGAAGCCAAGGACTCTCCCAAAATCATGGTGGAGCCACGACCTTCTCTTTCCCCCCCACCTCCCCGTCGGCTACGCCACGCACCGGACAGGTAAACAAGCGGTACCAGGACAATAAGCGGTACCAGGACGACGCTTAGTTTGTGGCAGGGCGCCCAGGTCCTAATCACTGTCTCTTTCTGTCTTTTGAGCTGGGGAAAGCGCAAGATGACCGGCAGAGGAACGGACACAACATCACTTCATAACAACACACAGGACTGTACCCGGAAACCCCAGAGGGACTATTTTGCACCTTTTTCCCTAACTGCACCACTTAATAAACTACCCTCCGGGGTTTTTGGCCCTACCCTGTGTTGTTTCGTGCTTTGCTCGCCACAGTCAAGTTTAAGATAGTGAACATTTTGTTTTATTATTCATTTGTTGCACCATTGCTGGTTTAATAAACAACTCAGTACATTTTTGAATAATTTGTTTGTTATTTTGTTTTACGGGGTTAGGAAATTAATGTTAAGTCGAGCCTGATGTCTTGCACAGCAATGCACACAGTTTATCGAGTAATTGTTATGAATCTCAGGTATCGGAATCGGAAGCAAAAAAGGTGGATCAGAGCATCCCAAGTACTTAATGTAGTAGTGTACACATTTAGTGTAATCTTCCAGATCTTGGTGACTCCAGTCTGTGTTATCAAAGTAGTCTTGCAGCTGTGAGGAGGCACCAGCAGGCCATATTTTGACAGTTTTTGAGGTGGGGGGGTTTCTTTTCCTGATAGGTATGTAGGTTGGTAACATGAACAGGGAGATATAACCCGACTGACACAGAAGTTGTAATGATATAGCTCTATAACCATGCTTAATGTTTGTGTATACTTTATCAGGTGGGTTTTTCCACGTGTGGGACAATTCACGTGTTGATAGAATTTTTTAACAACTTTTTCAAGTCCAGGTGATTAAAATCCCCCGCTATTATGTTTATTAAGTTCAGTGTTAACTGCACTGTATAGGAGGTTAAAGGCCAATTCAACTTTAGAATCCGGGGCTATGTATACTCCCATGATCAAAACAGCCGTTGACAACTCTCAAATATTCTCAATCCGGAGAGCAGTGACTGTCTATAGTCTTGGTATTAGTAGCCCATTTTTCACTAATATAAATACAAAGTCCCCCACCTCATTGTTTCAGTGATTGTTGGTTCCGGTTGTGGAGGTGTAGTATGAAGCCGTTTAACTCCACAGGTGCATCGGGAATTCCAGGGTGAAGCCACGATTCTGTTTCCTGCACTCTCCCAGTTTGGTTTCCGGTTCCTGATTGCATCGCTGCCGGCGGCTAGTTTGTATCCTCTGACACTTGTTTCACCTCACATTTGTTCTTGGTCTTAATATTAGTGTATTTTACTATAGTTACCTATCACTGCCGTTGCCGAATTATTTATAACTTTATATTCTTAAACTTTATTAAATGAAACGTAATGCCGCTAGCATAGTATTAGCATGTTAGCTTGCCTTCTGTTTACACTGTGGAATATCATCTCCCCCTATTTGTCTTGTGTTCTTACTGTTTCTCTTTTTAAGCAGATATACTAAGACTCATCAAGCAGCCTTGGAAAGTTAGGATTGCACTTCATACCCGGTGAGTCATGGCTTCTATTCCTATTGTTGTTACTTGCACCTCATGTCATATCTTTAGCTAAGCCTTCTCTGTGAGGGTTTAACATGCGATAAATGCAGGGAAGTAGTTAGCAGAGGTGGGGGACTCGAGTCACATGACTTGACTCGAGTCTGACTCGAGTCACAATTTTCAGGACTTGCGACTTGCTTGATTGAAGTAAGAAAATGACTTGACTTGACTTTGACTTGAGAGCAGGTGACTTCAGACTTGACTTGATTTTAAATGGAAGACTCGACAATGACTTGAACTTTGTAAAGTAATGAAATTACCTAAAATAATTATTGTGACTCGGCAGCACTATAGCGCCTGTGCCTTTAAAGCTGCTCAACTCAAACCGCGCCAAACAAGGTGAAAAGCCAATTACTGTAGAGCAGTTACGATAGAGAGGAAACTGCGCATGCGCCTGGCGGCTTGAAACAGTTGTGGCCGTTACAATGGCGGACAACAGTCGAGCTCCACAGTCACGTTTGGCTATAAGGACTTTGAACTGGACCGTGAAAATAAAAAATTATTTGCCAGATGCAGAGCATGCAACGCGAGGATTTCTGACGCGACAACCACAACGTCGAATTTCATCCGACATTATAAGAACCACAAGGAAAGGTTACAAAGTAATTTCTTTATAGTCAGTGTAATAAAACGATTACTAATATAATGAATTAATCGTTTCTGTTTGTCATAATTTTGCTTTGGTTGTTTTTTATCATTAGAAAAGTGATAATCGATCATCACTGGTAGGCCTACATCTCATCTCATAAGGTGATGAATTGGGGAATCTGGCTATAATGGCGTAGCCCGAATTGTTATGTTCTTAAAACATTAAAATCATCTTAAAATAAAGAAGGGCTTCTCTGTATTACATGTAGGCGAATGTCTATATTAAATGTGCGCATGTTCAAGTGTTTGTGTTGACTGCGTGTGGAAACTGAATAGCAGCTCTCTTATATACTGCATGACTGGCTAACATGGACGCGCCGGTGAGATCACTTGAACTTAAAAAAACTCTTTAAAAACTTTTCGGTCATACTGACGAGAATAATTTCATAGTTCGAATCTGTTAAATGTCTAAAAAAATTGTATACTCACAATAACAGCAAAACGTTTTGTGCTGTAAAATAATGAAACCAGTTCAAATAGAAAACAAATATTCTCAGATTATATATTACGTATGAAACGTGCATACTGCGTGTCCACCGCAGAGATGACGATTAAGCATCATAACTTCATCACTGGGCTATATTAACATACATTTTATTTATATTCTACCGAAATGAAAAAGATTCGTTCATTTTGATAAACAAGATTCAATACCGAAGTCAATAAAATGATCCGGGATTCCCATCAATAGATGCAAATTCCCTATAGGCCTACTGTTCACATTAATGGACAGCACAAGTATTACAGCATCATATACTTAAAACATACAATAGTCAAGTTTTCAATCACAATTCTTAGTTTATAAGCTTCATAGCCTGTATAAATGCATTCTCTCAGATACAAGTATTTCCATTTCTGTGTAGACGTTGCAATTAAATTGAATTAGATTTTATTATACATTTCAGACTGGATTTCTTTTGTGTAAGCAACACTTTTATTTTCAGATATTAATGTTGCACAGATATGCATATAATTCATATATAGCAATGTGAATAAGATACATAATGTATGTATATAAGTTCATCTTTTCTGTGCAAAAATAAACATGTATCTAAAAAATTAACCTCTGTTTATTTTAGTACTGCGACTTGACTTGACTTGAAACTTATCAGGACTTGACTTGACTTGCTTGATTTGTCTAAACTGTGACTCGAGACTTGACTCGAGACTTGATAGTTAAGACTTGAGACTTGCTTGGACTTGGCCATATGTGACTTGTTCCCATCTCTGGTAGTTAGGCTGACGGAGAAGATCTTAGAAATAGAGTCTTGCATCCAATCTTTAATTGAGGATAGTAAAATTGTTAGGACCGTAGAAAACACTTTGGATGCGAACAATGTTAGCGCACACAGCTCGGTTCCGGATGAAAATCCCCTGCAGCTGGGAATCTTTTTGACCATGAGACGGCATGGTCGCAAGACAAAACATCACTCAACCTTTCCGATTAAAGTCTCGAACAGGTTTGCCCCGCTCAGTGATGCAACGACTGAGAAACCTGCTGAAAGTGCCCTAGTGATCAGTGATTCTATTGTCCGGAATGTTAACATAGAGGCACCAGCCACCACAGTCAAATGTTTACTGGGAGCCAGAGCGCCTGACATCAAGTCAAATTTAAATGTGCTCGCTAAGGCTAATCGTAAATTCATTAAGACTGTTATTCACGTCGGCACAAATGATGTTAGACTCCGTGAATCGGAGATCACTAAAGATAATATTAAAGAGGCATGTGAGCTTGCAAGCACGATGTCAGACACTGTAATATTCTCTGGCCCCCCTCACTGCTCACCGTGGTGATGAGATTTATAGCAGATTATCATCACTAAATGGCTGGTTGTCTGAGTGGTGCCTGCAGAATAATATAGATTTTATAAATAACTGGAAGAGTTTTGAGGGCAGACCTGACCTGTTGAAGCCAGATGGTCTCCATCCCTCCTGGGATGGGGTTTCCCTCCTCTTTAGAAATTTGGCACACAGTCTTAATAATGCTAAAGGCTGACTACCTGGGGCCCAGGTCAGGAAGGAGACAGAATGGCTTAACTAACTGTCTGCTTGCCGTCTCACGTTACAGAATAAACAAAATATACAACATGTAATAATCCCTTCTCACAAACAACATACAACAGAGACTGTGTCTGTCCCCCAGATTAGCAAACATAAGATAATGCGTAAACATCTTGAAAGTAATTTAATAAACGTTAAACAAATCAAACATGAACAAAATGAAGATAATCAACTGTTACGGCTCGGATTGCTTAATATTAGATCTCTCTCAAATAAAGCACTTTTTGTTAACGATATGATAACCGATCATAAAATAGACATGCCCTGTTTGACAGAAACATGGCTAAAGCCAGATGATTATATTACTCTAAATGAATCCGTTCCCCAAGATAATTACCATAAACATGAGCCTCGTCTAAAAGGGGGAGGTGTCGCTGCACTTCACAATAATTATTTCATCACCTCTCAGAAGTCTAATTTTAAATACAATTCTTTTGAATTCATGGTACTTCACTTATCAACACCTAGCACTAAGGACAAAACATTTAAAAAAAATATTCTAGCTATTGCATATAGGCCTCCAGGGCACCACACAGATTTTATTAAAGAATTTGGTGGGTTCTTATCAGAACTATTACTGGCCGCAGATAGAGTCCTTGTCGTTGGTGACTTTAACATCCATGTATATAATGGATACTCCTTGTTACAAATATGGTAGAACGATTACTTCAACTACCAAAGATGCGTTTCTCGACAATCTGCCTGAATTGTATCAAATGTCTAGCATGAGTAAAAACGTTGACGATCTTCACATTACTATTGAAAATTTTAACTCTACCTTCTCGGAAACATTAGACACAGTTGCTCCTCTGCGTTTAAAGAAGATTAAAAATGGCAGCCCAACACCGTGGTATATTGAACACACTCAGGCTATAAAAAAGTGTCCCGGAAAATGGAGCGGAACTTTAAGAAAAGTAATTTAGAGGTATTTCCTATAGCATGGAAGGATAGTACTCAAAAATACCATAAAAACATATAGATCCGCCTACTTTTCATCCCTAATAGAAGAAAACCATCACAACCCTAGGTTTTTATTTAACACAGTGGCGACTTCAGATTCTGATTATCAGCATAATGTTGATGAATTTATGAACTGCTTCACTAGTAAAATACAAGATATTAGAGAAAAAATTATAACAATATAACCAGAAGTTAAACCCGCTTCACAAACTAACTACAGCACCCCTAAGGGGAAATTGCAATTATTTTCAACAGTAGATCACCATGAACTCTCTAAAATCATTAGATCATCTAAATCAGCGGTTCTCAACCCTGGTTCTCGCGCCCCCCCCCGCTCTGCATGTTTTTTGTATCTCTCTTGTTTAACACACCTGATTTAAATCTCTAGCTCATTGGACGAGAGCTCAATGAATGAACCGTGTTCCGATTGACGTGTTCCCTGAACTGTGTTCATTGCTCTCTTATCCCTGCACACAGGAAATCGGCTGACGTTAACTTAAGAACACAAATTTGCGCAACACTACTGCCTGCAGCGTCTTCACACAGACAAAACCTACTTTTGTCTTTTTGTCCTTCTAAGGATCTTCTAATAATACTTAGAAGATCCTCTTCTAAGTATTATTAACTCATCTCTGACATTAGGACATGTGCCTAAAGCATTTAAGGTGGCTCGAATTTACCTTTTATATCTAAAGTTTTGGAAAAAGTAGTTTCAACTCAATTATGCTCCTTCCTCCAAAGGAATGACATTAATGAAGAATTCCAGTCTGGATTTCGAGCATGTCACAGTACATAGACTGCTTTGATCAGAGTTACAAATGATCTGCTTTTAGCGTCTGACCGTGGCTGTATTTCGTTATTGGTGCTGCTAGACCTTAGTGCTGCATTTGACTTAATTTACCACAGCATACTCCTACAAAGACTCGAAAATTACATTGGAATTAACTTAAGGGCATTGAAATGGTTTAAGTCTTATTTATTCGACCGTTTTCAATTTGTACAAACAATGAGGTGTCCCGCAAATCGCAAGTCTAGTATGGTGTACCACAGGCTCAGTCTTAGGGCCTCTGCTCTTCGCATTTTATATGCTACCTCTAGGAGATATAATAAAGCGACACGGAATTAGCTTTCACTGTTATGCTGATGATACTCAACTTTATATTGCCTCGAAGCCTCATGAAACCCAGCAGTTCCATCAAATAAAGGAATGCATAGTTGATTTAAAAAACTGGATGAGTAACAATTTTTTACAAACTGAACTCGGACATAACAGAAGTGTTACTTACTGGTCCGAAAACCACCATACGTAACAACCAAGAATACTGCTTAACTATTGACAGATGCTCCATAAAACACTTGTCGTCAGCTAAGAATCTTAACGTTGTATTCGATAGTACTCTGTCATTTGAGAGCCATGTCGCCAACACCAACACCATGTCACCAACACCTGTAAAATTGCATTTTTCCATTTTAAGAATATATCTAAACTACGTCATATGCTGTCACTGTCAGATGCAGAGAAATGAATTCATGCATTCATGACATCAAGACTAGATAACTGTAATGCAGTGTTGGGGTTGCCCTGCAGGTTAATTACAAAAACTCTAACTGGTCCAAAATGCGGCACCATGTGGCCAGGTGCCGGACCTCCTCCCTGTAAGCAGTCTCATCGTTGTTGCTAATGAGACCAATAACTGTTGTATCATCTGCAAACTTGATGAAGGAGTTAGGTCCGTTCACAGGCCTGCAGTCGAGTGTGAAAAGGGAGTAGAGAGAGGGGCTCAGTACACAGCCCTGTGGTACACCAGTGTTGAGGGTGATGGTGGTGGAGCATATGTGGAGGAGGGGTGCACTTCTAACCAATGGTATAGTCTAAAGACAATGAACCAAAAAAAAGGTTTGGGTTTCCATCCTGACTGATTTTCTGGAGATGTCTGTGTTTCTACGATCTGGTGTGACAGAAAATCTTTAATGTTTGTGTAAGTGATTCTTTTTAATAACTTTGGCATAAACAAAATCGAACATGTACTACATCTGGTTTAGGTTTAAACTTTATAAACCAGAAATAACACAAAAAAACTAGTCATTATCTTCATCTTCAATTGTCATAGTTCTACACTGTTTTATTTTATAATTGTTTCAGATGATATTTTAAGATCTACAAGAAGGATGGTGCTATCCCCTAAAGTTCTAACCATGGGGCCATCCATCCATCCATTTTCTACCGCTTATCCAGGGCCGGGTCGCGGGAGCAGCAGTCAGTCTAAGCAGGGATGCCCAGACTTCCCTCTCCCTAGACACTTCCTGGGGTCCCACGCGGCATCTTGTGGAGGCTGCTCCGGGAGTATGGAATTCGGGACCCTATGCTAAGGACTATCCGGTCCCTGTACGACCGGAGCAGGAGCTTGGTTCGCATTGCCGGCAGTAAGTCAGACTTGTTTCCGGTGCATGATGGACTCCGGCAGGGCTGCCCTTTGTCGCCGGTTCTGTTCATAATTTTGTGTTCAACACTGTAAACAGCGTTGGTAGGGCACTGCTTACCCCTCCTGAGGCACCGAAGGGTTTGCCAGAATCTCTTCGAGGCCGACCGATAGTCCTTCTCCATGGCCTCACCGAACTCCTCCCAGGCCCGAGTTTTTGCCTCCCAAACCATCCGGGCTGCCATCCGCTTGGCCTGTTTGTACCTGTCAGCTGCCTCTGGAGTCCCACAAGCCAGCCAGGCCCGATAGGACTCCTTCTTCAGCTTGACGGCATCCCTTACTTCTGGTGTCCACCACCGGGTTCGGGGATTGCCGCCTGACAGGCACCGGAGACCTTACGGCCACAGCTCCGAGTGGCCGCGTTGACAATTGAGGTGGAGAACATGGTCCACTCGGACTCAAAATCTCCAGACTCCCTCGGGATCTGGTCGAAGCTCTGCCGGAGGTGGAAGTTGAAGATCTCTCTGACAGACAATTCGGCCAAACGTTCCCAACAGACCCTCACAGTACATTTGGGTCTGCAGAGTCTAACCATGGGTTATAATACAATTGTT
Organism: Triplophysa dalaica; assembly: GCF_015846415.1. Taxonomy (NCBI): domain Eukaryota; kingdom Metazoa; phylum Chordata; class Actinopteri; order Cypriniformes; family Nemacheilidae; genus Triplophysa; species Triplophysa dalaica. The sequence goes on from NC_079547.1 coordinate 11,373,918, forward strand.
TAGCACTCCTAGAATAGAATAGTCCAATAACTTCTTCACATCTTGTTGAGTAAAGACTGAGTCACAACAGTGGGTTTTAAATGTAGCTTCTGTTAATAGAGTAGTAGCTAAGGATGTGTTTATGGTAATAGGTCAAAGAATTTTTGGGGGACTCAAACACCCCTACATTCACTTTTCACAGCGTAACTCTTGAGACTGCATCAGACTGAGACTGTAGTAGTTTCTTTTTTATTTCAACCCTCTTCATCGCCATTATTTCATGTTGTACATTTGATAGCAAAGAAGCATAAACAGATAGTGTTTACATTTCTCATTGTTTTACGGGCATTTGTAAGCGTTAAACAAATGGTTAAATGTTTTTTTTAACGGTTCTCTTTTTCCCTTTCTGACAGAAACCAACTGAATGTATTAAAAATAATAGCAAGAGAAGGCCACTCTGCAAGTTTTTTAATTACCACCGTATTTTCCTGTATGTGTTATATGCTTTTTATGTTTTTCCAGACAGATCTAACAGTTTGTGTGCTGGATTGTGCAATACACATGATTGTTAAAATGTAGTTGCATTAAAGAATATCTTTTAAGTGTAAAAAATCTAGATTTGTAGTTCTAAGAAACGTACAAATAAACTAAAAATGTCAATTGCGTGCAGGAAAATAGGCAACTTATGCAGACAATGTGTCTTGTGAAACGCTGCAAATGGGGTTTTAAATGTTTAAAAAACACATTGAGCTACTGAGATAGATTTGCTAGGGTTTCCGTTTTTGGAAAGTTCTTCATTTTAAAGGATTGGATGTTTTAGCCTAGTTTTATCTGATTTAGACAAATGTTCTGGTCTCTTTCATCTTCTTTTCTTGATTGCTCTACAAGCTCTGGCAAACATGCATATTAATTTAGCATTTTAATTGACCTTCACCCTATGTCTTTCCGTGGTGCAGACAAATGGGAAGTCCATGGGCACTACCCAATCCGAATCTTACATGATACTTTATGTAAAGATGGGTTTAGTCATATAGAGACACTATTAACATTGCAACAATATCTCTATAAATCAGTGCATCAGTAAATGAATCAGTTTAAAAATAACTAATTAATTGAAGGATGAATACACATTTTGTGTTACCATGTTGTCCCATTAAATAGATATGCTTTAAGAATTGAGTTTGTGATGTAATCATTATACTACACCCTCAAATTCACATCATGCACACAACGTGGATCTCTCACTATATATCAACAGTGTTGATCAAAACTTTTGACCAATTTTACTACACAAGTTTGTATCCTCACCATGTAAATGTCAAGAACATTTTTACATTTTTTTAAGCTTTTGATCACTTTTTTTGTAACAAAATAGCATAATTTTATAATTCAAATCATACAAATGGTTGTAGTTGAAATAATCGGCCTTCTTTTCCTTTTAGTTGTCATTCTTTTTGCTACACATTTTAAAATAAACTTAATTTCCTTTTGTATTATGCATTCTTAAGCACTTGTGATTTTAACTAATTTACTTTCTAAAGAACTCATTCATTAAATATTGTTTTTCTTTGTGAATTAATTCTATGTAACGCACTTTGAATTACCTTTGTGTAAGAATTGCGCTATATAAATAAACGTTGCCTTACAATGCCCAACCGTGAGAGAATCATTGTTTAGTATATAGACAGATATGCAAAACAGAGATATTTTGTAGAGTATGAATCAAGAATTCCTCATAAACGAGACTTAAACAAGAATTTAATGCATTTTTTATCATCTGTTGTGAAATTAGAAAAAATTGAAATAATGAAATGTTTTTGAAAATAGTTCCAAATTATAAACACTAAAGACAACTTTGTTACAACTGCTGAAAACTACCAAAAGAGTAAACATTTTTTGAAATTTACTAACTACTAAGACGTACTACTTAAAAGTCAATGTAGCACATGTGGTAAGAAAGGATAGTCACAATAACAAACTTTTTGTGTATTTTTAGATTGGGACATCAACAAAATAATTAACAGTACCACTAAATGTCACCAAAGAGCAAAACAACAAACATATAGCTTTAAGATCTTTTATTTCACCAGTGCTTGTCAGCAACTCATTGACACTTCACAAATCAGTGTCATTGGTCAATATGTAGGTGACACTAAACATTAATATAAAAGTTTTTTAATATTGATGAGCTTGGACTAAAATTGTATGATATTGGAAAGTTGGGGTCAATGTGGTCTGTAAAAATCTAAATTTGTTTTTGCTCAGTTAATGAAACAGCAATATTATGATCTAGTTAGATCTTTTTCAGGAATTAATTTAGAGTTTACCAATCCTGAATCTGAATGGCGGTAATGAAAATGCACATTACATTGGAAGATATAGTTACCTTACCTTTGAATAGTTTCTGGCTTCAGGACGAATAATTATATTTTCTTTATTTGCTATTATAATTACCATAAAAACTGCATACAGACTATAGAACTAAATCAAGATGCTTTCTTTAGTAAAATACAACTGAGCTACAGCATAGCAATCTTATATTTAGATCATAAGGACTACGTGCATATTTTGTGCCAAATATTGGTGCCGATGTATAAAATAAAACATACAAACTCAATAGCTAAAATACTAGATTTGTACTAAAATTTTAAGAGACATTAAGATGAAGAAAGTTTTGGATGTAAATGCTTGTTTTTTTTATTAAATCAAAGCAAACATACATCAACCCTAAAACATGGCTCGAACAATGAGAAAACTTAGAACAACTGATCTTACCAGCATTAAAGCAAGACATTTTGGATAAATTAGTGAGGAAAATAAGACAATTGAGCAAGAACTCAATTCAGTCAGGACCACTAATGTTTGAAAACAGATTTTATTGAATAGTAATGCATCTATTTGGTATTGGGGTTATGGTTCTGTTCTGGGCCGACTCCACGTGCTTGTCCGGCACGATTTCCTGGACGGGGCGGGGAGATCAGAGAGTCGAAACCCCAAAAACAAAACTAAATGCCGATAACCCCAACACAATAATGCTGATAACCTTAACGATTAATTAGGTTAGCCGATTGCCATAGTAATTGATAGTAGACACAACGATTATCTGTAAATTGTAGGAAGGGGAAGCATACACCCTGAGCATGATGGCTGGTGAATGGTGAGCATGAGCGCGTATATCGTTCGTAAGCGTCGGAAGACCATCTTCCCAAAGCTTCAGTATGTAGCTCGAGGTTACTGCGGCAGCTGTTGTTGCTCCTCATGGCGAATGATCCGCTTGCCGAAATTAAGATGTCTGAGCAGTGAAAGCAATTCCCTTTTTGTAATACTCTCGTGACGTGTAACTTCCCTCATTGTCTCTCTGATGCGCTGAAGTTTATCGAGAGGCAACGAAGCTTGCATGAGATTGCTATCTAAAGTGATACCAAGGAAGTCAATGACATTTACTGGGCCGATAGTTTTTTCTTCTGATAAAGGAACACCTAATTTGCTGAATGTTCTTTTTAAGGTATTGATACATCGCTCTGGCAAGGAGTGGGGATAATCCACAACCAAGAAATCGTCTAACAAATGAAGCACGAACGGCCATTTACAATTCATCCATCCATCCATTTTCTACCACTTATCCGACCATTTACAATTATTTAACAAAATTCAACATAGCGCTTCCGATAATGCATCGAAAATACGTGTGCTGCTTCGACACCCGAAAGCGAGTCTTACGGAAATGAAGGTTTTTTCATGCCATTTTACTCCAAACAAATGCCATTGCGACGGATGGAGTGGCATGACTTTAAAGGCATCGACAATACCTGCTTTGCCCAACCAGGCACCCTTTCCGGCCTTTTTATATCAACTGAATGGCATTTTTTTCCTTACATTACTTTTACTTTTATACTTTTAAGTAGTTTTGAAACCAGTACTTTTATACTTTTACTTGAGAAAAAAACTTGAGTTGATACTTCAACTTCTACAAAAGTCATTTTAAACACTAGTATCTATACTTCTACCTGAGTAATGAATGTGAATACTTTTGACACCACTGGATGAAATACAGAAAATAGTTAAGGACCTTGAAAAAGAGTCCATATTAATTTTGGCAGATGTAAGTAGGCTTATATTCTTATTTTATTAGCTTTACAAATTAACATTTTAAGTTATTTTAGGCAGTATTTTAAAACATTTTTTAAACACTGTGTTTTAAAGACAACCGCAACAAAGCAATTCATTAAAAAAAAATTGTCTGCCAGCCACTCCTAGTCAAATTATGCTTGGTAAGTGAACACTTCCCTGTGACTTTGAGAAAGGTTTTTGTTTTCCATTTGGGTTATACTTAAAGGTGTGTAATATGTACATTGTTTTCAGGGAACACATATCTCTCTGCAAAACATTGGATAGTGAGGCTTGATGGAAAGTGGCGTATGTCTTGGGGGATCACCTGGGCTTTGCAGACACATTGTAAATCTTCTTAGTAACCTTCTATGTTTTGAACATAGAATTTCAGGAGCCGGCTTGTGCTACATTGGAACTAATTCAAAGGTTAGTGCCTCTCTTTGTTTCTCCAAATCAGGGAAAGGCCAAGTTGTTCCTGGAATGCCACTGTCCAGCAGATTTTAGGTTTTACCCTAGTTTGATCTGGGTTAGAGCTAAAATCTGAAGGACAGCAGCACTCCAGCACCTACGTTGTTTATTCCTGCTTCACGTTACTTTTAAAGGAGAAGCTTTTAGATAATAATTATTTTCCTCTAGTTTACACAACCCCATTCTGTCTTAGCTGTGTATGTCAGCCAAACAGAGTGTAAGTGATTGTTTACCCAAAAATTAAAGTTCTGTCATCATTTACTAACCCTCTTGTCAGTGCAAACCTGTATGACTTTCTTGGTCGCTGGTACCCATTCATTGCATTGGTTTTATGTTCATCCAATAGAAGTGAATGGGTGTCGCTGCTGTTCAGTTACCAACATTCTTCAAAATATCTTCTTTTGTGTTCTGTAGAAGAAAGAAAGTCATGCAGGTCTGAAATGACAAGAGGGTGAGTAAAGATATGAAACGTAAGGATGCTTATTACTTATTATCCTATTTTTTTCAATTATTTCCCTGTTAATGTAAGATTTTTAGTGGGGATAAATCCAGAGGACGGAACACAGTGCACTGCAAAGACCGGAGTGAGTCGAAAGATTGCAGAATTGTGATTTAACACAAATTAAATTAACACCAGGGTATCTTTTTTACTTTTGCGCAATACCCCTCAGGGCTGTATCAGATGTGTATTTGAAGGTATGGTATAAGGATAACATCACAAACTCATTTCTTAAAACATTTCTATTTAATGGGACAACATGGTAACACAAAACGTGTATTCATCCTTATAGTAATAAGTTATTTTTCAACTGATTCATTTACTGACGCACTGGTTTATCGAGATATTCTTGCAATGTTAATAGTGTCTCTATATGACTTAACCCGTCTTTACCTTAAGTAACATGTAAGATTTGGATTGGGTAGTGCCCATGGACTTCCCATTTGTCTACACCACGGAAAGACATAAGGTGAAGGGAAATTAAAATGCTAATGATAGGCATGTTTGCCAGTATTTGTAGAGCAATCAAGACATTTAAAACCCCATTTACAGCGTTTCACAAGACATTGTCTGCATAATTTGCATATTTTCCTTCACGCAATTGCAATTTTTAGTTTATTTGTATGTTTCTTAGAACTTTAAATCTAGATTTTTTATATGTAAAAGATATTCTTTAATGCAACTACATTTTATCAATCACGTGTAATGCACAATCCAGCACACAAACGGTCAGATCTGTCTGGAAAAACATAAAAAGCATTTTCACGCATGCAGGAACATACGGGGGTATTTAAAGAACTTGCAGAGTGGCCTTCTCTTGCTATTATTTTTAATACTTTCAGTTGGTTTCTGTCAGAAAGGAAATTATAATCTGCACATGTTGTGAGTGAAAAGCATGCATTTACATTACATTTATGCATTTGGCAGACGCTTTTATCCAAAGTGACTTACATTGCATTAACCTATACATTTATACTTAGGTATGTGGAATTCCCTGGGATCGAACCCACAACCTTGCAATGCTCTTACCACTGAGCTACAGGAAAGCATGCAACACAAGAAAAGGATGACAATTATATAAAACATGCCCATTTGATCCAACTTCTACTTTGTTTGTGTAAAGTTCAGATCTCAAGAAAACTATTAAAAAACGTTTAACCATTTGTTTAACACGTACAAATATATGCCTTTAAACAATGTGAAATGGAAACACTGTCTGTTTAGACTTCTTTGCTATCAGATGTATAACATGAAATAATGGCGATGAAGAGGGTTGAAATAAAAAATAAACTACTATAGTCTAAGTCTGATGCAGTCTCATGAGTTAAGCTGTGAAAAGTGGATGTAGGGGTGTTTGAGTCCCCCAAAAATTATTCGACCTATTACCATAAACACATTCTTAGCTACAACTCTATTAACATAAGCTACATTTAAAACCCCGCTGTTGTGACTCAGTCTTTACTCAACAGGATGTGAAGAAGTTATTGGACTATTCTACATTTTTTAAAGAATACATTAATAGATCTTTAATTTTGAAAGGAGTGCTAAACAACGATATTTTAACCCATGGTTAGAACTATAGGGGATAGCACCATCCTTCTTGTAGATCTTAAGATATCATCTGAAACTTAACATTTATTAAATAAAACAGTCTAGAACTATGACAATTGAAGATGAAGATATTGACTAGTTTTTTTTTTGTTGTTCCTGGTTTTAAAAGTTTGACCCTTAACCATTTGTAGTACATGTTTGATTTTTTTATGCCAAAATTATCAAAAAGAGTCACTAACACAAACATTTAGGATTTTCAGCCACAACAGATCGTAGACACACAGACATCTCCAGAAAGTCAGTCAGAATGGAAACCCAAACCTTTTTTTTTTATTCATTGTCTTAAGACTATACAATTTGTTAGAAATGCACCCCTTAGAGGTGTTAACAAAAAACAATCCCCCATTCCTCCATGACCAGGAAGAACATGTCAGGGAATGTCGTTGAATCAAAAATACATAGTTTATGACACAATGATAAAATGCTGACACAAAAACTTTAATCATTTATCAGATAAAAATCTTAAACCTGGAACCAACTTACTCTTAGATGAAACACCACATAACCATTATCTCTCTCTAATTTAAAAACACAACTGTCAGATTTCAAACTGTGGTGTGAAAACAGCACGCTGTCATGCCAGCAGGATGAAAACTCCTTTTATTGTAGGGATAGGCCTACAACAACAAAAGTTGTAAAATATAAACTTTAAAACAAGACTGATAGATCATAAAAAACCCAGCTTTCTTTGATTGACTGGTCAAATGACTTGCCTGAGATAGTACGGGGAAAGTCACACTTTAATAAAATTGCAAACCTAAAGTCTCAATTAACTCATTAGCATGATAAAAGCGATGATAAAAGCAAACAAGGAAACAACAATCTTAGAAGAAAAACCCCAATAAAACATTTATTTTATCTCTCTAATGTACAAACGTCTTTCACAAATAGCCTAGTAAAATCAAACAGGATGAAAACAAACCTTTTTGATAAGGGAGTGATGAGGGGGGTGTAGGAAGTTCGACCCACTGATGGAAGGGTTGGGGTCAGAGGAGTCCCCAACAACAGCCATAAAACATAACTGTCATCAAGATTGACAGGCCATAAAAGTCTCAGTTTGAGTGAATGGTTGACAGAACTTTGAAAGGGGGTCATAAATCAATCAAACTTTTGACAGACAGTATATGATTATACTACTTACCAATAGTCCTGAGCTTGTGACTTTACTTATCTTATTTTGGAATTATCTGGTTTAATAGCCATCAGGTTTTTTTCTAGGTTCCTTAGAGACTTTCCTGTTCTTCAAATTATGATGACAAATTTACTATGGAACAAACTACCTATGCAATAGTATCATTTAAGTGGGAGAAACAAGCAATCCTAACTATAATTTACACTACCATTTAAATATACTACATATATATTCAAAAATAAAACGGCTCTTTTATATTGTGGTTGTAGCGGCCCCGTTTGCATTCGAAACATGAGGCAGAGAGTTATGACGTGTGTTAGCAGTTTTATTCAGCCATGACGCTATTAAGAATGCCGTGATTATTTTTCTTTCCGTACATCACAGCATGTCAATGCACCACACTGCACTTTATCCGTACTGCACCTTTTATCACCAAACTATACATAAATAAACATAACCGAAATTAACTCAAGCAGTATGTATGCAATGGGTAACAATGTGAACTTCACAGCATTCTCAAACAGAATTACTTCCAACATTAAAATAAGAAATAAACACAATAGCATTAAATGCAAAATGAAAATAACATACCTCGTTCCGCCATTACCAACAAGGGGAAACTAAACAATTACACATATCAAATAACAAGTGCTGCTCTGATGTGAGCTTATGCGATGCACGTGAACACTTCTTCTGTGCTGCAACTTTACCCTTACGTTCCGTTGCGCCCTCTAGTGACGCCTTCCAATAAAACAAAAGAAGGTCAGGCGGTCATTACACTCCCACCAATCATGTTAACAAAACAAAACACTTAAATAAATTATACATGATTCTAAACCTGAATGACTGCTCAAACAAAAATGTATAATGCATTGACATATCACCTTTAGAAAGTGTCTGATACAAGATTTTCACCGTTTAACAAATCACTCATTCGCAAGCAGAACCACCAACTTTTGAATTGGTCTCTCAATAATAGTAGGCTTGGAGTGCTGCTCTTGTTTACTCTTTGGTTTTTGCTCACCAGTTTGAATCTTAACTCGTCAAACTAAACCATCATTCCCCTGAGTGACTTCAACGATTCTACCTAATTGCCAGCGACTTCTTGGCAGCATGTCCTCCTTAATAATGACTGTCATTGACACTGAGGTTCCGACTTGGCACGTGCCACTTCTTCCTTGTAGAAATGTTCAAGAGATATTCTCTTTTCCAGCGGCTCCAGAACTGCTCAATTAGGTATTGAACCCTGGGCCACCTCTTTGAAGCATACATATCTTCCCTTTGAAATTTCCCAGGAGGAGGAAGAGCAATTTTGGACTTCATCAGAATGAGATGGTTTGGGGTTAAAGTTTCCAGAGATCTGGGATGATTTATTCCATCTATTGTCAATGGACGACTGTTGATGATAGCCATCGCCTCATAAAACAATGTTCTCAGAGATGAATCGTCAAGTCTACCTGGACATTGAGAAAATGTGCCATTTAGCACACTGCGAACAGACCGTATTTGGCGCTGCCAGACCCCTCCTGTGTGACTTGCTGAGGGAGCATTGAAGACAAATTCACATTGATTTTCATTGAGAAACAACTCCAGACATCACACTCTTTGATAGCATTTCCAAACTCATTTCTAGCACCTACGAAGTTCGTCCCACAGTCACAGAAAAGTTGGCGAACGGCTCCTCTGAGACTAATAAAGCATCTCAAGGCATTGATAAATGTGTATGTTGACAGATCTTCAAGCATTTCAATGTGAACCGCTCATGATGAAAGGCAGGTGAAAATGATTCTATACCTCTTGTACTCTTTCAGAAACCTCTTTACACTCAACGGACCAAAGCAATCCATGCCAGTGTAGAGAAAAGGTGCAGAGGCTTCATCTCGCTCCTTGGGCAGCTCAGCCATTTACTGTTGCTCTGTTGGCCGCCTGAGTTTACGGCATTGAACACATCCTTGAATCAATTTAGCAACAGATCTACTACCACCGATAACGCAGAGTCCATTTGCTCGGAGCTCCATGAGTGTCAGATAGCGTCCCTGATGACAGACCTTGGCATGATAGTGGGCAAAAATAAGTTGAACTATGTGGCTGTCCTTTGGCAGAATCACTGGGTGTTTTAGCTCTTCACTCAGAGAAGACTGTTTCAATTTTCCACCTACGCAAAGAAGACCTCTCTTCATGATGGGATCATGGGGGAAAAGTGCACTTGTGCTCTGAAGATCATTTCTTCCTTGAATCACCCTTATGTCTTGGGAGAAAGCTTGCCATTGGACAATCTTGATCACAGCCTCTGAAGCTCTTTCAAATTCTTACACAGTGACAATGTCATTGGGGTATTTCTGTGCTGAAACGAGCCTCTTTATTCTAGCAACAACTTTGATGAATGTTCTCCAAGAGGAAAAACGATTGAATCGGCCAAGCAAGACCAAACCATCACTGACTTTGGTTGCGAAGGTTTGGGTTAATCTGACCACAGGATCTCCAACGAGTAAATCATTTGAGAACTGGGGTGTTGAAAGAACTTCTGGTTCCCATAAGAACTCTGGTCCTGACAGCCAGAAAGTTGTGGATATGTCTGAGGCATAAAGGCCCCTGGAGGCATGATCGGCAGGATTATTAAAAGTGTTGACATAATACCACTGGTTTACAACTGTGATTCTCCTGATTAACTGTATACGATTTGCAACAAACACTTCCTCTGGAAGGGGGTCATCCCAACCGATGTTTCTACGGCAGAGCTCCTGAAGAATTATCTTTCCTTTCAGAAGGAATGGGGAAACAAACCCCAGAGGGTCATACAAAGAAGCAGTGACAGACAGGATTCCACGACGAGTTGAAGGGTGGTCTTTCAGTTTGACATCAAATCTAAACGTATCGTCTTTCACAGCCCACTGAATGCCAAGAACACATCCTGTTGCTTCAGGATTGAGATTGAGCAGTTTGGTGGGTATTGCCCATAAAACCTCGTTTTTAGTAGAGCTGAATTTATGAAGACGTAAACCTCCACGCTTGCACAATGTTCGGGCTTCAACAATTAGCCTCTCAGCTTTCTGAATCGAAGGAACAGACATCAAGCCATCGTCCACGTAGAAGTTTTTCTGAATGAAAGATGCAGCTGTGGGATACTCCGACTTGTATTGCTCTGCCAAGTACTTAATGCCAAAATTGGCGCATCAAGGAGACGAAGCTGCGCCGAAAAGATGTACAGCCATTCTGTATTCTCGCGGGTTCTCTTCCCAGATCTCCGTCCTCCCACCATAAGAATCTCAGATAATTTCTTTCCTCAAGAGGGAACAAAGAATTGATGGAACATCTTTTCAATGTCGCATGTCACAGAGACGGTTTCTCTCCTGAAACGGCAAAGGACTCCCACCAAGGAGTTAATCAAGTCTGGGCCACCAAGGAGTGTGTCATTAAGGGAAACACCACAAAATTTTGCAGAGCAATTGAACACCACTCTCAACTTGCCTGGCTGTTGAGGGTGGTAAACTCCATAATGGGGAATATACCATGCTATTTCGTCCTCAGAAAGTGTAAGAGCTGGTTCCGCTTCTCCTTTGTTGAACATTTCTTGCATGAAGGTTTTGTAACTTTCATAATACTCTTGGTTGTTCTTCAGTCTTTTCTTTAGGTGCTGTAGTCGTGCCATGGCAAGCTTCTTGTTGTTCGGGAGTAAAGGAGCGCTGCTACTCTTGAAGGGAAGGGGGAGCTGATAATGTCCATCCTCTTTGTGCTAAACGTAATTACTGAGAAGACGTATGAACCGGATGTCTTCTTGAGACACATGTTTGTCCTCAGGATGCTTCTCATTGAAGTGTGACTCTAATACCTTAAGGACATCGTTTGCAGATGGGACTGACACTTCTTTCACTGAAACTCAATGCACAAAGCTTTGGTTACCTTGCCTGTCAAGATGAGGATTACAACGACCTATGATGCTCCATCCTATACTTGTTTTCTGTGAAAAGGGCTCCTTGTCACCGCCGGTGATAACCTCTAAAGGAGCTAAAGCTGAAGGACAATCGTATCAAACCACGCCTGAATTAAACTTGTATATCTAAGAATTACAGACTATTTAAGATGGCATGAAAGCCAACATATAATCAGACATTTAGCTACATTTATATGAAAGGACAGTTTAAGCACATAAGTTCCTATTGTCAGAGAAGTTTCTCTGGTTAGCCTCAGATGTTGAGTAAAAGATGAGGCAGAGACCTATCACCAATGCTTTGAAGCTAAGGAGTCCTAAATATCCTACAGAGGAACCAAATGGTTTTCACACTTCTCTGTGATAGTTCAAAATGTAAAACCAGACCCCATGGACCCAGGTTTGCTATGGTCTTTGAAGGTGTTATCTTGAAACCAAGACAAAAGGGAGTGAGAGGTTGAATGGCTTTTCTCACACTGATCCAGTCACTACACAAGTCCAATTCTTCAACCACAATCTTATTCCAGTTTCGCACTATCCAATCTGGTACTTTGTTGAGAAGTTTGTAGTTCGACCTCGCAGTCGTTTAGAATGGATAAACCCTTCACGTGTGGGATGGCTTCAACACAGCCCTGTAAAAAATCACTGTACTCCCGCAGTGACACGCAGTGACACTTTTCGTGAAAGGCTCTCTGGACAATGAAGGGATTTCCATACCGCTCTTCTAGAACCTTCCAGGCTCCCTTATACGAATCTTCTGAGTTTCGATAAAAGAATCCTTCAACTGCCTTCCGTGCTTCACCACACAGTAGATGAAGTAGAACATCTTTTCCCCTGCTGGAATTAAATCACTTAATTGCTTAGTTGTGTCTTCCACTTTCCTTTCAGAGTAAAAGAGCTCTGACCCACTTGCATTATCTTTGGTTTAGACACTCAAATGTTTAGCAGACAGCAATAAGGCAAATTTCCTGTTCAACATACATACATATATATCATATACATGCAGTGAATACACCATATCATTAACGTTGAACATAATCTGTAGCTCTGTACATTTCTACACTGTGAAACAAGTATGCAAAGTCAACAATTTATAATCTTTGAGTTTCTCACTGAAATATCAACGGCATTTAAATGTCAAGTGTCCCAAATTTCAATACATTCACACAAAAAACAAGATACTGTATTTGCTTTGTTTCACTTACCTTTCCCTCTTTTTTTATGAAGTGTACTTCTTTAAAACAATATTGTGTAACCTTACTGTGGACTTATCTCTGGTGCACACACTTATGTTGTGTTCAGACCAAACGCGAATGGTATGAGGCGCCGTTTAGGGTGTAAATCAAACTGCGCTCATGAATACATATATAAAAGCGTGCATACACTTATATACATTGCTCGCATATACATGTATACTTTTGAATGTTCAAGCAAACACATATGAAAATCATACCAATACATCTCATGTTAATAATGCATGCATGCATATACACTTTTTTCGCGCATAAATACAAACTCTGCGTGCATACACATCTATAAAACACTCGCACATACATACAAACTCTGCGTGCATACACATCTATAAAACACTCGCACATACATACAAACTCTGCGTGCATACACATCTATAACACTCGCACATACATACAAACTCTGCGTGCATACACATCTATAAAACACTCGCACATACATACAAACTCTGCGTGCATACACATCTATAAAACACTCGCACATACATACAAACTCTGCGTGCATACACATCTATAAAACACTCGCACATACATACAAACTCTGCGTGCATACACATCTATAACACTCGCACATACATACAAACTCTGCGTGCATACACATCTATAAAACACTCGCACATACATACAAACTCTGCGTGCATACACATCTATAAAACACTCGCACATACAAACTTTGCAAGCGTAGTAATTTCATATGTGGATGTGCTTGAACTTTTCAGTGTAAACGGAAGGCATTTCAGTGTAACCGGAAGGCATTTCACTGTAACCGGAAGGCATTTCAGTGTAACCGGAAGGCATTTCACTGTAAATGGAAATATTCTTCATTGAGATCAGCATGAATCTGAGAGCGACAATAGCCTTGACGTTTATTAGTAGGGCTATTTGCTTGTGCAACCCCGCTAACAATTTTTGGTATTTTTGATATTTCCCTAACGTTAGTTTTTTGTTCCCAGAACGTTATTTTCTAAGGCTCGTGTTTGGTTCTTCAGGAAAAATTTATTTACGTTAATAGAACGTAAGTTTCTGGTTCCCATAACGTTCTGTTACGTTAATCTAACTGTATTTCCGTAGAGACAACCAAAAACAAAACTTTAATAAACTTTCTGGGAGAGAAACGTTCCCAGAACGTTAACCTAAAATATTTTCTCGGGTCCGTTTGGCATAACTAATGAATCAATCCATGCTGTGTTTTTATCCATCGCTTGTCTAATCTAATTAAAATAAGTAAAATAAATCATCACACATAAAATGAAGGATCAAATCAATGCATTGTATTATTATTTTCGCCTATTAATTCCCTTTTCATTACTGAAGTAGCTGATTTAAACAGCGCAGTATATAATTTATAATAAAAACACACTGTGTGTAGGCCAACCTCAACATACATTTTAGATATTTAAATAAACTAACCAATGACTTCAACAGAATATTTAAAGCAGATTTTTATTGAGAATAAAGAATAAACATTTCATTATCTTCGGGATAACAATATTCTTGTATCACTAGAGAAGTATATAGCGCGGCTCCGTCTTCAGATATAACTATCAAAAGCTCCGAGTTTCAACCTTACATCATTTTTTTTAAATAAATAATAAACCGCTAAAGTAATGTGTTAGTGCGTGAGGTAAAACGAAATGACCACTAACTTTTAAATGACGGGAGTGCGCGGCAAAGCGGAGAATGCACGTGTTCAAGCACACATACATAGTAACAGACAACCACACTTCAGAAATACACAAGGATTTATATAATTGTATTTTCATTTAGCTTAACTAGTTTAATATTTTTAGCCATTAAAGGGCACATTTATTAATTTAATTTAATCAGTACAACATGTGTTAATGTGGTCTTATATTTTCTGTATTGCACATATCATTGACGTTTACCAGCTTTGACTATTTTTACCATTAAAAAATAACCAAAAAAAGAACCATCAGAGAACATTATTTGCTATATTCTGGTTGCAAAATAATAACCAAAAAAGAGCCATCAGAGAACGCTATTTTCTGGTGGCGCCCGGTGTGGACACCGGTGTGAGGCACTTTAAAACGCTATAAAAGAAATTAGCTATATCATCTTCATTACAACTTCAGCACAAGCAAGCAAAGCATTAATAAACGTTACACATCTATAAAACACTCGCACATACATTCAAACTCTGCGTGCATACACATCTATAAAACACTCGCACATACATACAAACTTTGTTGATGTGCGTGGACTTTTCAGTGTAAACGGAAGTCTTCTTCATTCAGATCAACATCTGAGAGCGATATTTGCCTTAGCCTTAGGTCAGAAATACATGGTATAGTTCGGTTACTGTTTGTCTACTGTTTGGCTTTGTAATTTTTAGTCAGAATTAGATAATTTCATACAAAACTTAATCTAAGGGGATATTTTTTCAAGTGTCTGCGACGTGCCGTATCCGACCAACTAGCAATAATTTAAAATTTAGCATTTTCACGCTTTTTTCCCCTCAGGTAACGTTACCGTTAGCTGCATTAGCTTAAAGCTAAGCCTCTTAATCTCACTAATTATAACAATAAATGACAAAAATATTGTTTGGAAAATTAAACAGAAATTATCTTCTGACACACGACAGCAAACGATAGAAATAACTGACTTTTATACCATTTTCCAGCTGGTAAAAATACAAGTGTTCTAATAGTTTTGGCCATCACTGTATGTTATATCCTCAGAAGTAAATGATATACAATATGAATGTAGTGAATGAAGTAAAATACTAAAAGTGATTTTTGAAATTTTCTTCTAAAATTATTGTTTTTATAAGGCCTCTATGTTTGTTCATTAAATGCATTTTAACTTAAATTTTAGTTATGTTTAAAGACTAACTGTCATATATTTAACAGGTGGGGACTTTCATGGTGGAATACTTGCAAAACGCTGAGACCAGTGATGTATTCGGCACATTTTGTGCCTTTGGGACCAGGCAGCAACGTCATCCCAGACCTTCACCATTGTTTCGGGACATGCCATTGAAACTGACTTGTTACTCAGTTGATCTGTTTCAAGTCCTTTTCTGTGCTTGATGTTAACTAAGCAGTCTCTTCCTACTTAGGAATTTCTCCAGCATGCAGTTTATCGTATTGATGGACATGAGTCTTCATGTGGGAAGTTTTTGAGGACAACAGTTTTTTCTGGACACATGTAACATGCTTTAAGTTGTCACATGTATTGTCTGTTGTTTTGAGTCTTTGTTTGGTTTAGTTTTAATGGCACACTGTTTGGACTGATTCTCATGTGTCAATAATATATTTTTGAGTGTTCTAATGCTGCGAATGTGACATGTAGAATACGAATCTACAATGCCTAATTCAACTCAACTCAACTTTATTTATATAGCGCTTTTTACAATTTTCATTGTTACAAAGCAGCTGTACATGAGACACATTTAATACAAGTATGAATTCTAAAGCAGCCCCCCCGGCCAGGCAGATAGTGCAAAACAATATGCAAACGGTGGTGAGGAACCCAAAACTCCCATCGAGAAAAAAAACCTCAGGGGAACCCAGGCCCAACCAGGGGATTCCAGTTCCCCTCTGGCAAAAGCTGCTGCCTCTGCACAAGCTCAACAGTGCTTGCACAACAAGGCTTAGTAAAAATATAAAAATTAAGGATTAAAGATTATCATTAAAAATCTAGTAGCATTTGAAATGTTGTAGGAAAAACAAAGTTGTCGCGTCCTTTATCCAGCTCTATCCTCTTAGCACTTGTCAGGTCACCGCTTTCCATTCTCAGCTCTGCCATCAGGTCTGGGCATGAACTGCATCCTGCGGTAACCTTGGAACAAAGAGACAAGACTGGCTGAGAGTAGAGTACTGTTCTGCACTCTTTGATGCAACAAGTGCATCATTTGTTGTTGGATGTGTTCCTGGTTCCGGTTGATCTAGATAATGCAGCCTAAATCCTCTGAGGATTAATATTATGGAGGTGTAGTGTATGCAAGATTAAAAAGATGAGTCTTTAGTCTAGATTTAAACTGACAGAGTGTGTCTGCCTCCCGGACCGTGCAGGGAAGAATATTCCAAAGTTTAGGCGCTAGATAAGAAAACGATCTACCACCTGCACTTGATTTTGAAATTCTAGGTATTACCAACTGACAGGACCCCTTAGAGCGTAATGTACGTGGAGGTCTGTAATACAATAGAAGTTCATTCAAATACTGCGGCGCTAGACCATGTAGGGCTTTATAGGTAGTAAGCAAGATCTTAAAGTTAATGCGATGCTTTATAGGTAACCAGTGCAAGGTTGACAGAACCGGGGTTATATGCTCATACTTTTTTGTACGTGTAAGAACTCGAGCTGCCGCGTTTTGAACCAGTTGCAGTTTTTGTAATAGGCCCGCAGGGCAACCACCTAGAAGTGCATTACAGTAATCTAGTCTTGATGTCATGAATGCATGAATTAATTTCTCTGCATCTGAAAGTGACAGTATATGACGTAATTTAGATATATTCTTAAGATGGAAAAATGCAATTTTACAGGTGTTTGCGACATGGCTTTCAAATGAGAGAGTACTGTCGAATACAACGCCAAGATTCTTAGCTGATGACGAGGATTTTATGGAGCATCCGTCAATCGTTAAGCAGTATTCTTGGTTGTTACGCATAGCAGTTTTCGGTCCAGTAAGTAACACTTCTGTTTTGTCCGAGTTTAGTAGTAAAAAATTGTTACTCCTCCACATTTTTAAGTCAACTATGCAATCCTTTATTCGATGAAACTGCTGGGTTTCATGAGGCATCGAGGAAATATAAAGTTGAGTATCATCAGCATAACAGTGAAAGCTAATTCCGTGTCGCTTTATTATATCTCCTAGAGGTAGCATGTATAATGCGAAGAGCAGGGGTCCCAAGACTGAGCCCTGTGGTACACCGTACTGGACTTGTGATTTGCGGGACACCTCATTGTTTATTGCTACAAATTGAAAACGGTCGGATAAATAAGACTTAAACCATTTCAATGCTATTCCGTTAATGCCAACGTAATTTTCGAGTCTATGTAGAAGTATGCTGTGGTCAATGGTGTCAAATGCAGCACTGAGGTCTAGCAGCACCAATAACGAAATACAGCCACGGTCAGACGCTAAAAGCAGATCATTTGTAACTCTGATCAAAGCAGTCTCTGTACTGTGACATGCTCGAAATCCAGACTGGAATTCATCATTAATGTCATTCCTTTGGAGGAAGGAGCATAATTGAGTTGAAACTACTTTTTCCAGAACTTTAGATATAAAAGGTAAATTCGATATAGGCCTGTAATTCCCTAGTTCTTTAGGGTCGAGTTTGGGTTTTTTTAAAAGAGGCCTTATAACAGCCACCTTAAATGCTTTAGGCACATGTCCTAATGTCAGAGATGAGTTAATAACACTAAGAAGAGGATCTATAATTTCTGGGAGCATTTCTTTCAGTAGTTTTGTAGGTATAGGGTCTAGCATGCATGTTGATGATTTAGATGATCTAATGATTTTAGACAGTTCATCGTGATCTACTGTAGAAAATAATTGCAATTTCTCCTTAGGGGTGCTGTAGTTAGTTTGTTCAGCGGATTTCACTACAGGTTGCATTGTTATAATTTTTTCTCTTATATCTTGGATTTTACTCGTGAAGTAGTTCATAAATTCATCACTGTTATGCTGATAATCAGAATCTGACGTCGATGACAACTTATTTTTTGTTAATTTAGCCACGGTGTTAAATAAGAACCTAGGGTTGTGATGGTTTTCCTCTATTAGTGTTGAAAAGTAGGCGGATCTAGACGTTTTTATTGCATTCCTGTAATTTCGAGTACTATCCTTCCATGCTATACGAAATACCTCTAAATTCGTTTTCTTAAAGTTGCGCTCCATTTTACGGGATGCCTTTTTTAGAGTCTGAGTGTGTTCATTATACCACGGTGTTGGGCTGCTATTTTTAATTTTCTTTAAACGCAGAGGAGCAACTATGTCTAATATTTCCGAGAAAGTAGAGTTCAAATTTTCAATAGTAGTGTCAAAATCGTCAACGTTATTACTCATGCTAGATATTTTAGACAATTCAGGCAGATTATCGAGAAACGCATCTTTGGTAGTTGAAGTGATCGTTCTACCATATTTGTAACAAGGAGTTTGATTTGCAGCCGTAAGGCCATTGAAGCAAACATAATATCAGATGATGATCCGAAATATCTTCACTCTGCTGAACGATTTTAACATCGTCCACATTTATACCATAAGAAAGTATTAAATCTAAAGTATGATTACGAAGGTGAGTGGGTCCTGACACATGTTGACCAACGCCCATGGAGTTAAGAGTGTCTTTGAAAGCCAGTCCCAAGGCATCTGTATCATTGTCTACATGGATATTAAAGTCACCGACGACAAGGACTCTATCTGCGGCCAGTACTAGTTCTGATAAGAACCCACCAAAATCTTTAATAAAATCTGTGTGGTGCCCTGGAGGCCTATATACAATAGCTAGAATAAATTTTAAAAATGTTTTGTCCTTAGTATTAGGTGTCGATACGTGAAGTACCATGACTTCAAAAGAATTGTATTTAAAATTAGACTTCTGAGAGGTAATAAAAGAATTCTTGTAAAGTGCAGCGACACCTCCCCCTCTACCTTTTAGACGAGGCTCGTGTTTATAGTAATAATCATGGGGAACGGATTCATTTAGAGTAATAAAATCATCTGGCTTTAGCCATGTTTCTGTCAAACAAAGCATGTCTATTTTATGATCGGTTATCAAATCGTTAACAAAAAGTGCTTTATTTGAGAGAGATCTAATATTAAGCAATCCGAGTCGTAACAGCTGATTATCTGTATTTTGTTCATGTTTGATTTGTTTAACGTTTATTAAATTACTTTCAAGAGGTTTACGCAATATCTTATGTTTGCTAATCCGGGGGACAGACACAGTCTCTATTTTATGTTGTTTGTAAGAAGGGATTATTACATGTTGTATATTTTGTGTATTCTGTAACACGAGACGGCAAGCAGACAGTTGGTTAAGCCATTCTGTCTCCTTCCTGACCTGGGCCCTAGGTAGTCAGATTTTAGCATTATTAAGACTGTGTGCCAAATTTCTAGAGAGGAGGGAAACCCCATCCCAGGAGGGATGGAGACCATCTCGTTTCAACAGGTCAGGTCTGCCCTCAAAACTCTTCCAGTTATTTATAAAATCTATGTTATTCTGCAGGCACCACTCAGACAACCAGCCATTTAATGATGATAATCTGCTATAAATCTCATCACCACGGTAAGCAGTAAGGGGGCCAGAGAATATTACAGTGTCTGACATCGTTTTTGCGATGTGAGACACTTTTTAATTTTTTAATTCACCCAGTTTTGTGTTTTTAAAGAAACTGATCTAGAAAAACTTGTTTTTATGTGTCTGTCGGTGTTGGATGAAATGTATGACAATTGCACCCATTCAAAAAATGTAAAGAAATAAATTTAATAAAAACGCATATTTACAATTGCATTTGTTTTGTGTAATTGTATTGGAGAAAAATTATAATAATTTTACATTCCCTTGAGATTATTTAATTTTATTGGTAAATATAAAAGTAGCAAGGCAATGAGACAACATATAACCCAATGTTTAGGTTATGTTAACCCAGAAACACAGTTAACCCGACCCACTAGTTGGGTCAAACAAACAACCCAGCATTTTGGGTCAAATGGTTAAACCCAGCACTTGGGTCAAAATAACCCAGCGCGTGTTCTGTCCCATAGTTACCCAGCAGCTGGGTTAAGGTTGGGTTATTTTCTAACCCAGCAATTCTTAGTGTGTAGTTCATACATTTCCATGAGGATTTAACGTGAAGGATAAAAACCTTTTAAAGTAAAAATATGCACACGTACACACATATATATATATAACATAACGATAAAGCGATTGTTAAAGCCTTTTTTTTTAATTAGCATGCTAAACTGCTAAATTACTTAACGTTAATCAATCACAGAATAAAACACTTCCTCCGCACAGCGACAGATCAAATACTGCATTAAACAGTAAAATCAGTGTGCACTTACCACAAGTTATTAAAAATAATCATATTATTATATTTATTTACCTTATAAAATCAGCTTGATGTGATGTGCGTTGCCGTCTGACAATGAGACGCTTGAAGGATCCAGATGGTTCGATGAAGTGGTAAAATGAACAAACCGATTGGGTCAAAATAACCCAACCCAGCTGTTCAGTGGTGAAAGAACCCCTACAGTCCATTTGACCCAGCATGAGCAACCCAACTGTGTGTTTACAGTACCTCAAACAACCCAAAATTATGACCCAGCACAATTAACCCAAAAATGTGTTTACAGAAATAACCCAGCATTTTTTAGAGTGTATGCACGCAGAGTTTGTATGTATGTGCTAGTGTTTTATAGATGTGTATGCACGCAGAGTTTGTATGTATGTGCGAGTGTTTTATAGATGTGTATGCACGCAGAGTTTGAATGTATGTGCGAGTGTTTTATAGATGTGTATGCACGCAGAGTTTGTATGTATGTGCGAGTGTTTTATGGATGTGTATGCACGCAGAGTTTGTATGTATGTGCGAGTGTTTTATAGATGTGTATGCACGCAGAGTTTGTATGTATGTGCGAGTGTTTTATAGACGTGTATGCACGCAGAGTTTATATGTATGCGCGAAAAAGTGTATATGCATGCATTATTAACATAAGATGTATTGGATATTGTATTGTATTGTATTATTATTATATATGGATTTCACATTAGTGCGCACATGATTTTCATATGTGTTTGCTTGAACATTCAAAAGTATACATCTATATGCGAGCAATGTATATAAGTGTATGCACGCTTTTATATATGTATTCATGAGCGCAGTTTGATTTACACCCTAAACGGCGCCTCATAGAATGGCGCGAATGAATCGCGCTATTCGCGCGTAATTGGACGCTTGAACATTTTAGTTTACTCGCTTCATTCGCGCGTCAAATTCGCTTCATTCGCGCGTCAAATTCACTTCATTGCAGACGCGAATTCGCGTCATGGGAGGGGCTTCTGCCAGGCGGCTCCAGTCCCATATATATATATATATATATATATACAGGGGCGTAGCAAGCTTTTCAAAAGTGCGGGGGATGGATGTGTTTTGTTTGTAAACAATGAAAACCTTGAACGTAATGACAGAAAGGTACAAAAGGTATAACATACAAGATATAAAAAGCTTCCCATTTAAATGTGTGATACTAGTAAAGTATAAAAACACATTCGGAACACACAGAAAATAAGTCAAAACTCTGTTGTGAAAATACACAACCTTGCTAATGAATCAGAAAAACTTTAATAATCACAGGGGGGAAGACAGTGGAAAGCTTGATAGTGACATTGGTCTGACAGGACTGTGACCGCTAAAGTTTGCTTACTTGCACCTTAAAAAGGGGAGATATAAAAAAACGCCCACACAAAGCTTTTTCTCTGGTGGTATAAATAATGTAACAATTTTCTGTTTTTAAACATTAAAATAATATACACTTTTCGTTCATAGTTCTTCAACAGGTACAATCAAACATAATAGGTAAGTATCCACAAAAGTATTCAGCTAAACAAAAAAAGCAATGTTCAAAATATCAAAATCAATAAACCCATAAATACAGTGCTTAACAAGGACAATTTGTCCCTCCTCCTCGTCAATTCCCTGCCTTCTTCATCACAGTTACTTTATACATTGCATGCCACATAAATAACCCAATTTAGCTATTTCTGAACAATATCCCAATTTCCAATTAGCATTAGTCTAAAAACTAAATATAATTCAGAAAACACTCGACATATCAACAAAACATAAACAGAACATCTCCCCAAACACATATCAAGGTTATTTAAAAACTTTGAAAGCATAAACACTCATTCAAAGTCGCTGGAAAAGGAACACGTAAATAACCATAACCGTTCCCGCCTCCTCAGCACGAGCTAACCGATAAATCTAACACACCAAGAGAGGCGGGACTTAAGGCAGAACAGCCAATCATCATCCGGTCACACTCAAAGCCGGTGTTCTGATTGAGTGGGAGGGGAGAGGAGAGGAAGCAGCCGCATCGAGCGCAGACACAGAGCGGACAGAGAAACGCTGGAGTGACTGCTGTAAGGCGTTTTGTAAAAACTGCTGAAAAACTGCAAAAAAAGTGCGGGTGTTTAACCCTTTCACCGGGAAAAGTGTGGGTGTTAAAACACCCACATCCCCCACGGTTGCGACGCCCCTGTATATATATATATATATATTGCTTAAATTGTGTAAAGATCTTTTTTGACAACTTGCCCGATTGTCCGACCTCCTCACTTTCTTCCAAGCAAGATCCTTTTTATTTCTGTTTCGATAAAAGTAAGATGTATCGTACAGCTCCAGGTATCCACATACAACAACGATGATTTTGTCCTCCATTGTAGTTTGGGATTTCTGCCCCTCGCAACATCATAATCACCTGACTGCCAGAGCAAGCTCCTGATTGGGTAACGCGGCGCGAATTTTCGCCAAAGTTCAGATTTTTCAACTCGCGCGATTCGCGTCATTCCCGCCGCAAGTAGGTCTATCGCGTCTTTGCATTGACTTAACATGTAAATCACTCGCGCTTGACGCGCCATTCGCGTTTGGTCTGAACACAACATTACATGTTGACCGTCAGATGTCACGATTAATCCTTTCCTCACGTAATGAAACAGCAGCGATGCGGTGAAAGCCTTAAAGGCCGCGTCGCGTCACCCACACGTGGAACAGCAGCGTTGCGACGAAAGCAGATGCAGCACTCACGCGATGAATTATGACGGGTGTTATAGCAGTTTTATTCAGCCATGATCCTTTAAAGAATGCCGTGATTATTTTTCTTTCCGTACGTCACAGCACCTCAATGCACCACACTGTACTTTATCTGCACTTCACCTTTTATCATCGTAAAACTATACAAAAATAAACAGAACAGAAATTAACTCAAGCAGTATGTATGCAATGGGTAACAATGTGAACTTCACAACATTTCACAGCGTGGTTTACTCATACAGAATTACTTCCATCATTAAAATAAGAAATAAACACAATAGCATTAAATGCAAAATGAATATAACATACCGCGTTCCGCCATTACCAAAAAGGGGAAACTAAATAATTACAAATTTCAAATAGCAAGTGCTGCTCTGATGTGACTTTATGCCAGTGGTTCTCAACTCTGGCCCGCGAGATCCATTTTCCTGCAGAGTTAAGCCCCAACTCAGATAAAACAGCTGATGAGGCTAATCAGTGACTTCAGGAACAGACGCGTTCAACTTATTGTAGGGCTGCACAGATTGTTTGGCATATCGCATTAAAGTACCGCGAGAGCGATTCAAATCCGTACCGAGCAATCTGCAGTTGAATTGCTCTCGGTACTTAAATGTCATACGCTGATAGATTTGCGCAGCGCCGCATTAAGTTGAACGCGTCTATTCATAAAGACGCTGTTTAGCTTGTTCAGGTGTTTTATATCAGAGTTCGGGCTAAACTCGGCAGGAAAATGGATCTCGCGGGCCAGAGTTGAGAACCACTGGCTTATGCGATGCACGTGAGACACTTCTTCTGTGCTGCAACTTTACCCTTAAGTTCCATTGCGCCCACTAGTTACGCCTTCCAATAAAATAAAAGCAGGGCAGGCGGTTATTACAGTGGTTATTTAACAGTATTTCTGTTTATATTGTATTTGCCTAACAAATAGCTACATAAATAACAATAGCTAACAAAATAGATATACAAGAGAAAATAAACACTACTGTTAAGTTCAAGGCTATAACTTTAAGGTTTTCATTACTAGTCATTGGATTCATACTCATAGGACCTTGGAGATTCTTTCTTACAGATGGTCTATTCCACTTCTACTGCACAGCCATCAGAATGGAAAAATCTACAAACATATCATTGAATGTTAAAGAATAAAATATAGCTAATTGGGTTTGCAGGTACAAAACAGGTAAATTAACTCTATTTAAAGCAGATTTAAATTGGCTAAGGCTTATTATTCAGTCATCAAGGGTCATTCTATGTATGCATGACTAAAGTAACAACCTGGGACATTAATAATGTAATACAGTAATTCTGTATAAAAACAAAAATCATCTCATCCACACCCATTTAAATAACTTTTAGCTGAAAATATACCTCAGACAAAATATAAATAAAAGCAATTCCGACAACATCTAAATATGCCTAATTTACATTTTAATCATGTAATTTACCAATTCGGCCATATTTTTCCTGAATACGTTAACTCAGAAAACTGTAAGCGGGAATGTCCAACTTGTCCTGACTAATCGCTTAAACTGCAATTAGGGCTTATAATACACAAGTAAAATGTAGGCATATTTATTTTAAGTAATCAATTTGGCATATTTTTGTTATATTTTTAACTAAAACAAGTTATTAGTTGCAGGATTTAGGCCTACCTGAAGCGACGACTTGACCTGATCCAGCCATGACATAGCTCATTAGATATGCAAACAGGCCTGCTGTCATAGGCTTAAACTTGCTGCTTGCCAGTTCCTGGTGCCACGCAGTTTCCATGGTAACTGTTCTCCGCTCCAGTGTGCGACACACATTCAGCTCGCAACACACACCCGGTAATACACGTCAAACTTGGATTAATACATAAAGTTAACAAATTAAAATATCATAAATTATTATTAAATTGCAAAAAATTAATAGCCTTTAATTAAAAAATACAGATACTTAAATTTGGCTGCTAAATAATTTAACTCAACTCAACTTTATTTATATAGCGCTTTTTACAATTTTCATTGTTACAAAGCAGCTGTACATGATACACATTGACTACAAGTAAAACAACTAAAGTCATTAGAGTTGAGCCGGATACTCGGCTGAAACGAGTATCCGGTACGGATAAAGCACTTTTGCCGAGTACGAGTATCATACGAGTAATACGAGTCAATATCTGTGCTCGGATTGAATAAAAATCCTCATTGTGTTGCTGACTGTGTCCCGCTCTGCTCACTCACACACAGAACACTAAGAAGAGAACAGCGCTCTGTCTATCTGTCTCTCCCACAGTCACTCAGGTTTGCGGGTCTTTTCCGTTAACGTTTAGGGTTTCTTCAGCGTCAGGTTTGTTTTTTATTTCGGTTTGTAGTACTTACTTATTAACGAGAAGAGTTTGGTAAACGTGGGGTTTGTTCAGACGTGGTGCTTGGTAGAATGCGCCTCGCGTTGCGTCTCCGCCTGTCGGAGTTTATTTTTCTTTTTTAAACCGTCAGCTGGCTCTAACCAGTTTTTAATTAAAAGTTAAAAAAATAAAGTTATGTTGAGATGAAAACTCTTGTTCATTACATTTTACTTCATAATTGCAACCGCATGTGTTGTATTCATTGTTGCCAAACTTGTTCTGAATATAGTTCGTTTGTTATCGTGATCAAAACCATTGATCTGAAGCTCAATGCTGATGCTGTCATGTAAATAGTTTTATAATCAGCAATAAATATAACAATTTCTGATCAATTGCATGCTTAAAATAACATACCGGTTAAAGCCACGCCCATATCAAGACAACCCGACCCACTTCCGGGTTAAATCCCGCCCATTTCCGGTTAGGCCCCGCCCAGTCCGAGTACAGATACGAATACAGATAATTCATATGGTTGACAGATACAGATACGGATACAGATAATGCTGTACTCGCTCATCCCTAAAAGTCATACACCTGTAAAAACAAGAAAAAGGTGAAAACACAAAAGACAAACATATAAATGCTCCACACACACAATATGCATACATACTTACACACATCAACATAGACGCACACACGCAAACACACACGCACACACGCACAGTGAAAGCACACATTTGAGATAAAATAGAGAGAACCACAGGTCAAATATTAACTCAACTCAACTTTATTTATATTGCACATTTTACAATTTTCATTGTTACAAAGCAGCTGTACATGAGACAAATTGAATACAAGAAAAACAACTAAAGGCATATACCTGTAAAAACAAGAAAAAGGTGAAAACAACAAAAGACAGACATACAAATGCTCCACACACACAATATGCATACATACTTAAACACATTGACATAGACACACACACGCAAACACACTCGCACAGTGAAAGCACACATTTGAGATAAAGGAGAGAGAACCACAGGTCAAATATTAAACGGACAATCAATTCTTATATGCAATATTAATTATGTCTAACTTCTAAATTCTAAAGCAGCCCCCCCCGGCCAGGCAAATAGTTCAAAACAATATGCAAACGGTGGCGAGGAACCCAATACTCCAATCGAGAAAAAAACCCTCAGGAGAACCCAGGCCCAAACAGGGGATTCCAGTTCCCCTCTGGCAAAAGCTGCTGCCTCTGCACAAGCTCAACAGTGCTTGCATAACAAGGCTAAATATAAAATAAATAAAGCTAAATTATAGATTTAAGATTATCATTAACAATCTAATAGCATTTGAAGGGTTGTAGGAAAATCGTGTCAAGTTGCCGCGTCCTTTATCTAGCTCTATCATCTCAGCTCTTGTCAGGTCACCGCTTCCCATTCTCAGCTCTGCCATCAGGTCTGGGCATGAACGGCATACTGCGGTAACCTTGGAACAAAGAGACAAGACTAGCTGAGAGTAGAGTACTGTTCTGCACTCTTTAATGCAACAAGTACATAATTTGTTGTTGGATGTGTTCCTGGTTCCGGTTGATCTAAATAATGCAGCCTAGATCATCCTTAATATTACACTCTAAAAATGGCTGGGTTATTTTTTAACCCATACCGCTGGGTTGAGTCCGTTGGGTTGTTTTGTTGGGTTATTTTTCCACATGTTAAACACTTTTTGGGTAGTTTTAGTTTTCAAGGTGTTGGGTTAAACCCGCTGGGTTAATGTGCTGGGTTGTTTCTGCCGCTGGGTTATTTGAAGAGTCTCGAGCGCTTACCACCCTGAAGACGTTGAGTGTACTTCGCAAATTTCATTTTTATAAAGAACAAAGGGGCAAAGTCACTGGCTGGAGCAATTTAAAGCTAAGTTTTTTAAGTTTTAATTGAATATTTATTTAAATAAGCATAATTTGTAACGTTTTGCAAGGCAACAGTGTCTTAACTAACATTAGTGATGTAATTTAGACGACCAGCAACTGTTACCTCAGATCACCATTACAGATAAATTGACCTCGCATAGTCCTGTGAAGATGCGCGAAAATGCGAATTAATAAAATTTTAGTGAACCCCATCACATGTAAGCTAAGTTTATGAACTTTAGTGAGAATTTAACAAAATTTGAGTCAAACCGGCAAGTGCCCCTCGAGCGCAGGCAAGCATTCACGGTTCAGGAACGCCTCTCTCGGTGTCGACTCTGGATATTAAGCGGCCAGTCAATTATGTTGCTCCCTCTGTTTTAAACCAAACATTTCAAGGTTTGTGCATATATTACAGTTTTTCTCAATTGCTTTGGCTCAATTCTCAAATGAAAATTGTATTTTCCAAAACAATAAGATCAGATCTCTGAACAATTAGCTTATTTTTCACATCAGATTGGAATTTCTTATTGATTTGAGCAAATTGCAAATGCTTTGGCACATGTGGGCAAACATTAAGTACAATCGTCTGCAGTTTGCACAACAAATAATTGCATAGGGCTTGTTGATCAAAACTGATGAGTCAATTCTCACTTAAACTGTCAAACTCTTCACAACTTCTCAATCATTTTTCATCGTGTATGGCATCACATTCAAAACAATCCATTCACTTCTCAAAAACTGGTATACACGCATGTAAATTGCATAAATATCTGACATTGATATTGTTTGTAATGTCTGCTACATTGGCAAATTACCTCGAATTGCAATACAATTTGAATCAACCAATCAACAAATCAACCATTTAACCATTTAACCAATGAAGTTTGGGAGCATATACAGTAAAAAGTAGATTCCCCACAGCACAATCAATACCATTTCTTGACCATGGAGGATTTCCACAACCCTGAACTGCAGCAACATGCTCGTAGAAGACCAATTGGAAGACGTGTAAGAATACGTGGTGGTGGTGTTAGAGGAAGACATAACAGAGGAAGAGGTGGAAATAGAAGAGTCAGAGTCTCTGACGAAATCAGAGCCACACTTGTGGATCATGTCATAAATCGTGGTTTTACAATGGAAGAGGCTGGTCGAAGAGTGCAGCCTAATGTAAACAGGTCCACAGAGTCATCAATTGTGCAAACCTTTCGTAGGGAAAACAGGTAAATATGTATTTTTGTGTTTGTTTTACATTACAGTTTTTCTCGATTGGTTTGGCTCATTTCTTGAAACCGAGATGACATTCTCAAAATAACATGGACAAATCTCCAAACCACCTTGCAATTGTTCACAACAGAATGTCATTTTTCATTGGTTTTATCAAATTGCAAATGCTTTAGTACATGTCTCAAGTGACTCTGTGCTTTTTTTCAAATGATTATGTACAAGTAGCTACAGTTAGCACAATGAGCCCACATTTAGCACATTTTCCAAATAAATAGATCTTGCTGATCTAAACTGATTAGTTGATTTTTCAGTGAAATGGTTACTCTCTCCAAAACATATCAGCATGGTTTCATTGTGTAAGTCATCATATGCACAATTGTCTGTTCAACTGTCAAAATTAGTCAAAGATATAATACCATGAAAGAATTTCTTGGAACATTTGATAAATTTATGACAGTACTTGACAATCAATCAGGTGAAATTAGAACTAACGAAGGAGCAGTTTCCCACATCTCAGATGACCAATCAAACAGTTTGTTTAGTTACCTGACAGGTGTTGTCTATGATTATGACTGCTGCCAAAAGTATATAGACAGAGCTTGGCCCGGGGCCAGTTTCATTTGCAGTGTGAACATTGAAGCACCTCGCCAAGTACAACAGCAACTTCCTGCTCGAGGAAGAGGAGGAGGAAGAAGAGGAAGAGGAAGAGGAGGAGTGAGAATTCGTGGAGGAATAGGGGGAAGAGGCCGAGGAGCACGGAGGCACCATGATGTCCCAGATGAAATCCGGGCCACCCTTATTGACCACGTTATAAACCATCGCCTCACAATGGCAGAGGCAGGTCGCCGAGTGCAGCCTAATGTGCCTCGGTCTACAGTCTCCTCCATCATCCAAACGTTTCGCAGGGAAAACAGGTACAGAACTATTCTATTGAACTATTCAGTGTTGGTGTGTAGGCCTAGAGTACTGTAATATCTTCATGTGATGTTATATGATACTATAAAAATGACAAAGAAAAAAAAATGGAGAAAATACTGTGAATAGTATTCCAGTCACTGTGCAGTGCATCACACTTTTAGTACCATAAAACAGCAGTGCAATTACATTGGTAACTCATTTTGTAACAAATTTACAGTGTTGACCTTTGACTTGTATGTCTAGGATTGGACGACAGCCTCAAGTGGGTGGCAGAAGAAAACTTCTAAATGAACAACAAGAACGAGAAATATGCAACATGGTCATTGCAAATAATGCCATCACACTGAGACAGATTCGTAATGCAATCCTTCTAGACAATGTAATGTTCCAAAATATAAACTCTATCAGCATCTCCACAATAGACCGTGTATTGAAGAAACATCTGATGACCATGAAACAGATTTACAGGGTACCATTTGAGAGAAACTCTGACAGAGTGAAAGAGCTGCGGTACCAGTATGTGCATGTAAGTCAACTACTGGTTGTCTATCATTGTAACACTATTACAGTAAGACATGGTTACCACTTTTTTTTGTTTTGCTTTATCCCTTTTACCTTCAGAATCCAGCTTTCTGTGACTAGAGCATTTTGCCTAGAAATTGTCTTCAGTTTTTCACTCCCTCTTTTTACAGTACTTTAGATCCTCCCTGCAGTATCTGTCTCTACTTGACTGATTAAATTTATTTTTATTCTATTGTAGAGAATAATGGCATTAGAAGGCAACGAAACCTCTCACATCCTAGTGTTCGTTGATGAAGCTGGCTTCAACCTGGCCAAAGGTCGAAGGCGTGGCCGTAACATCATTGGCCACCGAGCCACTGTGGATGTCCCAGGCCAGCGAGGAGCAAATATAACAATGTGTGCCGCTATATCAGAAAGAGGTGTGGCCACACACATTCCCAGTTTAGGGCCCTACAATACACAAAAGCTCCTCAATTTTTTGGACCACCTTTATACTGATCTGATCCCGGAAAATGAGAGAGGTGAAGAAGGACCTCAGCTACCACATTATGTCATTGTGTGGGATAATGTGAACTTCCACCGTGGCCCACGCATCAGAACCTGGTTCACCACCCATCCCCGGATGCTAATGGAGTTTCTTCCACCTTACTCTCCTTTCCTAAATCCAATTGAGGAGTTTTTTTCAGCTTTGAGGTGGAGGGTGTATGAGCATCAGGCTCAAGACCAGAGGGCCCTGCTGCATGCAATGGATGCTGCATGTGAGGACATCACAGGGGATCAATGTAGGGGATGGTTGAGACATTCACGCCGTTTCTTCCCTCGCTGCATCGCAAGAGAAAATATCCGTTGCGATGTGGATGAGAATTTATGGGCTAACAGAGAGCAGCGCGTCGATGGCCAGGAGGATGAGGATGGTGGCCAGGAAAGAGAGGGTGACAATGGCGACCACTGAAAATATTACTGTACTATAGT
Source organism: Triplophysa dalaica (assembly GCF_015846415.1). Classification (NCBI taxonomy): domain Eukaryota; kingdom Metazoa; phylum Chordata; class Actinopteri; order Cypriniformes; family Nemacheilidae; genus Triplophysa; species Triplophysa dalaica. The sequence continues at coordinate 11,405,548 of NC_079547.1, forward strand.
TCTGAAACTTTATTTACAGTATGGTAGGCTAGAGTTTTTTTTGTTTGTGTTTATAACTGTTCACATTTACAGAATCCTGTATATGTTTTCTTTTCACAGTATGTTCTCTAATGTTAACATTTCTTTGAACGAATAAAAATGTTTACAGTTTCCTTGAGTATGAGTCGTTTATTGGAGGCTGATTTTACTGTAAAATCTTTTAGTTTTATTCATAGTGGTATTCTGTTGCTAGACCTGTGCCTCAGTGACAAAACGTCTAAGCATTTTGACTTGCAGTGCTTAAACAATGCCAAAGGTATAATGCATTTTGGGGGCATTGATTATTTATATGAGAAGGATATTTAGTTTTGACACATGGATAAACTGTTTTGGGAGAGATATGAGCTTTTGCAGGGGATCCATGGTGTTGTGCTAAACCATCCAGGTTATTTTGACAAAAGCACTAAATGAATGCACATGTGCCAAGGCAATTGAGAAGGATCTGTGCTATTTTGACTGTACTGACCTTTTATATGGGAAAGGAATCTGCTTTTGAAGCATGGAAGAAGAGTTTGGGGAAAGATATTTGATTTTGCTAGTGAGCTATAATGTTGAGCAGAATTGTAAGACTGTTTGGCCAAATGACCTTATGGTTTTGAGAATGTCATCTCGGTTTCAAGAAATGAGCCAAACCAATCGAGAAAAACTGTATGTAAAGCATTTTTATAAAAAACAATATTGTAATCGTAAAGGCAAGTCTATCTGTACATTCTATAGAACTGCTCAACAACCTTGTGCTGGTGGCAGAGCAGTAGTATTTAACCATCAGCAAGAACAAGAAATTTGCAACATGGTCATAGCCAACAATTCCATCAGGCTAAGAGAGATCCAAAGTGCAATCATAAATGACAATAATGTCTTCGCAAACATAGATTCTGTCAGCATTTCCACCATAGACAGAGTTTTGAAAAGACATCAAATGTCTATGAAACAACTCTACAAGGTGCCATTTGAGAGGAATAGTGAAAGAGTAAAGGAGCTGCGGTACCAGTATGTCCAGGTAAACTATTGGTGTGCACTTACGTAATGAGTTTTACTGTACTTCTAAGATGCCTGTATTATGTAATTACTGTAAAGTTTTAGAAACCCATAATACTGTAAGAGAAAACATTTACTGAACTCTAGAATAAAAAATTCACTTTATTTTGTTTCTGTGTTTCTTCGTAGAGAATCATGGAGTTAGAAGGACATGAAACAACCCATATTCTTGTTTTTGTGGACGAGGCCGGGTTCAATATGTCCAAAGGGCGGAGACGTGGTCGCAATCTCATTGGACACCGAGCCACAACTGACACCCCAGGCCAACGTGGGGCCAATATTACAATGTGTGCTGCCATTTCAGAGAATGGAGTGAGCACGCATATTCCACACATTGGACCCTTTAATACCCAACTGCTCCTGGCCTTCCTAGACACACTTTACACAGACCTGATTCCAGAACAAGAAAGAGGTTTAGTGAGACCACATTGGCCTAATTATGTTGTTGTCTGGGAGAATGTCAGCTTCCACCGAACCAACATTGTTAGGGAGTGGTTTGCTGCACATGAAAGGATAACAGTGGAGTTCCTTCCACCATACTCTCCATTCCTAAACCCAATAGAAGAGTTTTTTCTGCTTGGAGGTGGAAAGTATATGATCATAGACCACAAGATCAGATGTCTCTGTTGGATGCCATGAATGCTGCATGTGAGGACATCACAGCTGATCATTGCAGGGGATGGGTGCGGGATTCAAGGAGATTTTTTCCCCGGTGCATGACAATGGAAAACATAAGATGTGATGTTGATGAAAATCTTTGACCTGACCAACAAGAGCGACAGGATGTCCAACATGAATAGTTAGTTTTTCATGGAGGTTATTTTGTAGTTATTTACTATTGTATTTTTGTTGTAACATACCGTTAGAAATATGACATGTACAGCAATTGGACAAGCAAGATTTCAGTTTACATGTGATACACACACAAACATAAATGTACTGAATAAATCAAAATGTTCATTTACTTTTTTTCTGTGTACCATTGACTCTTCTCAAATTTTTTTTTTATGAAACCTTTATTTCCATGGGTGACTGTCATGGTGAAAAAACAACTAAACATTTTGACCAGTGTGGCTCACACGATGACAAAAGTACTTTATATTTTGGTGGCCTTGGCCAAATTACTGACAAGATAACTAGGTTTTGAAGCATGAATTAAATGTTTTGGGTGAGTAACTTCATTGTTCACACATGCAATAAAGTTCTAAGGTTCCAGCAAACAGTTGTGACATTTGCACTCACAGTTTAGAGAATGTTAAGACTGTTGCGAAAAATGTGCCAAAGCAATTGAGAAAAACTGTAAAGAAAGACGAGTGTGGTAGCCTGTATTTAATGAGTTGATTTGCTGCACGTGTGGTTTCTTAGTGTATTTAGTGGTGTAATTCATAATGTATTATACATAATTTATATGTCTTTAGTTAGTTTTATTAATTGACATTTGTTGCTACATATTGTGGAGTATGTTTATTAGTCATTTATAATGTTATTTATAATGCTTGTTAATGTTTGATATGAAACATTTTTATGTATTATAATTAAACAGTTTTCTTTTAATTATGCAAATCTAAAAATATTGCTGTTACTGGGTGTAAAAGTTGACAGAATAAATTAAGAATAACCCAGCAAGAATAACCCAGAATTAAACACATGAATAGTTAAAATGACTACATTTGGGTTTTTTTCAATAACCCAGCAAGCTGGCATGTAACTTTAACCCGGCATGTGTTCTGTCCAATATTTATCCAGCGCTGGGTTGCCAATTGGGTTGTTTTTAACCCAGCCATTTTTAGATTGTATGGAAGTGTAGTGTATGCAAGATTGAAAAGATGGGTCTTTAGACTAGATTGATTTAAACTGACAGAAATTTAGCCAATCGATGCCTTTGACTGTTTTTAAAAATGTCCTGTAAGAGCTTAGACGAACACTATTGTTTAGCCACTGCTATACCAACTGAGGCCGGTGGCGTGCCACCCAAAAAAGCTGGCAGACAGACAGTGTCAAGCCGCTGAATCTGTGCCGCCCAAAAAACGCCGGTGGACCACCAGGTCATTGTTCGTTGTGTAGGTTTTAAAATTTGTAATGTTTATTCCAAAAACTGGGTTTCTTGTGTTCCTTCAAAGTTAATGGCTTTGCAGATATATTTTGCCTGTTTTTATTTAAGAAGTGAAATGTCATAAATTTGTTATGTTACAGTTACAGAATGATAATACAGAGAACACTTTATTGTGGGATTATGAAATCTGCCTCAAGTATATTTAACTTTATTTTTTTATATTTTCAATGTGTATGATCGTCATTAATTGACGACACTTTAAAGTGACGCCAAAGAAATGCAATTTCACTTCTTTTAATATCTCCGTCCTCTCATCCTGAAGGAGTGGAGCTAAGACGCCAGGAGAGGAAACTAGGATACACAAATAAGAATTTAGTTTTTTCGATAGTTTTTCTAAAAGTTTCCACTAATACACACATTGCTCATAATTAAAAATACCCTTATTCAGTACATGAGAAATGCTGCAATTGCGGGGGAGAGAATAGTGCTGGGTATGGAGGATGTCAGGTGAGCAAAAATGCTGCTATGGTGCAAAATGTAAAGATATCAGATGGGATAGCATATGCAGAGGCAATTAAGCGAGTTAAGGAGACAGATAAGGTAACAGAAGAGAGAGTTGATATTCCAGGGTTCAGCTAAGAGAGGTAAAAATGGAGAATCATAATATTAGGATTATTAATTATTACAATCTTGTAAAAGGTTAAGTAAAGATTTGTTTAAAGAAGTAGGGGGAGAAGGTGGGTGTAATAGTTTGGTGTGGAGACTTTAATTCACATAGCACTTTATGGGGAAGTGCAAAATAACTTTAATGGGAACATGGTTGAAGAAATATTAGAAGACAATGATCTTGTTTGTATAAATGATAGTACTGTTACAAGGATGGATGTAGTCAGTGGGAGGCAATCAGCATTAGATCTTACAATTGTTTTCAGTGGGTTAGCTGGGAAATGCTAGTGGGAAGTCTGTGATCAGAGTGCTGTGGGTAGTGATCATTATCTTATCAAATGTAGTATTTGGATGCAGATGGATGAATGTCATGAGGATGGGTCTTAACATTGTTAGAAGGCTTTCTAATAATGTTTCAGTATTTAAAACAGAACTAGAGGCAATATTAATGCCGATGATGTGGGTGGAAGAATCAAATATTTTTTATGCTATTTTTAGCATTGTGCAGTTTAAAAAGTAAAAAAAGGTAAATCAGATGCTAGACAAGACATCCTTTATGACATATTACAGATCCTACACATAATTAACCTGCTAGATACTAATATGTGACCCTGGAACACAAAACCAGTCTTAAGCAGCACTGGAACATTTTAAGAAAAAGACAAAAATACATTGTATGAGTCAAAATTATAGATTTTTCTTGGCCTGCCACAGTTCCCGTGATTAACAACTTCAAAGGCAATTTTCTCAATCAGATTCTTGAGTTGAAAAGCTTATTTATCCAGTTTTCAGATTATGTAAAAGTCTCAATTTCGAAACATTGACCCAGAAGACTGGTTTTGTTGTCCAGGGTCACATATTAAATTTATATGGGTTCCATCTAACGTAGGAGTGGAAGGGAACGAGTTGGTGGATAAAGTGGCAAGGGAGGGATTGAAGAAGAATGAAGTTGATATTAACATACCATTAAGCAAAGCTGAAGCAAAGTGTACAATAAAGAAAGCTGTTTTAAGCATATGGCAAGAGAAATGGAATAACGAGTTAAAAGGAAGAGACCTTTTTAGTATCCAAGACAAGGTAGGGAGTGAAAGGAGTAAATATGGAACCAGAAGAGATGACACGATTATATCTAGGCTAAGTATTGGGCACACCAGATTAAAACAACGTTTTCACAAGATAGGGAAAAGTGAGAAAAGCAGGTGTGAGCACTGTAGGTTGACAGAAACAGTGGAGCATGTGTTAGTCCTTTGTGAGGCATATAGTAATGAGAGAGCTCAACTTGTTGTAGATCTTAAAGAATTGAAAGTTCAACTAACAATTAAAGAATTATTCCAGAGTGCACAGAAAGAATCTAGAATATATCCTATTTTATTTAGGTTTTTGAGAGAGTCACGTTTGTTACACAGAATGTAAGGTTGTTAAATATATATATATATATATATATATATATATATATATATATATATATATATATATAAAGGTTAATAAGGAAATTGTATATTGTTAAGTTTATTTTGCCTGATAATATTTTTCCGCGTCCTCCTCCTTGGTCTTCACACTCCATCCCAGTAGGTGGCGGATCCTCACCAAAAGCTGATTTGCCAACCGCCATTAAACAAAAGAAAGAAAGTCACAGCATGAGTGACGTGTCCACCATTGATTTAGTCAATTGCGTTTAGTCTCTTCCCGGACGCCGTAGAAGAGGAAGTGTTTTTGGTTTTGAAGAAAATAACCGCGTAAATAGACGATTTGCTTACCACTGGTATTATATCTTTCATTGTTTTTATTCGTTTGTCCAAGAAAGATGACTTGCAGAAGAGGAGCTTTAATTGTGTTAGAAGGTGTAGACAGATCTGGGAAAACCACACAATGTTTGAAACTCGTGCAGGCGTTACAGCAGAGTGGAAGAGAAGCAGAAATGATGCGATTTCCCGGTACAAATAAGTGTTTTCACATTTATTGGCAAATTATTCCAATTCTTTTAAAATATTTCGGGATTTCTGGATGGTTTAGAAATCTTCTTGGGAGAATGTTATGGAATTGAAACGGAAGTTTGTCATGTTCTAAAACATTATAACTAACCGTGTAAAAATGCGGGTCTCAAATGAGACCTGTTATAATCACAAGGCTTGGGGAAAGACTTTTAACAAGCCCATGAATACAATTTAGAGCAGAGTTATATTCACTGAAGAAATGTTAATGTTTTGATGATGTCCTGGTGTTCTGTATGAACTGTAAATGCAAGTTTATCTGTTCAAAAGTAAGCCTACGTTACACAGTCATTGGCTCTGAAAGTCATTCCACACTTCAGGTTTCATACGTCAAGAACATTAGTTCTATAGGACACTTTAAATTCTTGTTTTGGAGCATTATTGGCCTCACCACGTGTATTGTCAAGGTGCATATGATATCAAATTTGCCCATTACACACGCTTTGAAGTGGTGAAGTTTTTTTTTTTGTACTAATGCAATATTTTTTTCTATACAGACAGAACCACAGTAATTGGTCAACTCATCAGTTCATACTTGATGAAGAAAAGTAATCTGGAGGATCACACTGTTCATCTGCTCTTTTCAGCAAACCGCTGGGAAATGGTGTAGGTTATGGTATTGACTATATGCACGGCTACTTCCTGGTTTTTGATCAGGCATTTCTGGTGAACTGACAGTCAGCTATAGCATGTCATTCTGCACTCGCTGGTTAAAAAAGTGTGCAAAGTTATGATTTGAAATCTGCTGATAAGAAATCTTGAGAGATGTAGCAGTGCTCAACTGTTCTCCCCTCATGACGCAGAAATGTAAACATCTTTTCATCTCATTTCACGTTTAAACAACTAAATTCATGTAAAGCATGATTATTTATCTGACTAGATTCTGAATATTGAAGATGTCCCCATGCAGATGAGTGACTGTTCTTTTCCAGCTGGCTTATATTAGTGAGGAATTTAAGAATGCTCTGTGTATATGGTCAATTAGACTTGATGTCACTTTATTCCAGTCATGTTTATAGTGAAGAATGTATCATTGAATCTCTTCTGTGATCTTTTCTCCCAATACACTTCTGTGTCCATACATAGTAATAAAGTTATATAATGTTTATCCTGTTGATTTTCAATGTGTTGGTCAAGAATAAAGCTTTGCACTAGTAATGACCGACCATTTTGCATAGCTTTGCACTGCCCTGCCTTAAGTCTGGTGTCAATCAGATTATCAGACAATTTAAGTCAAAAATTTCAGAGCTCCTTTTTTCTTATTTCAGACCTCTGATGAAACAGAAATTGGAACAGGGAATTAATCTAGTGGTGGACCGTTATGCATTTTCAGGAGTGGCTTTCACTAGTGCCAAGCCTGTGAGTGTTATTGTTACTTAAAGACATTTTATTAAAAACTTTATATACACAGGAAAACATTTCAGAATTGTTATGGTTTTAAAAACAAAAAGAACAGTACGTTTTTAAAGACTTTAAATTGTTTCAATGGACATACATCTACAAGAGCAGATGTAGAGCCATCAGTTGTTTTGTGTGTTTAGGGCTTCTCTTTGGAGTGGTGCAGGAATCCAGATGTGGGACTACCAAAACCAGACCTGGTAATGTTTCTTCAAGTAAATCCTGGCGTGGCAGAAAAGCGTGGAGAATTTGGAACTGAACGTTATGAAACTAGCTTTTTTCAAAGCACAGTTCATCAAAGGTTTGAAGAGCTCATAGAAGATAAATCAGTCAACTGGAGTGTAAGTTTTTTTTATTACCATATTGTTCTGGTAATTTAATGACATTAACACTATATACATTTTTTTTTTGCTTCTATAGGTGATTGATGCAGCAAGGTCCATTGAAGAGGTGCACAACGATATTAAGTTTTTGAGTGAGAATATAATACATTTCTCAGAGAATCAGCCAATTGGAATGCTGTGGAGTTAAATAGCTGTTTCTCAGGAGGTTTTGATATATCCCTGTGTTGAATAATTACACTAAATTGATTGTTATAGCTTTTTGTTGTTTTTAATGAATTAAATAAATATTCATAAAATAAACTTGCGTACAGAGATTCTGATCATTAAAAAGGTTCTGTATAATAACAAGCTGTCCTAGTTTGTTTGTAAATGCTCAGCCTTCCGTAATTGCCATTTACAAGTTGATAGAGGTCCAAACTTCTGTGACCGTCACTACGGAATCAAAACTAAGCAGTAATTCTGACCGATACCAAAAAATGTGTTATAGCTCACCTGTGTTTAAGTTAAGAGGATGAAAAGGCACCATATCACTTAAAGAAATCTATAGTGTTAAAACTTAATATAGATATACATAAATGCAAATACATATTGACAATCCTGTTAGCCCTGACTATAACTCATTATTGATGATGACAGAGCCGTCAGTATAGCCATTTAAGAAAGTTGTGTATTTGAAGCAGTTGAGTCACCAAATGCCAAACTGGCTTTGGCCGTTAATGACATTCTGTCCATTCTCTCACTGACTTCTTTCCTCTGCGGGGCTCTGTCGCAGGTTTCTGAATGTCTGGCAAATATATAATTTCTTCACAGAGACAGTATTTCAAATTCTTCATCTTCAGAATCAAAGCAGCGCTCCAAACGGTCTGAATCTGAGAAGTCTGTTGAGGAAAGTGTAAAACAAAAATATTTCAAATTCTGACTTTTTTATTCATTTCAATTTTGCAATTTATTAAGCAAACATTCATGATAAAGTTCTAAAAAATTGTAGCTGTATAATTCGGTCAATTTGATATTTTCTGACTAATGACTAAATGGTTACTTGCGGACTGGTTTGGTCTAAATCCAAAGTACATTTTTTTTTCGTTAATTAAGTATTTGTTTGATTATGTATTTTTAGCGGCCAAGCACCGAAGCCTGTCCCCTAATGCTTTGTTGGTATTTTTCTACTTAACCAATGGGAGTCTATGGCACACTCGTAGAAATGCACTTCAAACGCTGTAACTTTTGAACCCACTGATCTGCAGAAAATCTACTTTGTGCATATCGTTCCACTAGTCACACTTAACACATTCTATATGTTACATTAAAGGTCCAGTCAGTGAAATCAAGTGGCAAGGTTGTGAATTGCAACCAACCGCTGACTCTACCCATCCCCCTTCCATTCGAGACACTACGAGCTCATTCTAAGGTAATAAAACAATGCTTCATTGTGTGAGCTCTTTATACACCTCTGAAGGCATAGTTATGTATATTAAATTGCATTTCTGTCAATAGATCCTCCAAAAAAGTATACACTGGACCTTAAGACTCTGCTCATTACAGTAAAAGCCATCTTGAAAAATACAGTTTTGTTTATTCGTTTGGCCAACCAGAATCAAGTTAACCTGTGCTGAAAGGGACGACTGCAAAGTGTCTGTCAAAGAGAAAATGCCCCACAAACCCATCCCCCCCAAAGGCTGTCACCTTTTTCATCTCTTCCGAGTTTGCAAGTCTGCATTCTACAAATTGTGATAAATGATTTAGGGCTGCAACGACACCTTAACGTCATCAATAACTTAGTTATGAAAATATGTTGATGTGCGTCAAATGCGTCACATTATTTACATTTATCTGCAGTACTGCTGGCTTCTCTTCCCAGGCCTGAGTAATCAGCAGAACAAGAGAAAGTATAATACACCATCAAACAGAAGAAAAACGATCCTCCGCAGCTGCATTCGTATGGATTCTTAACATCTTCATCCAACTACATTTAATCTCTTTCTTAGTTTATTAGGTTTATTTAATCCATGAGAGGTAAAAAAATTTTACTTTAGTTTATGAAAAAGCAATAACACATGGACTGCACATACAGTTGAAAGAAAAAGTATGTGAACCCTTTAGGCTTACTTGGATTTCTTCATAAATTGGTCATAAAATGTGTTCTGATCTTCATCTAAGTCACAACAATAGAGAAACACAGTCTGCTTTAACTAATACCGCACAAACATTATACGTTTTCATGTTTTTATTGAACACAACATGTAAACATTCATAGTGCAGGGTGGAAAAAGTATGTGAAACCCTAGGCAAATGACTTCTCCAAGAGCTAATTGGAGCCAGGAGTCAGCCAACCTGGGGTCCAATCAATGTGATAAGATTAGATGCGTTTATTAAAGCTGGCCTGTCCAATAAAAAACACACACCAGTTTTGAGTTTGCTGTTCTGAAGAAGCGTTGTCTGATGTGAACCATGCCTCGCACAAAAGAGCTCTCAGAAGACCTACGATCAAGAATTGTTGACTTACATAAAGCTGGAAAGGGCTACAAAAGTATATCTAAAAGCCTTGATGTCCATGTGTCCACGGTAAAACAGATTGTCTACAAATGGAGAAAGTTCAGCACTGTTGCTACACTCCCTAGGCGTGGTCGTCCTGTAAAGATGACTGCAAGAGCACAGCGCAGAATGCTCAATGAGGTGAAGAAGAATCCTAGAGTGTCAGCTAAACACTTACAGAAATCTCTGGCACATGCTAACATTTTTGTTGACAAATCTACAATAAGGAAAACATTAAACAAGAATGGACTTCATGGGAGGACACCACGGAGGAAGCCACTGCTGTCCAAAAAAAACATTGCAGCACGTTTGAAGTTTGCAAAAGGGCACCTGGATGTTCCACAGCACTACTGGCAAAACATTCTGTGGACAGATGAAACCAAAATTGAGTTGTTTGGAAAGAACACACAACGCTATGTGTGGAGAACAAAAGGCACAGCACACCAACATCAAAACCTCATCCCAACTGTGAAATATGGTGGAGGGGGCATCATGGTTTGGTGCTGCTTTGCTGCCTCAGGCCCTGGACGGATTACTGTCATCGATGGAAAAATGAATTCCAAAGTTTATCAAGACATTTTGCAGGAAAACTTAAAACCATCTGTCCGCCAACTGAAGCTTAACAGAGGATGGACGATGCAACAGGACAACGACCCAAAGCATAGAAGTAAATCAACAACAGAATGGCTTCAACAGAAGAAAATACGCCTTCTGGAGTGGCCCAGTCAGAGTCCTGACCTCAACCCGATTGAGATGCTGTGGCATGACCTCAAGAGAGCGATTCACACCAGACATCCCAAGAATATTGCTGAACTGAAACACTTTTGTAAAGAGTAATGGTCCAAAATTTCTCCTGACCGTTGTGCAGGTCTGATCTGCAACTATGGGAAACGTTTGGTTGAGGTTATTGCTGCCAAAGGAGGGTCAACCAGTTATTAAATCCAAAGGTTCACATACTTTTTCCACCCTGGACTATGAATGTTTACATGTTGTGTTCAATAAAAACATGAAAACGTATAATGTTTGTGCGGTATTAGTTTAAGCAGACTGTGTTTCTCTATTGTTGTGACTTAGATGAAGATCAGAAAACATTTTATGACCAATTTATGAAGAAATCCAAGTAAGCCCAAAAACAAGTTAACTTCAGAAGCAAACTTAGTAAAATAGTTTGGGGCAAAAATATATATATATATAGTCACCCCCCCTCCGCCCACCAGGAAAATCACTTTTAGACACAATAAGAATGCATCTTCGCTTCATCTGTAATGACATCATAATATGCATAAAAAATTAATTTGTATGTTTTCCTTAATCTTCAGATCACAGACTCATTTTTTATATTTTAGGTTTCCACACTGACCGCCTGGATTGCATGTTATGCTCGGCTCACATCACAAGTGTTTTTTGAAACTGGTAAACTGGTTCGATAACATTACTTAAATTAATAAATTAGGTAAAAGAAAATGCCAGTGTAATATTAAATAATAGACATTATTAGGGGCCAAGCCCCACAGCTTCTGTTGGTATTATAAATCTTTGCCAGTGGGAGTTAATGGCAGCCCTTAGAACAGTAGTTAGGAAAAGGATGATATTTTGGCACACTCCTAGTGGTGGTCCTCAACACCCATTGACCAACAAAATTTCTACTCTGCACATGTCATGCACTCATCACGCTTATCACATTCCATGCATTACATTAAGACCTTAAGTCTGCTATTGCTATTTACCCTGTTGCCTTGTTTTAACTGTTGAACTGGACTGTTGCCTGTTGTTAGTTAAGATTATTTAAGCTTGTTTATTTAATAATTTGATGACTGATTGCTAAGGTCTTAGCGTTTTTGTTACGTTGGCACTGAAGTCACATTAAGTTACGGCTTGACATTATAATTTTGCACATATCCACGGAGCTAGTTGATCGCTGTTTGATCCATTTTCCATTCAAATCGTTCAGGCTTTGTTTTGGTAATCGATTAGACAGAATAGCTGTATTTTGTTAGCGCTAATCTCAACACATACTTTGGGCAGTGCCTCTGCGCTTATATGGTAAGCGTCAGCGGTCGTGTTTAGCCATCCTCGCGTGAAGACCGACTCCACCTAGCGAAGACACCGACAAGGCACATCACTTTATTTAGCATTTCTTTTCTTTCATTTAATTGTACACTAACATCATGCGATTCAAGTTTATTCCTGTACTCCATCGCAGACAGTGTTCTCACCCAAGACGCAAGCTCATTCACACCTTCCCTTCTACACCTGTCTCTCTCTGTTGGTCTCTGGAACGGCCAGCCAGCTTTAAACAAGACTGACTTCATTCATGTGTTTGCCAGCCAGTCTGACATTCACATTCAATGTCCTAATGAGACATGGATTCGTCCTGAATACTCAGCCAGACCGGCTGCTCTCTCCACAAACTACTCCTTCTCTCACTCTCCCTGCCACACTGGAAGAGGAGGAGGTACAGGTTTGTTTATCAACGATATTTCCACACTATCTTCCCTATGCAACAATTATTCATTTAAATACCATGCTGTTGATATCACTCTTCCCACTCAGCTCAGCGTTGTTGTAGTTTACCGCCCCCTAGGTCCTCTTCACAACTTCATTGAAGAATAAGATGTGGTGCTCTCATCATTCCTGGAGGATGGCAGCCCTCTTTAGTCTTTGGGGACTTCAACATCCACCTGGAAATACCCTATGCCTCTGACTTCCACACCCTCACTGCCTCGTTCAACCTCATGTCCTTGCAACAGCCTATACTCACAGATCAGGAAACCAGCTTGATCTCATCTACATCCGTAACTGCACCACAAATAACCTTCAAGTCACACCTCTTCACATTTCTGAGCCCTTCTTCATCACTTTCAACATGCTCCTCCCTACATGCACTACAACTACCCCAACACCCGTTTTATTTTACAAGGAGCACCCGCTCAGCTATAGTGACATCCTCTCTTCCCTCCAACTTTGCATCTCTAGTCGCTGATACTCCCACCTACACTTTATGCCCAACACTTACGTCCTGTATAGATAACCTAGATTGCCTCTCCCGCCTACTTGATCTTTGACCTCAGAGGACTTTGCTGTATTTTTCACTGAGAAAACATCATCCATAAGAAAACAATTCTCAGCACCTAAGACCTCGGTAAACACTACCCTCACTTCACAAGAATTAAAGTCTCCTTTTTCATTACTGCAATGTTCTCCTGGCTGAATTTCCTCCAGCTGGTTCCGAACTCAGCAGCACGCCTCGTCTTCCAACCGCCTGAAAGGGCTCATGTGACACCCCTTTTCATCTCTCCACTGGCTACAGGTCGAAGCCCGTATCAGATTCAAGTCACTAATGCTTGCCTACAGGACTATCACTGGATCTGCATCGGCATAATTTCACATCCCCCTACACTCCATCAAAATCCCTGCATTCAGCAAACCAGCGGGGTCTTGTATTGCCTTCCCATACGGGCAGTAAATCGCTTTCCCTCTCATTCACAACTCCTTCTTGGTGGAACATTCTTCCTATCTCGGTCAGGTCAACCACATCTCTCACAACATTCAAAAAATGACTTAAAACCCATCTTTTCTGTGAATACTTGACAGACAAATGAAAAAAAAATCTCTCTAAGCCACTAACACTTACACTCTCTCTTTCTCTCAACAGGTAGTGGTCTAGCTTTTGTTGAAACCAGTAACTTTGTATTGGCACCTATTGTATTATTGCTCCTGTATGACATATCGCTTTTTGCTTTATATATTCTTTGTAAGTCGCTTTTGATAAAGCGTCTGTTAAATGACTAAATGTCAATGTAAATGTGGTCTACTCTTTTAAAAGCTACGCTCGTATGAGTTTCAACCGTCACCCAAAAAGAAAAGCTAGAGTGTTTTTCTCCTATAAATCAGGAAGATTTAATTAAAATTATTGCAACATCCAAACCGACGACATGCTTATTAGACCCCATTCCGACTACTTTATTAAAAGAGTTACTACCTGCTGTAATTGAGCCCATTTGTAACATAATCAACTCGTCTATTAATCTAGGACATGTCCCAGGACCATTTAAACTGGCTGTAATTAAGCCTCTTATCAAAAAACCAAATTTAGACCCAAATGAACTTGGAAGCTATAGACCGATTTCAAATCTCCCGTACTTGTCTAAAATACTAGAAAAAGTAGTGTCAACTCAACTGTGTACCTTCCTACAAAATAATGACATGCACGAAAAGTTTCAGTCTGGCTTTAGACCGCATCACAGCACTGAAACTGCGCTCGTTAGAATTACAAATGACCTTCTTATTGCTTCAGATAAAGGAAACATCTCACTCTTAGTCCTGCTTGACCTTAGTGCTGCTTTCGATACTGTAGACCATAAAATACTACTAGATCGTTTACACCATTATATCGGTATTCAGGGACAGGCACTGCAATGGTTCAGATCTTACTTAACAGACCGATATCAATACGTCCATTTAAATGGGAAATCGTCAAATCTTACGCAAGTCAATTATGGATTACCACAGGGATCGGTTTTAGGACCCTTGCTTTTCTCCATATACATGCTGCCCCTCGGCAACATTATTAGAAAACATGGAATTAGCTTCCACTGTTATGCAGATGATACTCAGCTATATATCTCATCAAGACCAGATGATTCCTTTAAGCTATCCAAACTGGCAGAGTGCATCGAGGACATAAAACATTGGATGACTAGTAATTTCCTCCTTTTAAACTCTAGCAAAACAGAAATATTACTTATAGCACCAAAATTAAGTAAACCGAATATCTCCGATTACAGCCTGCAAATTGAAAGCTGCACTGTTACTCCAACAAATACAGTTAAAGACCTAGGCGTTATATTAGACGGCAACCTGTCATTTAAAAATCACATCTCAAATATCACAAAAACAGCCTTCTTCCACCTTAGAAATGTTGCCAAATTACGAAATAGTTTATGTGTTGCAGACGCAGAAAAGCTTATTCATGCATTTGTGACCTCACGGCTTGACTATTGTAATGCTCTACTTAGTGGTTGTCCTGTATCATCGATAAACAAACTACAGTTAGTTCAGAATGCAGCTGCCAGAGTTCTTACTAGGTCAAGAAAATACGATCACATAACCCCAGTTTTATCATCGCTTCACTGGCTACCCATTAAGTATCGCATTGATTTTAAAATTATTTTAATTACTTACAAAGCCCTGAACGGTTTAGCACCTACTTACTTAACCGAGCTTTTATCACGTTACAACCCATCACGCTCGCTGAGATCTCAAAACTTAGGACTTTTGACAATACCTAGAATAACAAAATCCACCAAAGGTGGACGAGCTTTCTCATACGTAGCACCTAAACTCTGGAATAGCCTTCCTGATACTATTCGAGGGTCAGACACACTCTCCCAATTTAAATCTAGATTAAAG
The DNA here is from genome assembly GCF_015846415.1 of Triplophysa dalaica. NCBI lineage: Eukaryota > Metazoa > Chordata > Actinopteri > Cypriniformes > Nemacheilidae > Triplophysa > Triplophysa dalaica. The sequence continues at coordinate 11,421,021 of NC_079547.1, forward strand.
ACACATCTTTTCAGCCAAGCTTTCACTTAATGCATAGTTAATGAACAGCAGCTACGCTAATTATTCTCTTTATTCTCTTTCCGCCTCTGCCTCGGGATGCCCATCCCGAGGTAGGAAGAAGTTCCACCATGTCCAGACGACCGACAGATGCCCATCCCGAGGTAGGAAGAAGTTCCACCATGTCCAGACGACCGACAGATGCCCATCCCCAATTGAGATTACACCAGATACAGCTGCAGACTGACTGACCATCCCAGCTCCATCTAAGGCAATTCCACCATCTGCCAAGAGAAATATGACCATCGGACCATCCCAGCTCAGACCACTACATCCCCAACCAAGAGCAAAGACGGACTATTTGTCTTATTAATGCTGAAGTTACAATATTTGGTATTAAATGCTAAACTAAAATCACATGTCACCAGTCTGAGTGCAGCTATGACACGTCAGAGGGGATCTGGCCCTCCCGGTTGAGCCTGGTTTCTCCCGAGGTTTTTTTCTCCATTAATCAATCATTGGAGTTTGGGTTCCTCGCCACAGCAGGGCAGTGTTGGCCTGCTCACCGGGAGACTGCATTCATTCATTTATTTATTTAGAAATTAGATGTTATTTATTAGAATGAACTTACTCGTTGTATAAATACCATGCACTGTGCTGTGTTTTAACTTTTCTGTTTTTCCTGTTTGCCCCTGTAAAGCTGCTTTGAAACAATACACATTGTGAAAAGCGCTATATAAATAAACTTGAATTGAATTGAATTGAATGAGCTTTGGACCCAACCGCACAGAAATGGGCAAACTGATTTTTGATTTCTGGGGCGGTCTTTCGATAAATACCTCTGCAAAGTTGACTGTGCCTGTGACCTTGTATCTTTCTCACATTAAACTATTCTGACCATATGTAACGTGTTGTGCATTACTATACAAAAATTATATTCTTGCATTCATTGTCAATTCTGATATCTGTTTCTCTTGATCATTTTATTTCAGTTATTTTTGCTCTATGCTCTTGTTTCAGCCCCTTGGGGGATTGGCTTATTCCTGTACTCCATCGCAGACAGTGTTCTCACCCAAGATGCAAGCTCATTCACACCTTCCCTTCCCTTGTTTGAAGGTCTAAATGTTCTCCTCGGGTTGCTGGGTCTAGCACGTCAACGGAGTGGCACACCTGATAAACCGCAAGCCTCTGGTCTAAGAGGTTGTGGATTCAAATCTCATGCTGTGCCTTTCTATACAACTTTATATTCTTTCTTTCATTGTCACTTCTGACATCTGGTTCTCCTGTACACTGTATTTCTGTTACTTATATTCTACTGTCATATCAGCCCCTTCGGGTATTGGCCTATGACGAACATAGAATCTCTGAAAGCTCTTCTCGACAGGCACGGTGCTCTAAGTCAACTGAATGGCTCAACCTAATGAAACATACCACAATGTGGCTTGACCTATTGAATCGAGACCACAATGTCGCGGGTTTGATTCCTGAGAGGAACATGTTTTGCTTTTCTATATGAAGTGTGCACTGTGATTTCCTTCTCGGATATTCTTTAAACATATCCGTTTTTCATGTATGTATTGATCTTGTGGCTGTTCACTGTCATAGCTGCAACTTTTGTAATTGTTACATATCGCTACTTACACCCCTATCATCTTTGCTTTGCAGCCCTGTTGTGGGACTGTTTGCTTATTGGCGTGACTCGCTTTGTCACTGGCGTGGAGTCTTTGGGGTCAGCGGTTCCAATCCGGCTGTGGCCGTGTTCTGTACTTATGTGTAAAATGTGTGCTTTGAGTGTGTTTTCACCTACTCTTCTCAACCTGTTCGTTTTTCATGCATGTTCTCTTTCTGCCTTTTTGCCCTCTTTGCTCTGTGCTGGTAAGGCTGTCCTCTGTGTTTGCTGCATTTTGTAAGCTTGGCCCCGTGTCTCTCCTTGCAGCTATATTTTTATTTATTACCATAATGAGCAGTTGTTCTTTATAAATTCATATTCGTTAATTAAAAATACATCAACTAATGCTTATTCAAACATGAAAAAGTACACTTGACTGCCAATCTTGAATTTGGTTTTAGCATAAGATTGGTACCCTTTTCAATACCTAAAAGCCTCTACTTTTCTTCTAAGAACTTAAAACGTGGCCATTGCGTTATAGCCTATGTAAATAAATTTCTAATTAAAGTTCGCACCAATGTTTTTTTTCTCCGTTTTAATCGTACCATTGTTCCTGTTACCTTTGTTGATTTTATTTATTGATACAATGCAGAGCTAAATAAGACAGACACTTACAATGAAACAATAGGGAGAACAACGTTTATATACGGTGGTGATCTAATCAGCAGAATTAGTAAATATGTCTATTTCGATGGTGTGATAACACTGCACAGTTTTAAGTGTTCAAATCATTCAATGTAAAAGTTATTTTCAATGTACCCACTGTTGAGATGCGGTTTCTACATCAGTAAAGTTTGTAACAAAGGGTAACGCGGATATTACGCCATTGACAGGCGGCTGAACGGCCCCGTGTCACTGTTTAGAATGCCGATTTTCTTACGATTTACAAGTAGTTTGAAACATTTGAGATAATAACGACTCAGCTGAACAGAATATATAACACTGGCCTAGTGGAATTTGGATATTTTACAGCAAAATTGTTCCAAACTTTACCTTTAACTTGATTTAAATAAAAAAATATTCCAATATTCGTTTTAAATGAGCTCAAATATTCAAATATGATTTTATTGAGAAATGCCAATCCCATATAAATTTGAATCTGCATAAAATGGATGCAACATATAATATATTATGATTACCTGGAGTGAGATTTAGTACATCAGTAGTGATTAGATGAGATGGCAGACTGTCCACTAATTCAAACATAGGAAGACCTCTACAGTTTGAAACCTGCATAGGCAAAAAAGAGCAGTAAATAGGAGTACAACTAAGAACGAAGGCTAATTAAAAACAAACCAAAAAAGTAATGACCTTACGAATCTGTGCACACCAGTCATCAAAATCCTCCTCGGTTTGACAGAAGAAGCCCTAAGGGACAAAGTTTAGTACAGATGATAATCCAAAAATAAAGTTTTCACACTTGAAATTCTTAATGCTCCATAGATATCAAAATGAAAGTTTTAGTAAAAATAAGTTTGCCTTAAGTACTATTATACGTTTACAGTTGGCAGACGCTTTTATCCAAAGCGACCTACATTGCATTGTATGAAATATTTTTGTTTCTGACTATGTGAAATCTCTAAGGATCGAACCCATGACCTTGGTATTGCTAGTGTCATGCTCTTACACAGTGCTCAGTGATAAACTGATATTCTCCTGAGCTTTGACAGAATTCGGATTTAGAAGATATAACAGTTCAAAACTGATAGTCTGGCACTTGCTTTCAAAAAAAAAATCTAGAAATTCCATGACATCACGCTATACTTCAGCCTCTAGTCAAAGTACTTGTCCAAGCAAATGCGCTTAAGAAATCTATAGAGTCCCACCCCGTCACTACGAGAGCTACTGAAGCGGCGCCACATATCAGCCACTTCATAACACATTTTTTATGTCCGACATGGTTAATGACGCATAGTGCACTAGATGGACAGGGCTCCAGACAAAACAATCAGTTAAGAGCCATTGGCTCCTATAGTGAAAAAAAGCAGGCGCCAAATAATTTTTTGAGAGCCACATAACATGAACTTAAATCTTTAAATCATCCATCCATCCATTTTCTACCGCTTATCCGGGGCCGGGTCGCGGGGGCAGCAGTCTAAGCAGGGATGCCCAGACTTCCCTCTCCCTAGCCACTTCCTCCAGCTCTTCCGGGGGGACACCGAGGCGTTCCCAGGCCAGCCGGGAGACATAGTCCCTCCAGCGTGTCCTAGGTCTTCCCTGGGGTCTTCTCCCGGTGGGACATGCCCGGAACACCTTACCGGGAAGGCGTCCAGGGGGCATCCGGAAAAGATGCCCGAGCCACCTCAGCTGGCCCCTCTCGATGTGGAGGAGCAGCGGATCTACTCTGAGCTCCTCCCGAGTGACCGAGCTTCTCACCCTATCTCTAAGGGATCGCCCGGCCACCCTGCGGAGAAAGCTCATTTCGGCCGCCTGTATCCGGGATCTTGTCCTTTCGGTCATGACCCACAGCTCATGACCATAGGTGAGAGTAGGAACGTAGATTGACCGGTAAATCGAGAGCTTCGCTTTGCGGCTCAGCTCCTTCTTCACCACGACAGACCGGTACAGCGACTGCATTACTGCAGAAGCTGCACCGATCCGTCTGTCAATCTCCCGCTCCATCCTTCCCTCACTCGTGAACAAGACCCCCAGATACTTGAACTCCTCCACTTGAGGCAGGAACTCTCCACCTACCTGAAGTGAGCAAGCCACCCTTTTCCGGCTGAGAACAATGGCCTCAGATTTGGAGGTGCTGATTCTCATCCCAGCCGCTTCACACTCGGCTGCAAACCGTCCCAGTGCATGCTGAAGGTCCTGGTCTGATGGGGCCAGCACGATGACATCATCCGCAAAGAGCAGAGATGCAATCGTGTGGTCACCAAACCCAACGCCCTCCGGCCCCTGGCTGCGCCTTGAAATTCTGTCCATAAAAATTATGAACAGAACCGGCGACAAAGGGCAGCCCTGCCGGAGTCCAACATGCACCGGAAACAAGTCTGACTTACTGCCGGCAATGCGAACCAAGCTCCTGCTCCGGTCGTACAGGGACCGGATGGCCCTTAGCAAAGGGTCCCGAATCCCATACTCCCGGAGCACCCTCCACAAGATGCTGCGAGGGACACAGTCGAATGCCTTCTCCAAATCCACAAAACACATGTGGATTGGTTGGGCAAACTCCCATGAACCCTCCAGCACCCTGAAGAGGGTATAGAGCTGGTCCAGTGTTCCACGACCGGGACAGAACCACACTGTTCCTCCTGAATCCGAGGTTCTACTATCGGCCGGATTCTCCTCTCCAGTACCCTGGCATAGACTTTCCCGGGGAGGCTGAGAAGTGTGATCCCCCGGTAATTGGAGCACACCCTCCGGTCCCCCTTCTTAAAAAGGGGGACCACCACCCCGGTCTGCCAGTCCAAGGGCACTGTCCCCGACCGCCACGCGATGCTGCAGAGGCGTGTCAGCCAAGACAGCCCCACAACATCCAGAGACTTGAGGTACTCAGGACGGATCTCATCCACCCCCGGTGCCCTGCCACCGAGGAGTTTCTTGACTACTTCGGTGACTTCATCCCGGGTGATGGGCGAGTCCGCCTCTGAGCCCTCGGCCTCTGCTTCCTCAATGGAAGACGTGACGGCGGGATTGAGGAGATCCTCGAAGTATTCCTTCCACCGCCGATGATATCCCCGGTCGAGGTCAACAGCTGCCCCCCCTCCACTGTAAACAGCGTTGGTGGGGCATTGCTTCCCCCTCCTGAGGCGTCGGACGGTTTGCCAGAATCTCTTCGAGGCCGACTGATAGTCCTTCTCCATGGCCTCGCCGAACTCCTCCCAGGCCCGAGTTTTTGCCTCCCCAACCACCCGGGCTGCAGTCCGCTTGGCCTGTCGGTACCTGTCAGCTGCCTCGGGAGTCCCACAAGCCAGCCAGGCCCGATAGGGCTCCTTCTTCAGCTTGACCGCATCCCTTACTTCCGGTGTCCACCACCGGGTTCGGGGATTGCCGCCTCGACAGGCACCGGAGACCTTACGGCCACAGCTCCGAGTGGCTGCGTTGACAATGGAGGTGGAGAACATGGTCCACTCGGACTCAATATCTCCAGACTCCCTCGGGATCTGGTCGAAGCTCTGCCGGAGGTGGAAGTTGAAGATCTCTCTGACAGGCGATTCGGCCAAACGTTCCCAACAGACCCTCACAGTACGTTTGGGTCTGCCGAGTCTGTCCAGCTTCCTCCCCCGCCATCGGATCCAACTCACCACCAGGTGGTGATCGGTTGACAGCTCCGCCCCTCTCTTCACCCGAGTGTCCAAGACATACGGCCGTAGGTCAGATGAAACAACAACAAAGTCGGTCATTGACCTCCGGCCAAGGGTGTCCTGGTGCCAGGTGCACTGATGGACACCCTTATGCTTGAACATGGTGTTCGTTATGGCCAAACTGTAACTCGCACAGAAGTCCAATAACAGAACACCACTCGGGTTCAGATCAGGGGGGCCGTTCCTCCCAATCACGCCCCTCCAGGTGTCACTGTCGCTGCCCACGTGGGCATTGAAGTCACCCAGCAGAACGACGGAGTCCCCAGTCGGGGCGCTTTCCAGCACCCCTCCCAGAGACTCCAAGAAGGCCGGGTACTCTACACTGCCATTTGGCCCATAGGCGCAAACGACAGTGAGAGACCTATCCCCGACCCGGAGGCGCAGGGAAGCGACCCTCTCGTTCACCGGGGTAAACTCCAACACATGGCGGCTGAGCTGGGGGGCTATAAGCAAACCCACACCAGCCCGCCCCCTCTCACCCTTGGCAACTCCAGAGTGGTAAAGAGTCCATCCTCCCTCGAGGAGTGTGGTTCCAGAGCCCAAGCTGTGCGTAGAGGTGATCCCAACTATCTCTAGTCGGAATCTCTGAACCTCACGCACAAGCTCCGGCTCCTTCCCTGTCAGAGAGGTGACGTTCCATGTCCCTAGAGCTAGGGAGCGAGGCCCCCACCTTCGACTACCACCCGTTCCACTTTGCACCGGCCCCTTACGGTCCCTCCTGTAGGTGGTGAATCCACGGGAGGGTGGCCCCACGTCGCTCCTTCGGGCTGAGCCCGGCCGGACCCCATGGGGGGAGGTCCGACCACCAGGCGCTCGCATACGAGCCCCAACCCCGGGCCTGGCTCCAGGGTGGGGCCCCGGCTGCGCCATACCGGGCGACGTCACGGTCCTCGAAATTGTAGTCATCATATGGGTTTTTTTGAACCGCTCTTGGTCTGACCCGTCGCCTAGGACCTGTTTGCCTTGGGAGACCCTACCAGGGGCATATAGCCCCGGACAACATAGCTCCTAGGGTCTTTCGGGTACTCAAACCCCTCCACCATGGTAAGGTGGCAGTTCAAGGAGGGATCTTTAAATCACATAATTTTAATTATCCTGTTGTGTTTAAATCTTCCCTCTCATAGCTTTTGCTCAAAAATAAAGTTTTTTCAAGTTGTTTTCACATAAACCAGGTGGAAACCGCAGACTTTTTTTGTTAATTCCACTTAAAATTTGGGAAAAAACTGCAGAATTCCACAGAATAATTATAAATGTGTTTACATTTGTACACAAATATAAATATGTGCAAATGTGTTCAAAAAGAGGCAGATATGTGTTGTTATTGATTGAACTAGAGCTGCACGATTATTCATTGCGATCTCGATTCAAACATCCACACAATCTTATTTAAGGAAATCAACGATTCTCGTGTGTCTATTAACTTACATCGCAGACTAATATCATAAAACTTCAATGTGTGCTGGTGATGCAGCAGAAGCAGATAAAGCGATATTACCATAGGGTATTTAACGACATCACAAACAGTCTTTTCAACCACACACTACTATTATTTCTGTGTCAAATGATCACTGAATTACTGGGATTAAAGCACAGTTGCCAACTCACACGCATGAGACGCGTTTACAAGCTACTACCCAAATTAATCTCACACCAAATAACAGACCAACATATGAAGCAAATACCAGAGGTGGGGGACTCGAGTCACATGACTTGACTCCAGTCGGACTCGAGTCACAATTTTCAGGATATGCGACTTGCTTGATTGAAGTGTTAAAATGACTTGACTTGGACTTGAGAGCAAGTGACTTGAGACTTGACTTTAAATGGAAGACTCGACAATGACTTGAACTTTTAATAAACTAAAGTAATGAAATTAGTTAAAATAATTATTGTGACTCAGCAGTACTACAGCGCCTGTGCCTTTAACGCTGCTCAATTCAAACCGCGCCCAACACGGTGTAACGGCCAATTACTGTAGAGCAGGCACGTTTGGCTATAAGGCCTTTGAACTGGACCGTGAAAATAAAAAAAGATTTGCCAGATGCAGAGTGTGCAACGCAAGGATTTATGACACGACAACCACAACGACGAATTTCATCCGACATTACAAGAACCACAAGGAAAGGTAAGAAAGTAATTTCTTTATAGTCAGTGTAATAAAACGATTACTAATATCATGAATTAATCGTTTCTGTTTGTCATCATTTTGCCTTGGTTGTTTTTTTTATTAGAAATGTGGTCATTGATCATCACTGGTAGGCCTACATTTCATCTCATAATCAGATGAATTGGGGAATCTGGCTATAACGGCGTAGCCCGAATTTTTATGTTCTTAAAACATTAAAAACATCTTAAAATAAAGAAGTGCTTCTCTGTATTACATGTAGGCGAATGTCTATATTAAATGCGCGCATGTTCAAGTGTTTGTGTGGACTGTGTGTGGAAGCTGAATAGCAGCTCGCTTATATACTGCATGACAGGCTGACATGGACGCCAGTAAGATCACTTGCACTTAAATAACTCTTTAAAAAAATTCGGTCATACTGACGAGAATAATATCATAGTTCGAATCTGTTAACTGTCTTTATTTTTTTATACTCCCATTAACAACAAAACGTTTTGTGCTGTAAAATAATTAAACCAAATTAAATGATTTGACTCGAGACTTGATGGTCAAGACTTGAGACTTGACCATATGTGACTTGTTCCCATCTCTGGTAAATACACCTCGACAACAAAACTGCTCTAATGATTATCTTTCAGGGTTGTGTTACATTGTTCTGATAATGCTTCACATCTTAACTAGAAAAGTTTTCAAACGAAACTAACGATTGCAGTTTGTAGCACGGACAAATCCGAGTGCACACTTATTTACCTCATTTTAAAAACACATGAGAAGAGTGTGTGGCCTCTTTGCGTAAATTGCCCTTGCCTGTTAAAAAATGTACTGTAACCCACTGCTTCTTGGGGCTTATTGCTTTTATAAAATGGTTATTCCATATGCTTAGCAAGTTTCATAAAATAAAGTAAATAAAATTATATTTAGGCTATGTGGTGCGGTCAGCTGTTATATATTGGGGTATTTTTTAACGGCTTAGAACTCCGCTCAGCCAATCAGACTGAAGGACCAGAACTGACCGTTTTATAAAAGTGTATTTACGCTAATAGAAGCTGCGCTATTAGAGCTTTTCATCAAGTTGCTCAGCATTTCATGTTTTCAGGTTATTTTAAACTGTTTACAGGTTAGAATTCTGCATTGTTATGTTGATCAGTAGTATCTTTCTTTAAAGACCCCTTCAAGCAGTCAGGATCGATATGGTAGATATCAGGCAAATTTATAAATCTTTCTACCTTTAATTGAAAGTGTCACCTTATGAATGTGTTTTACTGAGAAATATTTCATATACAATTACTTCAATGCATTCATACTTTTTAGGAAGTTAAACTTTTGCATTTAAAGTAAATAAAAATAACACATCAGTTTACTTAACTTCGCAAACGTATGCTCAGTCTCTCTCCTGCTTACAAGTGAAAGTGACGTCTGTGCATGCTCCTTCTCGTGCTCTCCTGTGGCCGTGCCGTGTGGTTTTCTGGGAGAATTGTCAATAAGGGACTAGAAAAGTTGTTACGAACCAGTTTTATATGCTCGAAAAAAACTTTCGATCACTTGGGGAGTGTATCGAGCTAAGAAATACTTTGTAATATGCCCAACTCGTTTGTGGACAAGTTGACCATGTTAAGCATGAGAAGACAGCACGTTGAACATTGTAAAGAAGTCAGATTGCATGACACATCGTTGCAGGGCCGCGTTCACAGGAGAATTGGCTTGTCTTTCATTCTTGTGAACGGATTTGAAATGATCCAGTGGTGTTTTATAACTTCTCAGTGGATAGTTTCGTTTTAAACATCTCAAATATCAAATTGTTCATCCTTAGGCTCATTAAAATCTGTCACACCTAACAGTGCATACTAGTAACACGCTCATGTTGTGTGCGTTTCCTTATCAATAATAAGCGCTACCGTGCTGCCTCATCTAGCATTGGTACGCTGAGTTGAAAATGGAGAGCAGAGCGCTTGCGCAGGGCGTGTGGGGAAAAAGCCCAGCTGCTGAGTAGCATCTACCTACAAACGCGGAGGCTGCACTTTCAGGACCGCATTTCTAGGACCCTAGGTTTCTAGCTACAATGGAAGTGAAATGTGCATCTGCATGTTTTTTGAAGTATGGACGACATTAAGAGAGTGAGTATCAAATGTGAATAATATTTTTTTCATTTAACTTTAAAAACAATCGTGGAAAAAGTATGTAGTCGAAGTGAGTTGATCGTGAATTGCTAAATAGTCTCGAATGCAATGTAGGCTATAGCCACAATATAAGCTTGTAATGCTGTAAAACGAGTTGTAAGTAAATTCTATTAACGAAACCGTAGCATGACTGGCAAGCTTATTTTGATTTAGTGACTATGTGAAGATTATTAATCCTAGGCCTAACCAACACAATATGTAGCACCTCATTGTGAAACCTTGTTAATTACACACATAGTTTTTCCTTTTTAAGTAATTTAAATTAATCTTAATGGTTTAATTGTGACATGCTGACAGGCAACCTGGTTACCACAAAATGCATGTTATGAGCACGTCTCTTAATTTTGACAGTATTTTTATAATGTTGATTGTTACATTTGACATCATAATAATTGACTGTTAAATACCACGTGCTAGATTTTGTCACGTACTGTGTAGTCTATATGAAATTATTTCAAGGACAGAGCTAAGTGTAGGCAATAGTATGACAAAAGATTAATAAACACATTTGTCAAGTGACGTTACTAGGCTTTGGCCTTAGTGGTCACGAATCTATATTAAATATGAAATTTAACTGTTTAACTGAATGTTCATTATTTCATTCATTTCTCTCTCTTTCTCTCTACGCTTTTATCTCACTTAATGAAAACGTCAGCAATGATGTTGGTGAATTTAATTAATTGGACATTAATGAATGTGGTTCATGTTAACATTATTTTGTGTGTTCAACGGTTAATTTGTTATTTTATAAAATATATACAATCTTAAATCTACCCCGAGTTATCACTGCCTCTTCACTCATGTATGAATTGGATGGGCTTTGTGCAATCTGCTTTTATTTGTTATGACATCATCAAATGCAAGTAAACATTCATTAAATCATTTGTATTGTATTTGCTGTCACATAACATTTATACACATTCTACGATATTATTTTTCTTTCATTTAAACAAATGAAACATAAATGCAACTACAATTATTGACCGCTAGATGGCAACTGTAGCCCTACTGAGACTTCTGACAACGCAAGACTTGAAAGTTAGTAACGATCACTTTCGCTAGATCTCCTGAGAGCGCGTCCTTTAAATTGAGAGAGAGCATTTCCTTTAAGAGTCTGAAGAGTATCGGACAAACACAAACAGCAAGTGTGATAGAATATTCCTGCTGTTGTCCTGTCTTGACGTATGTGTGGTTTGGTTTTGATTAACTTAACTTCAGGGGTTAAAGCAAAACATTTCCTGAGCCTTAACTTTCTTTTTGCGGGGTTGCGAGAGAAGACACATACTTTGTCATGTACACATACTTATTTGTCAAACAAAAATTTACATTATTCGAACATTCTTTCTCTTGAAACTAAATAGAAACATGCCATTTTTGAGCGTCTAAGACAGACGTTTCTTTAACTTGATGGTATGCCATGTGTGTATGGACCACAGAATGACTCGAAAGAAGTGGGGGCATAATTATAACCAACAAAAACATAGTTTTATGCAATTGTGGTATGTAAAAACATAGATTATAACTTACCAAATTCATCATAATAAAAATCCTACTTTTTAAAAAGAAAACAAATAAGACTCTAGGGCCTATCGAGGGTGGCATTTTGAGAGCAAAATAAATTGACCAGACCTAATTTTAATTAATTTTGTGCTCTAGTAGAATTTTAATGATTAGTTTCATAGGTATTAATTGGTGATGATATGGCACAAGTCACATCCACAACATCCGCCCCATTTTAATTCTGATTGGCTAGTAATGTTTCATTGGTTGAGAGTGAAAGCCGTTGTTCCTCTCATATCATTGGTAGGCAAACTTATGAACTTGAACATGATATCAATAACATTTTTAAATCTAACCTTTTTTTTAAATAAATCTTTTTTTCTGCAGTCAAACACCGCAAGCTCAGAGATCCGGCGCGGTGCTAGAAATCTTTAAGCCCTGTGAGCTAAATGAAGAGTGTTTGCCCACACACCATTCACTATTCTGCCCTCCTGTGCAGCACACCATTCTGTTAGGGACCCATCCGTCTTAACCACTTTCAACAACATGATAGCTCCTAGAATCCCATGAGCGTAAAAACTCTGCCTTCCTCCAGTGGCGCAGTGCTGTTAAGCACGAGCGCATCACTGCGCTGAGACGGCGCAGGGGGCTGAGGTGGAGAGATAAGACCTACTTTATTTAATTAATTATTTTAATCATTCTCAGAAGGCCTAGAGGCAAAACTTGAATTGCTGATGCCATAAGACCCTGTAACCTGAAACAATGCGTGATACTGCAAACTTGCTCCTTCATTAAATTGTAAGAGACCATTCATAAAGGAGAGGACACGCTCCCGCAATAATAGTGCACGCAATGTCACTGTTTTCAGCTCCAGACCCAGAAATGTTTTGATTTGACTCAGAGAGAAATGATGATAGAAAACTAATTTAACTAAGCTAAAAACACATGTTTTGTATTCCAGTGATTTCATTTTGGTGCATACCTATTTAAAAAGGGGAGGGCACTCGATATGTCTCGCGCTCTCTGCATTTTTCAGTTGATATTCCATCAACATATCAAATAATGCAGCGTCTCCTAAGGAATTTCAGTGGGCCTTTAATCTAGTGACCTTTGGATAATCACAGAGTGAACCCTATTATTTTGAACCCTCTGCATTAGGCTCTACTTACAGCAGCAATGGAGGGGTCAAGCTCACATATATGCATTCGGCAGGGAGGGTGCTGGCAGTGGTAGGACTCATCCAGGAACTGACCATCTTCATCTGGTTCCACAGCAGGCTGAGTGGTGTGAGGGTCTAGGTAAATGAGCTCTTCACCTGCAAGATAGCATAAACAAAAGAGAGGCATTAAGTGGTTTCAAATGAATACACTAAATTACATCAGTAAACATTGACTGTTCTCTGCAGAGCTGCTTTATAGGTGTTTCAAATGTCAAAACATCAACACCGAATCAACATTTTAATTGTTTGGAGCTGATTACCAACATCACTGTCTTTTAAAAAGCCGTGATCATTGAGTGCAATACTTAAAGGGAAAAATCATCCAAGAAACAAAATTTCCCCATGTTTTACTCACCCTCATGGCATCCTAATGGAATTTGACTTTCTTTTGAAGTATAATGCAGTCGGAGTTATAAAACCACATATTGTTTTTCTTCAAAGCAGTTGAATGGGAGTTAATGGGGGGCAAATGACCGCAACAAAAGCTCCCGCACAGAGGAGACAGTATCCTATAGGAACAAAGCGAAACATGCTGCGTTCGTCACCGGAACTTGCATCCTTTGCCGGAAAAACAATCCACTGAGATTTTATGTAGCTCAGTGGTAAGAGCATGTCACTAGCAATGCCTTGGTCATGGCCATGGTTCAATCCCAGGGGTTTGGACATAGTCAGAAACCAAAAAATGTATAATACAATGCGATGTTACTAGTTTTGGATCAAAGGGTCTGACAAATGCATAAATGTAATGTAAATTTAATGATTCACGTGCAGGAGGGGAATAACAGAAGATACACATTATCGTTAATAGCACTCTTAATATGGATATTTCTGTTAAAGGAGTCATATGACACTGCTAAAGCAAATATAATCCTTTGTTTGAGATGTAATGCAATGTGTATACATGATTTAAGGTAAAAAAACTGTATTTTCGACATACCGTGCTTGTTTGCATCTCCTCTTTACCTCAGCTCTCTGAAACGCGCAGATTTTATGCTATGAATGGCCAGTTAACCAGTGCGTAGTGATTGGTCGAATACTGCAAACTTGTGAAGGAAATGTAACACCTCTTACCATCTTTGGAACATCAGGTTGGTGAACCTTCGCTTTTAGGTAGAATTCATGTTTTGTTTTTCGATACTTTAATTTTTGCGTGTTAAATACCTGCATTGGCAACTTATAACACATCAAAACACAGAAAAACACATGTTCAAACCATATGACCCCTTTAAACAAATGCATCGATTCACTTCAAAATGCCTTTGTTAAGACCGCAGAGCCATGTCAAGCAGTTCTTTGATTTATGGATGCACTTTTTGGAGGTCCAAACATTTGACTCCCTTTCAGCCCCCATTCTAAACGCTTGGAAGAAAATACTTGGTATTATAACTTCGACTGCATTATTCTTAAAGAAGAAAGTCATATTCAGTTAGGATGCCTTAAGGGTGAGTAAAACATGGGGAAATGTTCTTTCTAGGCTGAAGAATCCCTTTAACTATTACTACAAAACATACAGTACAACCGAAGCTATAAACAATGTGAATCCCTTCAAGGCACTTAAAATAATTAATGAACCTAAAGGTAAAGCTGCCTTGAAATTGTGTTATCTGTATAGTATAACATGTTATACATAAATACAACTTTCTATTAGGGATGTAATGATACACAGTAAGCCGGTTAAAAATCATAATCACAACTATAATATGTGACGATTCAAGTGTGTTGAGATGTTAAATGAATCATGTAATGAACAGCACAGGCCGCTGTTTTAACTGTAAGCTTGGAAAATGTGTATATGCTGCAATTTCATAAAAAAATGAACATGTTACTAAATTATTTATATATTAAAGAGACTTTAGTATTATTTATTATTATTTGGAATTTGTTTTTAAATTGCAATTTAGTTTTGTAGTTTTAAATATTTTGTTAAGAAATGTGAAGCATTTGAGAAAAAACAAAAGAGCACTTGTCCATTTCTAGTTTGTCTTAACTAATCATAACTAATTGTCTTAACTAAACTATTGTGAGATCAGTATTGTGAATCGTACTGCATTTTGAGCCGAGTGAATCGTTACATCCCTACTTTCTGTAAAGACAAGGATAGGTTGATTAACTTTGCTCACCTACAAAGCCAATGAAGTAGTGAGCACTGTTTGGTTTCCCACCTATTACCCCCAAGGACTGAGGCATCATGAAGCATTGCTGTAGATAGGAAAAGGTCAAACACTTGAATGTCTGATCATTAAACGAGTGGTGAATATTTTCAGCTACTAAACTTTAACAGGTCTTGAATGACTATGTCTATATTTTATGGCTGTCAACGTTAACGCGTTAACACATGCAAATCATTTTTTTTCCTTCAGATTAAAGCGTTCAAATATTTAATGCAAGTAAAGCAACACCCGTTTATTTTGCCATCCTTTGTCTAGCGTTACATTATATAGTTACTTTAATTATACAGTTGCTTTGACGCGTTCATTTTAGATAGACAGCTTCTAGTTGTGGGACATGGCAAAACGCAACACAACAGCGGTCCCGTCTGGTGTATACAGTTACAGGCTAAAGGGTGCGTCAGTGAATCTCTGTCGGACAGCGCAGCAGTATTACGTTCTCTTTCGTGCTTGAATGAACAAAAACACACAAGATTATGCCAGAAAGCCTGTTTTGTCTAACATGCACAGATTTCAACGTGTTAAATAAAATTTGAAATTAATGCAAAGAGTTGTGAAAATGGGAAAGGGCTTCAGCTCTTACAGGGGCCGCATTCTTAAACCTGCTGCTGTGACTCCTATCATAAATGTTAATCAAAGAACAAAATAAAAGAGGAATTCAATGTGTTTTGTAGCTTTATTCTTCATTTAATTTAGAAATATATTATGTAAAGTGTTTGAGAACTTAATTTAATATCTGTATATTTCCTACCTGTTAGACATGATAGCTCTTGATTATACTGTACTTCAATGTTGAATGGCTATAATTATTGTTAAAATAAAGAAAAAATAATCAATTTAATGGAGACATCAGTTTGAGTACTAATATAAAATGATGTTTGTGATGAAATTGTGATGTTGTTTCTACATTGGCGATTAAAAGTGAAATTATTAGAATGTATATGTATATTTAAAAACATGAATTTTATGTGCGTTTAATCACAGAAAAAAAGTTTGATCTAGATTTTTTTTAATCGATTGACAGCACTACTATATTTACAATAGACTATACCTTTAGTGGTTCAAAATAAGCTTCATTGATATCACTTAGGCCCAGTCTTAAAGGAATCAGCAGAACTAATGGTTTCCAAAGAGCAGTCTCATCCTCTGCCAGAGCACATGCCCCCTGTAGATCTCCATTCATCTCTTGAGGTTCCACAGAAGCAGCACATGCTCCCCCCTCAAAGTCCAGCCATGGCATACACAACCTATCTACAGACAGCAAATAAAAATGATCAACAAAATATTTACTGATAGTCATTTACTGCCACAGCAAGATCTTAATATCTGACTTATGTGAAAAAACATGCATAAAAGGTGTATATAAATGGAAACACATAATCAGTAACTAAAACTTAAAACCTGTATAGTCTTATGTGACATTTAAAAGAGAACTCACTGATTTCCTCTATAACCACAGTATTGTCCATAGCTACATGAACTGCCAGTCGGCTCCAGGAGTCAAATACTGCCAGTTTCCTAAATGAAAACAGTTATATATATTCTACTTATTTGCAAAAGCAGAGCATAGGGAGATCGTTGGCAGCACATGCCCATTGTCCTTTCACACCGGCAGTGTATGCAATGCGCACTGCAATGCCTGGATACCACAATACAGCAATGCAATTTCGCATTAGGTAATTTTAAAGTGATTCACGAGTTCGTCTAGCAGATAATAAGGACGGATGATAAGGGACAGATAGTTTGTGTATTTGGCATGCTGTCACAGGGAGAGGGCTCCGAGCTTGGTAGTTCCCCCCAAACTAATTGCTCCATCCCCTTGTCTGGGGAGAGGGCCCGGTATGTGCCGGGACTAGGGTCATTCCCCCCGTTATACTTGCGTTTAATTAACTAATTAGTGAGATTGATGAAATATGCTTTCATTCAAATGTTTTTTTCACTAAACAAAGGAAAGACAAGATCACTTGTGAAGCCTTCGCCACGCCTCTGGATACCGTCATTGGACTAGCGTCCCTTACATAGTTGTCCCTTTAACAGATCTATTGAGCCTGAAGAGACTTTTTGAATGGGCACAACAATGTCAGTGTGCCTTTGATAATGCAAAATCTCTGGCCAATGCTCCCGTGTTGATGGCACCAAATTTTGAAAGATCTTTCTTACTTGCAGTTGATGCTAGTGCTTATGGCACTGTTCTTCTGCAAGAGGATGAGAACGGAATTGAACATCCGGTCACTTATTTTTCAAAAACATTCAATCATCATAAGCATGTGTATTCTACGGTGGAAAAAGAGGCTTTAACCCTCATCCTAGGCATTCAACATTTTGAGGTCTATTTAGGTACAACCTATGGTCCTATCATTGATAACACTGACCATAATACACTGACCTTCTTGAATCGAATGCGCTTGTAAGAATCATGAGGTGGCGCGATATCTTACAGCCTTTCCACTTACAGTTTAAATATATTCGTAGACCTCATTGCTGATGCTCTCTCGCGGCTGTAAGCTATCCCAAAGATATTGGGTATATCTTCTCTTTTACCTCTCTTTCTCTCTCCTTCTCTCTAGTTTTCTCTCCGATGTCCTAGGGCCCAGGAGTCTGGGAGTGAAATGAAGGGAATATTATGGAGATGCGAATTGATGTTATTATAAACTGCTATCATATAGTTAACTTGTTATTTAGTTTGTGTATATGTATTTTTTGTTTTGCTTTGTAGGTTTTCTTTTAGATAACCTCCTTTTGGAGTGGGTGGTGTGACGACCCTGAGTTTTATAATCCTATTGGGCAGAGTGTGGCAGTTCCTGATTGGTCTTTCACATATTAATTGTTAATTGGTATCATATTTTTGTGTGTTATCTGTTAACTGGGATAGGTTTACTCAGGAGTGGCTCTTCCTTGAACATATAAGGTCTGGTTAATTTTCAAACATTTGTTTTTCTTTTACATTTCTTATATCATCTAGTTAAAGTTTGGTTTACATAATTTTTTTCCTTATTTCTTATTTAACCCTAGACTTATACTTATCATTATTACTGATTTGTTGATTTATTACTTTAATTTAATAAACTAATTTGTAAAGACATTTTCTGTGTCTGATCCCTCTTTTAACAGTCATCATAATACAGCAACACATTGTCGAGAAAGGGCAAACAGCATATTGCCGCTCTATAACTGAGATGTGCTGTTTTGTGATTTTATCCGATGATGTTGCGTTTATGAATCAGGATTTTAGCAGCAGTTAAAAGTGACTGCTGGTGGTATTCAGTTAGAAAAATAATCGTTACAGCATTTTAGAATGTACTTTAAGAAACTTGGACAAAGTAGCTGCGTCTTCAAAGGCTGTATGTATCCTGCGAAAAATCGCATTTCGCAATCGGCCGCATATGACATTGAGGTTTATTCAGGTTTTAATTCAGAAAAGCAACTGTTACGTTGGGAAAGTGACGCAATGTCTTAAGACAAATAAATAAAAATTCATGCTTCAGATTCTGGGGTGTACATAGTATAATAATCCAGCAGCAAAAAAGTAAATCACTAAGAGCCCAGCTGACACATTACATAACGGTAACATAATTTATTGGTCATATTTGGACATTTCATGATTTACCAGCTGGCAACTTGGCTGGCACGTCCCAGGCACATAATTTCATTACCATTAGATGACCAATTCATGACGTCGCCTGCACGAACTACTGACGTTACACGATAACCAAAAATGGTCCAGTTACGTACTATATTCTTAGTATTTTGGTAATTACATGACCTACTGGTAACGTAAAGTACACTTCCTAAGCAGGTTAATTCTTTACCATTAAATGAATAATTCTTAATTCTTTATCTTCTCCTAATGTTGCAAGATAACCAAGAACGGACCAGTTGCGTAACATGTTCGTACTATCTTGGTGATCACATGACCAATGGGTAACATAACTGGTACGTCCCAGGCATGTAATTTCATTACAAATAATTGACCAATTCATAACGTCAAATTATCCGTCTCCTAACGTTGCAGGATAAACAAGAACGGTCCAGTTACATAATATATTGGTAATATTTAGATATCGACATGACCTGCTGGTAACGTAACTGCCAGGTCGCAAGCACGTAATTTCATTACCATTTATATTAGCCCATGCTTAACATTGACGATTCACACAATATTATGCTTGTTTAAAAAAAATTTGTATGGACATTGTAAATCTGTGAGATTTACAAGAGATTTGACATGGTATGCAGGCTACTCTGTGTTGTATGGGAATATAAACGTCACGCGCCTCCCGCCTTGGCTCAAGTTCAGAGCAGCGCGCGCACAGCTGAACTGTGCCTGACAGGACCACTTGTTTCTTCGAAGTTCTAATTGCCACAACGTAACTTTGTGATGTTGTAAGTAATTAACCGTGATGTTGTGACCCTGTCCTGATTGGTACATTGTCACAACGTTGCGGTAACGTATTGACAACGTCACAAAGTTACGTTGTGGCAACGAATCGAGGAATTTCACTTTTACAGGGGTCACAACGTAACTGGTTACGTTACCCCAACGAATGTTTGGTCGTCAGATTACATTTCAGTTATGTAACAATCACGTTATATGTTTAGCTGGGAGGCTAGGCGAGCGACTGAGTGTATATTGAACGAGCAGAGCGGAATTTTCAGAAAGGTGCTCCCCGCTCCGCAAGAAATATTAACGCGCTCAGATGATCTGACTCACACCAAACAAGTCAGGAAGGAAAGAAGAAGCGTAAGCTCTGTTTATCCACGAGTTATTTGATCACAGATACAGTCATTAGTAATTCTGCTACGCACTTGTGTGCACGTGCGGTATTAATGCTCTCAGCTGTTTACATAGGCACCGAAAACATTATCCACTGCTTACGCATGCGGTGTGAAACAGGCTTTATACTTAAATGACAAAAGTCATCTGGCAACTTACTTGAGTACCTGTGCCACCGTATTAGGACCATACCATTGGCCAATAGACTTGCCCTCACCTACACCCATCTGAGCTACGGAAAACAAGAAAAGAGCAGCCCATTTAAGGCATCTTAAGTAATTTACTCCGCAATCACTCCACCATTGTTATACTTTTAAAATATTTATATTGACTTGAGTAGTACCTATTTGGTGGATGGAATAATAGCTGTCCTTCTTGTCAATAAAAGCATTGAGAATACTGATATATTCCGTCCTCTGTCGCTGACTTGGACTCCATCTCCAGTCTAATAAAACAAACAATATATAAGACAACAGCAGAAGTACATTACAAAACCAATAAAACCAAGTATTTGAATGTACCTCTTCCTAAATGCCTGCAAATTAAGGCCTCCCCAAGAAGCATCTGTCCACATCGAAGCATGCAGCCCCAGCCAGTATCTGAAGTAGGCCCAGTGCCACCTGTAACATGACATCTCTTAACAAACTCATATGCAAAAATAAAAATACTGTAAGTAAATGTGCGACCACCCTTAGATTATTACTGATGACTAAGGGTCTTTGAACACTTAGTCCAAAATCTTTGTATGTGTCATCTTAATCCAACCTGTTCCACAATCATCTTCCACATTCTCCCTTTATATTCTGTCTTTGTACTCTGCACTTTGATTGTCATACAGTGCTTTGTGCTGCTACATGAAGTGGATCAACTCAGACGCCGACCTGGATTGGCTCTAAATTTTGAAAAAACCTCTCAAAATGCTTGCTACGGAAGTTCAAAATGCAGAAAATTGAACCCCGTCCAAGTTTTTTAAGACAGAAATAAATTAAGAGTCAGTGTGTTGATATGATTGTAAATATTATTTTTCAACGTGCAAAAACTTTGACAAAAATGTCTTTAACTCTCACCGATTGGCTGGAAGTTCTTTCTGTAGGTTAACCACAAACGTGAGGTGACATCAGCCAGAATTTCATCCTTCTCTGGGATACACAGAAATCCAACTTAGAACCTAAAACTAAACACAACACAACAGTGAGTTTCAAATAAATGTTTCCCACTTAGTTACCTGTTAGTGCGCTGAACTGCTTTCCTAAAATCCAGACAGGCTCTATGGTCTCTGGGAAATCTTCGATCTCACCAAAGCGCAAAGTGTCGTATGTGAGAGTAGCTGTTGGAGAGACAGGAGACATGACTGCACAAGAGTCATTCTATATTAAGGGGGTACATTTCAGGTCAGCCAAAAAGTCAGAAAACAAGAATTGAGAACAAGAATTGATAAATAAACTAGGTGATAAAATAATATATATGTCTTCAAATTTCCCTCCAAGAAAGGAAATTACATCAAGTGATGTTGGACATGTGACTTTGTAACAAACCGCTGCTGATTTATAGGGAGTAACATGGTTGACACTGATTTCTCGGACATAAACAAATTGGATGACTTAATGTAGATGCATGATCAAAATATTTCTCCTACCTCATAGTTTTATGATTGTTTGGGAAAAATATTTATAAGAAATGGATACAGAAAAATGTTTTACTCTTCAGTTTAGCTTTAAAATACCTTACATTGACCAAATCAGACAGCAAAAAATTGCAAACTTTCACAACAAGAAACAAATCTAACTAAATACATTCTTAAAAACACTTGCTGATCTGATAGTGTCACGTAAGATATGGCACAGTGTAGTCTCTGGCCAGTAACATATTGGAAATAGATTATTAGTGGAATGAAGAACATACTCTTTAAAAATAATAAGTACGACCTACATCAGGCTTCGTCAACCCTAACAATGAATGAGCTACCAGACATTTGACTGTCTTTTGAATCCTAGCGACAGCATTTTTGTACATCATGAATGTGCTGAGCTCTAAAATACGTAAATATACCTCAATAAAACGGGCAAAAATCAAATACATCTTTAGGTTGACTTTTACATTTTGATGCAGTAAGATTTAGGAATTATAACTGTGTCCATCTCTTATCTCATCTGACTGCTCTACTTTACTGTCCAGTTGCCAGAAGTTGTGACATCTGTGTATCATATTTAATGATAAAATCCCAAATTGTAGAGGCCGCTTCTCCAATAACGGGGATGCAGTTGGATGTCGAAAGAAGAATGTTGCTTTGACATCTGAACAGATGGCCGATCATGTAAAGGAATTGTTTTCTAGTGAATTTTCTTACCTGCATCCATCCCGAGCGTGATTCAGCCTATCTTGTTTGTTGAACGTTCCTCAAATGGTACTGACCAATAGAATATTACTTCCGGCTTACTCAGCGTGCGTCATACCTGTGATGACAAATCAAATCATCTGTGTGGTTTGGGTGGCTATTTTGACCAATAAAACGTCCTAAGGGCGGGACATGTATTGCCCTCTCTGGAAAGCTGTTGTAAACAAGCTTTTTACTTATGAGGCTACGATTCTATTGTTTAAATTCAAGAGTTTGTTCGGTTCTTTCCGAAATAAAGAAGAGATACAAGAGGCTCATTTGAGATGGCCAAATTCTGCGCAGACCCGATCACCGGTGATCAGCGCGAGATGCATGCCGGTAAAAAATGTGTACGAGTTACGTCCGCCTTGCTCTGATGTCATGCTGACGTGTGTCAAAAAACTATGGAACGCGAACGGGGACAATACTGTATGGAACGCCAGGAGGGTCAAAAACGTGCGTATTTTAACGCCTTAACAACGCGTAGAGTACGCGTTGTTTGCGCGTAGAGTACGCGTTGTTTACGCGTAGAGTACGCGTAGTCTACGCGTGAAAAATCGACGCGTACTCTACGCGCAAACAACGCGTACTCTACGCGCAAACAACGCGTTCTCTACGCGCAAAGAACGCGTACTCTACGCGTGACGTCAGACGTCAATTTCGCGTGTTTTTGAACCATCCGGCCACTTGCCCAGTTTGGACGTGTAAGCCTGATGAGTTCCCATTGGCTGCCGAGCGGAAGGGTTAAACCATTACTGTAGGCCTAGGGGCATTGCCTTCAATTTCTGACTCCCTGCCATCACATTGCATGTAACATGCGAAAGATCCTCTTATCTATTTATGTATCCAGTTATTTAATATGCTATTAAATATAGATGTTTTATAATCTTTTTAATCGTTTACTGCCGTGTCATGTTAGTAACCGTTTAAGCAGAGACAATTAGTTGATAAAAGACACAAGCAATGTGTCAGTTCAAATGGTGTAGGGGTTAGAGTCGTTGCTTTGTTGCAATATATTTTGGTGTCTGGGTTAACGTAGGATCGAAACCTACTCGTCGCTAAAACTGATCCTCCTTTAACAAAATTTGTTTTAGAAATCCTCTAGCCACAGTTTTAAGCCCTATCTATGTATACATACGTTTATAATTTTTTAACTTCATGAATCAGTACATTTATTCATGTATAACCAAATAATCAATAAAACATTTCAATAAATTAAAAGTGAAAAATTGGACGTAATTGCAAATACTTTCTATAAGGAAATACAGCTTCCGAGGCAAATGTCTGATCACAATATCCACTGCATACAGGATGAAGGAGGTATCACTTGTGATATGCCTACGATTTTACAAGAATATTTATATAAACACTGTTGTACTGTTCATAACTGTTGTACTGCTTAATTTAATAAATTGTATTACTTTTTCATGATTCCTTGATAAATGTAAAGAAATAATAAAAAAATCTTTGTCCAAACTTTTGGCCAATACTGGATGTAAACAATAACTGGATAATATTCAAATTCTGCTGTTATAAACTATAAAATACAAACTAAGCCATTACAGGGTAGCACTGATTAAAATATTAATCTATATTAATGTTTTGTGAAAATGGCATGGTTTATGTCTACACAGGCAAAAAAAAGAAGGTCAGCTTTTAAACCATTTTAATCTGAAGTTTAAATCAAGATGTCACATTACTTATTTTAGCAGTATAAAACTAATATACTGTATTAATTCACAAACATAACATGCATCCATTTAGAAGGGTGTGATGTAAAAAAAAAACTTTTCATGTGGAAAAGTATCCAAATGGAATCATAGGCAGAAGTTTACTCTTGTACAATAGGAATCACAGTTTGGAGTGCATCCATGGCCTGACTATTTACAGGTCCTGCAAGAATGTCTACTTCTTGGAGTTGCCGCATCTGTATTTGGCTAGGACTGAACTGGTTAAAAGGAACACTGACTAATTCCTGCCAGTTCAGCACATGAACTGAAGAAACTGCACCTTGTGTAGCTGTGTTGTTTTAAAAAAGCTCAGCCATGGCAGTAAGTTGTTGCTGCTTTGGAATAATCCACATTGTGAAAAGCGCTATATAAATAAACTTGAATTGAATTGAAACATTTGCTTGATCCTGTAACATATAGAAATGTCAAAATGAGCCCCTTTGTCAAGTTCACATATTCCCCTTAAGCTCCACATTTTCGCAAGCTCTACATTACATTGAAACATCAGCACGTATCAAGCGTACGCATAGTGTAAGTTCTGACAGGCCAGGTTAGTCAATCTTGCTCTGATCTCATCGGGTGCAGCTACTCAGTGTAAACCAATTTGATCCAACACATATGTTGTGTCCAATTTAAGTTGCCTTCTTACAGCTCCTCTACTGCTGTTCTGTCGTCCCAATCTTAAAAATCCACCCTCTTTCCCAAATCCTCATCATCTGACATTATCAACCAGGTACTTTCTAATTTTATCCTATATGTTATTTTCCCTTCTGACATGTACGAATTATCTTTTATGTGATATACTTCTAATATCTAAAATGTGCATAACTATTGTGAAAGGCATGTCTGAAAATTCTTCTGCTTATATAACTGTTCTGGTTCGGGGATATAAAAATTGCTGCACTCCTGATGTGTTCAAGCAAGGCTGCATGAACAGGCACAGAATTTGGCCAGAAAAGTTTCATTCTGCTTTTTTCAGGCTTGTTCTGCCCTTTAATAGCACCGAATAGCTTCCTTTGATTAACATTTAAGTGAAATAACTGAATATTAACCTAATCGAAAATGCTCATCTTAGAACAAAATTTGAGATGGCACTCAAAGGCTTTTGCATCTGAACTCTTCAATTGTAACTATAGTAATATACTATAGTTCTTCTGATGTGATTACAAGCATCCATGCTAAATCCAAACTAGGGATGCACCAATATGTTAATTTTGCATTCTTTAACATTGGAAACCGATTACAGATAACTTAATATGTTAGTGTCCTAATATACATTATTGTGAGCCTGAAACAAAAGACAAAAAGTGGACAGGTAAACCAGGTAACATTTAGTACTCTTTTTAAAAAAAAACATGAACTAGTCTATATGTTGAACGTGTTTCCAGTTTTAAGTTCCTGGGGACCCATATTTCGGAGGACCTGTCCTGGACCACCAACACCTCATGCCTGGTCAAGAAGGCTCACCAGCGTCTCTTCTTTCTGAGGACACTAAAAAAGAACCAACTGTCTTCAACAATCCTGGTGAACTTCTATCGCTGCACGATAGAGAGCATCCTGACCAACTGTGTCACAGTGTGGTACGGGAACTGTTCTGTTGCTGAGCGCAAGGCACTGCAGCGGGTCGTGAAAACAGCCCAGCGCATCACAGGGACTACACTCTCTTCCATTGAGGACATCCAGAAGAAACGCTGTCTGCGTCGAGCTCACAGCATTCTCAAGGACTCCTCTCACCCCGCTCATAGACTGTTTACTCTCCTGCCTTCCGGTAGGCGCTACAGGTGCCTCCGGACAAGAACCAGCAGACTAGGAAACAGCTTTTTTCACAGAGCTGTTTCATTATTGAACTCTGCTCCCCCTCTGATTCCACTACCCTCATAACTTTAACTATAATGCTGCTATAACATTGTTTACATTGCACTACAGGGCTGCCATGCATGACTGAACTGTACACACCAGTACTTCATGTATCTGCTCTACCGGACTGTTTACACACACACAGCATCATTTGCACTCTATACTGCTCACTTGCACACAAGGAATATTATACTGAATGCTCATTTGCACTAATGGACTACTCTCATAACTGCATTACCTCATCTACTGCACTGTAACATCAATAACTGCACTAACTCATCTACTGCACTGTAACTCTATTAACTGCATCTACTCATCGATTGCACCATAACTTCAATAACTGTATTAACTCATCTACTGCACTGTGACCTTAATAACTTCATCTACTCATCTATTGTACCATAACTTCAATAACTTCATTAACTCATATACTGCACTGTGACCTTAATAACTTCATTAACTCATCTACTGCACTGTAACCTTAATAACTTCATTAACTCATCTACTGCACTGTAACCTTAATAACTAATGTCTGTAATTATTGCACACTCAAGTCACTTGCACTATTGTATAGTCTATATTGTTATCTGTTCATAACCACCTGTACAGTATTGTTCACAGTATATATCCTTCTGTATATATTGTCCATAGTACATACCGACTGTCATACTGTCAAAGAACATTTGTATAGTATTCTGTATTTATTCAAACTGTATATCCTGCACTTGCTAATTGCACTTCTGGTTAGACCTAAACTACATTTCGTTACACTGTACTTGTATATGTGTAATAACAATAAAGTTGAATCTAATCTAATCTAATATGAAGCCTATACTTGAAAATAGTTAAATTTTCTGGTATCATGATTTCATAAACAAATCAATGATATTCTTCCACAATTCTAACACGTCTCAAGACAGAAAGCATTCAGATAGCAATCGGCATTAAACAGTATGCTTTTGTTTCCAATTTACACATTTATAAATATCTACATTCTGTATCTACTACACAAACAATGTTTTTCTAATAGTAGTAAGTAAATGATCATGACAGAAAAATTAGACTGTACTGGATTTTAAATGTGAGCATCGTGAACCCGATGTGGTTCAATCAGAAGAAGTCAATCATAATTTATCGGCTCAAATATATCGGCCTAATTTTATTATCGGACCGAATCTGTCTCTCACCACACCCCAATAATTCATGACAAAATGTTATGAGGGACTTTCAACTGTTTGGGGTTTTTATTGACTTCCTCCTTTGTCGTTTCAAATTCTTAAATAAAATACCATTTTAGTTGATTGATTAAATCAATATAAAATGTATGAATGATAAGCCCCACCATCTCACAGCACATAAACTAAGATATATATATATATATATATATATATATATATATATATATATATATATGGCACAACAAGGGATTGTTCTGTGCACATCGATTACGCAGGTTTGTATATTGGCTGCTCCACTGCATTGTAACACGACCACATATGCACACCGACACAAAACACAAAAAGACTTGGGCCTAAAAATGAATTTGACTATTTGTATTTGAGTAGAGACAAGAAAATATTCATATAAAACCCTGTGTTGTGTGTGCACCGTTTAACCTATACCTACTTATTTCTCTTGTTTTTTTTGTGTGGGTAATATTTGGGGATTATATTTTCATAACACATCAGAAATGTTGTAATGCTGATTTTCTTTGGAGAAGGAATTTATTTATCCCTCTATAATTTAAATTACAGACAAACCTTTTGTAGAAGATATAGAAAACCAGACCAAACATTAGATTCTTAAGTGTGAAACTAGTTTTATTCATACTGGTCATCCATCCATCCATTTTCTACCGCTTATCCGAACTACCTCGGGTCACGGGGAGCCTGCGCCTATCTCAGGAGTCATCGGGCATCAAGGCAGGATACACCCTGGATGGAGTGCATACTGGTCATATTCGTTCAAATTAATATTCATGAAAACTAATGTAAACTTTTTCATTCTAAACATTTATGCTAGCTGTTGTGACTATTATTGATGGGCCAGCATGTCCTTATCTTATGAAAGCAGTAATTTGTCTACGCTTACAAATTATGTGTTCAGGCGACAATGAGTTTTTTTTATATTTGTTTAATGTATTTTTAAAGAAAAAACGGATTTCTATGAATTCACTTTTATTTATCTTATATTTCAATTAAATTGTATTGTAAAACATTACTTTATTTTCATCAAGTATGATGAAACTTTAAACCTATTCTTCCTAACTGCAAAGAAATAAAAAAGGTCTGTAGCCAAGGTTTGAAAATTAGTAAGACTATAAAACCTACAATTCTATAAATTATTGAACATGAATAAATTTACTGATTCGTGAAGTTAAAAAATGAAAACGTATATATCTATGGACAGCGCTTAAAACTGTGGCTAGAGGATTTCTAAAACAAATTTTGTTAAAGGAGGATCAGTTTTAGCGACGAGTAGGTTTCGATCCTACGTTAACCCAGACACCAAAATATAATGCAACAAAGCAACGACTCTAATCCCTACACCACTTGAACTGACACATTGCGTGTGTCTTTTATCAACTAATTGTCTCTGCTAAAACGGTTACTAACAAGACACGGCAGTAAACGATTAAAAAGATTATAAAACATCTATATTTAATAGCATATTAGATAACTGGATACATAAATAGATAAGAGGATCTTTCGCATGTTACATGCAATGTGATGGCAGGGAGTCAGAAATTGAAGGCAATGCCCCTAGGCCTACAGTAATGGTTTAACCCTTCCGCTCGGCAGCCAATGGGAACTCATCAGGCTTACACGTCCAAACTGGGCAAGTGGCCGGATGGTTCAAAAACACGCGAAATTGACGTCTGACGTCACGCGTAGAGTACGCGTTCTTTGCGCGTAGAGAACGCGTTGTTTGCGCGTAGAGTACGCGTTGTTTGCGCGTAGAGTACGCGTCGATTTTTCACGCGTAGACTACGCGTACTCTACGCGTAAACAACGCGTACTTTACGCGCAAACAACGCGTACTCTACGCGTTGTTAAGGCGTTAAAATACGCACGTTTTTGACCCTCCTGGCGTTCCATAATACTCTTAACATGAAACGCGTGAAATTTGGACGCGTCAGCACGATCAATTTGTACGCGACGTTTTGTTCCGTGTAAACGCGAACGTTTCTTTCGTCTTAACACGAAGTTTTTGTGCGTGTTATTTGAAGACACAATCGTTTGTATCGCCATAACGTGATCTTTTTGGCCGTGTTTTGTTTAAACGAACGTTTTTGTCGTGTCAACAGGTCATTTTTGAGCGTGTAATATTTTGACTCTTATTTTGACTCTCATAAACGTGACATTCTAATCTTTCTGTTTTGGTTGAACTGCTGACAATTTGAGGTCAATAAATAAATTCAAATCACTAATTATATATCGCTGTTATTTAATTGCTTCTTTTGTGGCATACATATATTTATATTCTATCCTGTGTTGTATGGTGTATAACTTACATATGTTTACGTTTTTATATGCAACTTAATGGTCACTGCACACACATATTACAGCCTATAACATCACTTATGTCTTGTATACGTTTTAATACAGAATTTTAAAGAAGATATTTATCAAAGAAAATGTATTTGTTGAAAAGGGTTTAAACTATGTTTTTCATGCTTCAATGTAACCATGTCCAAAATGCACATATGTGGATAAGGGAGCAATTAAAGGCATGGTTAGAATACCAAAGGACATTAAAGAGACCTTTGTACTGACTCAAGCAGAGATGAACAGCCCTAAAAGGACAACCTTTCCAGGCATTAACATAAAAACTTCCAGCTTCTTCAATCATGAACAGCACTGGCAGCAGTGGTGTCATTTAGGTTCCTGGGCACCACCATCTCTCAGGACCTGAAGTAGGACAATCACATTGGCTCCATTGCTAAAAGCGCATCAGGGGATATACTTCTTACATCAGCTGAAGAAGTTCAACCTACCACAAACTCTGTTAAAACAGTTTTACTCAGCAGTCATAGAGTCTGTCCTCTGCACATCCATCACTGTCTGATTTGGCTCAGCCACAAAGTCAGACCTCAGAAGACAACAGAGGACGATTCTGACTGCTGAGAAGATCACTGGTGCTCCCCTGCCCACCCTCCAAGAACTGTATACATCCAGAGTGAGGAAAAGAGCCCAGAAAATCACCCTGGACATCTCACATCCAAGCCATCATCTCTTCACAATGCTGCCATCTGGTGGGCGCTACAGAGCACTGAGCACCAAAAAATACAAGACACAAAAACTGCTTCTTCCCTCAGGCCATCTACCTCTTGAACAGATCAATGTTTTATACCCACCGTGCAATTAATAACTCTGTGCAATAATACTTAAGTGCAATATTAATTATATCCTCCAGATTATACACCATCTATTTTTATACAACTTTTTCTGTAAATTATTATTTAATTCTGCTGTACATAGCACATACCTTGTATTACAATAGTTGATTCTTAGTTTTTACTTGTTTATTTACATACACACATAGCTTTACTCTCTACGTCTAAATCTTATGTTTATTATATTGTATTTCATATTTTTATACCCATAGGACCTTATATAAATCATCTGTGTACTGTATTTTATTGTGTTATGGTCTCTGTGTACTGTTGTTGCTGTTTCTGTGTACTGGATGCTCCTGTCACCAAAACAAATTCCTTGTATGTGCAAACATACATACTCGGCACTAAAGCTCTTTCTGATTCTGATATTAAAAAATAAGAATGCATAAAAGATTGTGTGGTTTTCATTGTCATCATTTCTTTTATGATATCATATGGAATATACACAGTGGTTGAAAGTTTACATACACCTTGCAAAATCCTAAAAACTTTTTAAATTTAATTTATTCAAATAAGTGTAATTTTAAAGATTTGTTTTTATTTTAGTACTTCCCTGAACAAATTATTTCACATATATTCCACAAAACAGAATAAAAACTGAATATATAAAAAAACACACCGTTCAAAAGTTTACATATTGCTTATTCTTATAATACTGTTTGATGTACCTGGACAATCAATTATAGTTTGTGTTGTCTGACTGTTGTCTAAGAGTTTTTTGTTTATGAGCCATTTAACTTACACTGATCTTCATAGAAATCCTCCAGGTCCTGCACAGGTTCTTTGATGTTCAGTATCTTCTGCATGTCCGACCTCTGCCCTGCAGTAACTCCTATGTTGAGTTGATCTTTACACACTGACATATAATAGTTGTGTATGAGTGCTTGTTGTCAGTCTGTAAAGATTAATCTAACATTGTATAGTCACAGCTGGACAAACATGCAGAAAGTGCTGAAAATCAAAGACCAGGGAACAGTTTAATGGAACAGGACAACTTTAAACCCTTAAACAACTATCACAAAACCACACACAATGTCATCATTTTTCCAGGTCTCACTGTACTGTATTATTAGGGTTGTATGACTTTTGACCACCATACTGTATCTCTTCATAGGCCTGTCTGTATGTAATGTGCAGGGCAAATTTCAAAGTAAACGTAAGGCAATATGACGCTGTATAATGCTTTGTAATATTAAAATCACCCTGTGTGATAAGAGGAAGCCGATCCAATGCAGTCCGTAAAGGTTCTTTGACAGTTTAAAAGTTTAAACGGGGATTCTGGGACGAAAGATGAGATGACAACCCATGACATAGGACTGACATCACAATCAACGCATCACTCAGAACTTCTACGTTTGCTTACGAACATGCCAACGTACAATTACGATCTCATTCGCGAACAAATGTTACGTGTGACGTTTGCATAGGTATTTGATTACCTAACAGCGCATCATCTCTCACGCAAAAAATGGTCGTATGATGTTTATATACGTATATATATTGAACGCCAGGAGGGCCAAAAACGTGCGTATTTTAACGCGTTGTTTGCGCGTAGAGAACGCGTTGTTTGCGCGTAGAGTACGCGTAGTCTACGCGTGAAAAATCGACGCGTACTCTACGCGCATACAACGCGTACTCTACGCGCAAACAACGCGTTCTCTACGCGCAAACAACGCGTACTCTACGCGTGACGTCAGACGTCAATTTCGCGTGTTTTTGGCCCATTCGTATGGCGTTCCTATATGGCGCTCCTTTTGTATCATTCCTTTATGGCGTTCCTAAGGGTCCAAATTATGGCGTCCCTTTCGGTCCAAAACAATAACTACCCAGCACACACACGTCTCACTCAACGCGACGTCTGCGTCTTCCGAGCGTGACGTCTGCGTCTGGCGAGTGTGACGTCTGCGTCTGTTGCTTGACTCGCCCAACTGCCGAACGTGACGTTTGCGTCTCACTGAACGCGACGTCTGCGTCTGCCTGAACATACAACCAGTTTTATGTGTTTATACTGACAATACCTTTAAACAGTTATTAACTGAAAGTAAGCGAATTCTTTCTTTTTGGAATAGTAAATTAAAGTTTGAGTATGTTGTAATCATTTGACTGATCTCACATTGACCTTGCTTATTCTTGCTCACAACATATTATCACATTCCCAAGGGGTAATATCTCATGGCCACGACAAAACTTAGTGAAACGAGCATGTCCCCTCCCGTTCGCCCTACACGTGAGATTGGTCAACGTGGAAAATGTATTCACTCAAATTATCCCGTTCTTTTGGATATGTTTTGGATTTCAAAAATCAGTGATTGCCATTCTTCATTTTTTTGGTTTATTCTGTAATCATTGCATGCATCACTAATAAATATTCTAAAAACAAAAATATTTTCGATTGTGATGAATATATATATCAATTAGTGACAGAATGAAATGTATTGTTTGTGGTCAATTTTGACAGCTGTTTGGAGGATTATTTTATGAGGCCAAACTCTTTCTACTTTGCTGTAGGCCTTTACTGAAAGGCTGAATACGTTAAAGCCTACCTAAACACTGTAGCCTGACGGATGAACAAATAAAATTAAAACCTTATGAATAAATAGGATATCTTGTAAGATACTGCATGATCCAAATATAGTATTATTTGATACATTTTTAAAGTTTTCATTACATTTTGGGCATTGAATCCATGCTGAATCCACCCTTCTGATGGGATCAGTTTAATCCAGATTTTTTGGAACAAAGTGATCCAAATCCTACAAAAAAGTTCTGAAAAACCCAAACTAAAGGTTTGATCCGGATCAAAACCAAGATTGGATTACGTAATCTAATCCGATTATGTAATCCGTTTTTTCTTTTGAAAAACACATTTTCAAGATTTGATCCAATCCGTTATCCAAAATCCTGGATTACTTTTGAAAAACCGGGCCCTGGAAATAGTGCTACGTTGCTGTATTACTGTTAGCAGATAATTATGTAATGTTTTAATGCTACTTAATTATTGGTAACATTTATGTTTAATGTAACATTAATGTTTAATGTTACTAAACACTTTTAATGTTACTAAATCAAGACGTTACTTACGGATATAAGTGGGAATTATCGAACTTTCGAGGGCAGCAACGTGAGACTGGACCCAGCTAAAATATAAATTTATTTCAGTCCTTTGTACTCTTATCACTATCTTAAATATTTTTATAATTGGGTTCTCTCTTCTTGTTTAATTTGAAAAGCTGTTTTCTCCTCAGATCTTTAGATCCCTCCATGGATATCAGAAAATTGCTATATAAGCTATAATAATGTACATATTATATATCTAGTAGTGAATGTTTTTCTGCTCACCGTGCATATTGTTTTAATTGGCTGAACATAAGTCTTCCATGTACATTTCTCTTCACACCATAACCCTACATTTCTAGCTCTTTTACACTTTCCATACTTTTGACCACATTGTTCAACTTCTCTTTCCCGTAAATAACATAACTGACATCTTTAGAAACCATAACCCAACGTTCAGCCTTTATAACCTTATGAGTACCTTAACTGAGATTTAATATTCTTGCATCACTTCCATACAGTGGGAACATTTCTTGTTCCCCTGCGGATTTTGAAAGTTTACCTGTTTATGAAGAAATTAAGCTTCTATAATGTTTATGGTAGTTTTTACTTTAAAGGATAGAGACAGAACATCAATCAAAAATCCATAAAAAGAAACATTAAAAAAAGGTTATAAATTGTTTTGCAATTCGGTGAGTAAAATTAGTATTTGATCTGGCTCCCACTGATTATATACTGTATTAATAGGTATAGGTTATGTGCTTATATGTTACACAAATTACTCCTGTCACTTTAGGAAATTACTCCTGATGTCAGTTTGTTAGGTTTAAAAAAGAAGCCTGCCATCACAATCTGTATATTCCATCGCAACCTCTGCACCATGGTCAAGACTAGATTAATAGCTGTCAAAGGTTATCAGGGACAAGATTGTAGACTGACACAATGCTTTGGGCTACATACAGAAGCTTAATGAGAAGGAGACAACTGTTGGTGTGATTATTTGGAAATAGAAGAAATCAACAGTAAAATGATCCAGAAAAGGCTTAGGAGAAAGTGCTGTGGTCAGATGGAGCCAAAATTAACTCTCTGTTTTTGGAGGGAGAGAAATGCTGACTATGACCCCAAGAACACTGTCTCTTTAGTCAAGCACATTATGTTTTGGGGCATTTTCTCTGCTATGGGAACAGTATGCCTTCACCAGATTGGGGAGGTGAGGGACGGTTCCATTTACTGTTAAATCTTGGACGAGAACCTCCTCACCTGAACAAGAACACTCAAGATGCGTAGTGGATCGGCCTTCAACATGACAGAGACCTAAAACATATTGCTAAGACCACCAAGGAGTGGCTCAAAGAGAAGCACAATGCAATAGAAATCAAAGACTAAACCAGTTCTTCATTCTTCCACCTATGCACCTTTCATGCAGTTGAATTAGTACTAAACAAATAAGTACTAATTCAAGAAACTAGTTAAATTAACAATATGATATTTGGCTGAGAAACAGCTATCAAAATCAGAGGATGCCAAAAAACTACTTATTTATGTAATAATAAATTCTGTACTGTGACAAATGTTAGATTGAAAATACGTAATGATTCTAGCTTCTAAGTGTGGTTTAAAATGAGAGCTTTGAATTGTTCAATGCCTTGCATCACCAGTTTTGTCATTTTATCAGATGGCAGAAGCAGCCTTTGCATTTGTTATGCATTAAATTATGGTTGAAAACAATGTAGAAAACAGTAGATTTGAAGATGTTCTGGACTTTGAAGTCCCAGAATAAGAATATTGTGTTATATTCATTTCTGCTTTATCAGATTTGGAGGAAATCTTCTGCTTTAGTTTTTATTTACCCTGACAGAATTTTCTTGGCATCACAAAAGAGTAAAAAATAAAACACAAATAAAATGAAATGGACCTGTTGTATATTAGTTGTTTTTGACTTGTGTAAAATTAATAAGGTCAAATATAAAAAAAGCTTTAAAATATTATTTTGTTTAAATAAGTGAAGGAAACTGCTCTAAACTTTTGCGATAATGCGGCTTGGCAGACCAATTTTATTTACGTCCCCACCAATGTCAAAATCAAAATTTCGCCCTTGCCTATAACCATAATCACAGAATACTATTTAATTTGTTATATTCAACACTGTATATACAATAAACAAAAATACAATAATATGACATTGTCCAGTAAATTAGTAAAACCTTGCAAATACACACACACAAGATTATTATTATTTAACATAAAAAAGATATGGCTTGGCAAACCATTTAATATTGCATTTATGCCACCTACTGGAAATAGAGTGAAACACAGATCAAATAAATGCAAGCGTTTATTTATTTATAAAGCACAAAAAGCACTAATAAACTGTACACAGCAGTGGTCACCACATTTTAAAGTGGTGTTTATTTGTTATACTGAATTATATCGGAAAACGTGGCAGGAATAATCGATCGCATCAGAACAATATAAACATCAGAAAGTCGTAATAACATGCCCAACATATAATGATATAACCATGGTTTTGGACTTAAATGTATTTCACGAACACTTTACACAAAGCATTACAAACTGCATAAACTAAGATTTACAGCTGGTCCTTACCAGTGTGTAACACAACTAACAGAATGTCAAGTAAACAACAGATGATCATTAGTTCCTAGGACAGACGCAGACGTCACGTTCAGTGAGAGGAATGAGTGAAGTGAAAGTTAACAAAGTAGACGCTTGACACACTGCATTGAACCGTGTATAGGAGCGTGTTACAACACGTGTTAGCAAAAATGACAACAAATTACTTCACTGCTACACGTGAATGACACGTGACGCCTAACTGGACGCTTCACTGCTGCACGTGATTTACGTGACGTCTACGTCACGTCAACGTCTCGTCTGCGTCTTGAATTCAATGCAATAAATAGTAGAATAAAAAAAAAGTTAAGACGTGGAGTTAGACGTTCAGTGAGACCAATGTGTGCTGCAAAGTCATGTATTTGGACCCTTAGGAACGCCATATGTATAGACGTAAACTACACGTTGATTTCTTACGTGACGTCTGTATAGATCAACAGCCACACGTTACTAACGTGTCTACGTGACGTGATATATGCGTGTACGTCTCCATATAAAACAAATGGAGACGTACACGCACGCTTACACGTGTGTTATAAGTCGTGCTTGTGAGTCTATGGCGTTCCTAAGGGTCCAAATACATGACTTTGCAGCACACATTCGTCTCACTGAACGTCTAACTCCACGTCTTAACTTTTTTTTTATTCTGCTATTTATTGCATTGAATTCAAGACGCAGACGAGACGTTGACGTGACGTAGACGTCACGTAAATCACGTGCAGCAGTGAAGCGTCCAGTTAGGCGTCACGTGTCATTCACGTGTAGCAGTGAAGTAATTTGTTGTCATTTTTGCTAACACGTGTTGTAACACGCTCTTATACACGGTTCAATGCAGTGTGTCAAGCGTCTACTTTGTTAACTTTCACTTCACTCATTCCTCTCACTGAACGTGACGTCTGCGTCTGTCCTAGGAACTAATGATCATCTGTTGTTTACTTGACATTCTGTTAGTTGTGTTACACACTGGTAAGGACCAGCTGTAAATCTTAGTTTATGCAGTTTGTAATGCTTTGTGTAAAGTGTTCGTGAAATACATTTAAGTCCAAAACCATGGTTATATCATTATATGTTGGGCATGTTATTACGACTTTCTGATGTTTATATTGTTCTGATGCGATCGATTATTCCTGCCACGTTTTCCGATATAATTCAGTATAACAAATAAACACCACTTTAAAATGTGGTGACCACTGCTGTGTACAGTTTATTAGTGCTTTTTGTGCTTTATAAATAAATAAACGCTTGCATTTATTTGATCTGTGTTTCACTCTATTTCCAGTAGGTGGCATAAATGCAATATTAAATGGTTTGCCAAGCCATATCTTTTTTATGTTAAATAATAATAATCTTGTGTGTGTGTATTTGCAAGGTTTTACTAATTTACTGGACAATGTCATATTATTGTATTTTTGTTTATTGTATATACAGTGTTGAATATAACAAATTAAATAGTATTCTGTGATTATGGTTATAGGCAAGGGCGAAATTTTGATTTTGACATTGGTGGGGACGTAAATAAAATTGGTCTGCCAAGCCGCATTATCGCAAAAGTTTAGAGCAGTTTCCTTCACTTATTTAAACAAAATAATATTTTAAAGCTTTTTTTATATTTGACCTTATTAATTTTACACTAGTCAAAAACAACTAATATACAACAGGTCCACTTCATTTTATTTGTGTTTTATTTTTTACTCTTTTGTGATGCCAAGAAAATTCTGTCAGGGTAAATAAAAACTAAAGCAGAAGATTTCCTCCAAATCTGATAAAGCAGAAATGAATATAACACAATATTCTTATTCTGGGACTTCAAAGTCCAGAACATCTTCAAATCTACTGTTTTCTACATTGTTTTCAACCATAATTTAATGCATAACAAATGCAAAGGCTGCTTCTGCCATCTGATAAAATGACAAAACTGGTGATGCAAGGCATTGAACAATTCAAAGCTCTCATTTTAAACCACACTTAGAAGCTATTATCATTACGTATTTTCAATCTAACATTTGTCACAGTACAGAATTTATTATTACATAAATAAGTAGTTTTTTGGCATCCTCTGATTTTGATAGCTGTTTCTCAGCCAAATATCATATTGTTAATTTAACTAATTTCTTGAATTAGTACTTATTTGTTTAGTACTAATTCAACTGCATGAAAGGTGCATAGGTGGAAGAATGAAGAACTGGTTTAGTCTTTGATTTCTATTGCATTGTGCTTCTCTTTGAGCCACTCCTTGGTGGTCTTAGCAATATGTTTTAGGTCTCTGTCATGTTGAAGGCCGATCCACTACGCATCTTGAGTGTTCTTGTTGAGGTGAGGAGGTTCTCGTCCAAGATTTAACAGTAAATGGAACCGTCCCTCACCTCCCCCATCTGGTGAAGGCATACTGTTCCCATAGTAGAGAAAATGCCCCAAAACATAATGTGCTTGACTAAAGAGACAGTGTTCTTGGGGTCATAGTCAGCATTTCTCTCCCTCCAAAAACAGAGAGTTAATTTTGGCTCCATCTGACCACAGCACTTTCTCCTAAGCCTTTTCTGGATCATTTTACTGTTGATTTCTTCTATTTCCAAATAATCACACCAACAGTTGTCTCCTTCTCATTAAGCTTCTGTATGTAGCCCAAAGCATTGTGTCAGTCTACAATCTTGTCCCTGATAACCTTTGACAGCTATTAATCTAGTCTTGACCATGGTGCAGAGGTTGCGATGGAATATACAGATTGTGATGGCAGGCTTCTTTTTTAAACCTAACAAACTGACATCAGGAGTAATTTCCTAAAGTGACAGGAGTAATTTGTGTAACATATAAGCACATAACCTATACCTATTAATACAGTATATAATCAGTGGGAGCCAGATCAAATACTAATTTTACTCACCGAATTGCAAAACAATTTATAACCTTTTTTTAATGTTTCTTTTTATGGATTTTTGATTGATGTTCTGTCTCTATCCTTTAAAGTAAAAACTACCATAAACATTATAGAAGCTTAATTTCTTCATAAACAGGTAAACTTTCAAAATCCGCAGGGGAACAAGAAATGTTCCCACTGTATGGAAGTGATGCAAGAATATTAAATCTCAGTTAAGGTACTCATAAGGTTATAAAGGCTGAACGTTGGGTTATGGTTTCTAAAGATGTCAGTTATGTTATTTACGGGAAAGAGAAGTTGAACAATGTGGTCAAAAGTATGGAAAGTGTAAAAGAGTTAGAAATGTAGGGTTATGGTGTGAAGAGAAATGTACATGGAAGACTTATGTTCAGCCAATTAAAACAATATGCACGGTGAGCAGAAAAACATTCACTACTAGATATATAATATGTACATTATTATAGCTTATATAGCAATTTTCTTATATCCATGGAGGGATCTAAAGATCTGAGGAGAAAACAGCTTTTCAAATTAAACAAGAAGAGAGAACCCAATTATAAAAATATTTAAGATAGTGATAAGAGTACAAAGGACTGAAATAAATTTATATTTTAGCTGGGTCCAGTCTCACGATGCTGCCCTCGAAAGTTCGATAATTCCCACTTATATCCGTAAGTAACGTCTTGATTTAGTAACATTAAAAGTGTTTAGTAACATTAAACATTAATGTTACATTAAACATAAATGTTACCAATAATTAAGTAGCATTAAAACATTACATAATTATCTGCTAACAGTAATACAGCAACGTAGCACTATTTCCAGGGCCCGGTTTTTCAAAAGTAATCCAGGATTTTGGATAACGGATTGGATCAAATCTTGAAAATGTGTTTTTCAAAAGAAAAAACGGATTACATAATCGGATTAGATTACGTAATCCAATCTTGGTTTTGATCCGGATCAAACCTTTAGTTTGGGTTTTTCAGAACTTTTTTGTAGGATTTGGATCACTTTGTTCCAAAAAATCTGGATTAAACTGATCCCATCAGAAGGGTGGATTCAGCATGGATTCAATGCCCAAAATGTAATGAAAACTTTAAAAATGTATCAAATAATACTATATTTGGATCATGCAGTATCTTACAAGATATCCTATTTATTCATAAGGTTTTAATTTTATTTGTTCATCCGTCAGGCTACAGTGTTTAGGTAGGCTT
Organism: Triplophysa dalaica; assembly: GCF_015846415.1. Classification (NCBI taxonomy): domain Eukaryota; kingdom Metazoa; phylum Chordata; class Actinopteri; order Cypriniformes; family Nemacheilidae; genus Triplophysa; species Triplophysa dalaica. Next base: position 11,461,100 of record NC_079547.1, read on the forward strand.
TAACGTATTCAGCCTTTCAGTAAAGGCCTACAGCAAAGTAGAAAGAGTGTGGCCTCATAAAATAATCCTCCAAACAGCTGTCAAAATTGACCACAAACAATACATTTCATTCTGTCACTAATTGATATATATATTCATCACAATCGAAAATATTTTTGTTTTTAGAATATTTATTAGTGATGCATGCAATGATTACAGAATAAACCAAAAAAATGAAGAATGGCAATCACTGATTTTTGAAATCCAAAACATATCCAAAAGAACGGGATAATTTGAGTGAATACATTTTCCACGTTGACCAATCTCACGTGTAGGGCGAACGGGAGGGGACATGCTCGTTTCACTAAGTTTTGTCGTGGCCATGAGATATTACCCCTTGGGAATGTGATAATATGTTGTGAGCAAGAATAAGCAAGGTCAATGTGAGATCAGTCAAATGATTACAACATACTCAAACTTTAATTTACTATTCCAAAAAGAAAGAATTCGCTTACTTTCAGTTAATAACTGTTTAAAGGTATTGTCAGTATAAACACATAAAACTGGTTGTATGTTCAGGCAGACGCAGACGTCGCGTTCAGTGAGACGCAAACGTCACGTTCGGCAGTTGGGCGAGTCAAGCAACAGATGCAGACGTCACGCTCGCCAGACGCAGACGTCACGCTCGGAAGACGCAGACGTCGCGTTGAGTGAGACGTGTGTGTGCTGGGTAGTTATTGTTTTGGACCGAAAGGGACGCCATAGTGAGTCTCGTTTGCTAATGATACAATCCGAGCGCCATAGTGTGTCAAGCGTCTACTTTGTTAACTTTCACTTCACTCATTCCTCTCACTGAACGTGACGTCTGCGTCTGTCCTAGGAACTAATGATCATCTGTTGTTTACTTGACATTCTGTTAGTTGTGTTACACACTGGTAAGGACCAGCTGTAAATCTTAGTTTATGCAGTTTGTAATGCTTTGTGTAAAGTGTTCGTGAAATACATTTAAGTCCAAAACCATGGTTATATCATTATATGTTGGGCATGTTATTACGACTTTCTGATGTTTATATTGTTCTGATGCGATCGATTATTCCTGCCACGTTTTCCGATATAATTCAGTATAACAAATAAACACCACTTTAAAATGTGGTGACCACTGCTGTGTACAGTTTATTAGTGATTTTTGTGTTTTATAAATAAATAAACGCTTGCATTTATTTGATCTGTGTTTCACTCTATTTCCAGTAGGTGGCATAAATGCAACATTAAATGGTTTGCCAAGCCATATCTTTTTTATGTTAAATAATAATAATCTTGTGTGTGTGTATTTGCAAGGTTTTACTAATTTACTGGACAATGTCATATTATTGTATTTTTGTTTATTGTATATACAGTGTTGAATATAACAAATGAAATAGTATTCTGTGATTATGGTTATAGGCAAGGGCGAAATTTTGATTTTGACATTGGTGGGGACGTAAATAAAATTGGTCTGCCAAGCCGCATTATCGCAAAAGTTTAGAGCAGTTTCCTTCACTTATTTAAACAAAATAATATTTTAAAGCCTTTTTTTATATTTGACCTTATTAATTTTACACAAGTCAAAAACAACTAATATACAACAGGTCCATTTCATTTTATTTGTGTTTTATTTTTTACTCTTTTGTGATGCCAAGAAAATTCTGTCAGGGTAAATAAAAACTAAAGCAGAAGATTTCCTCCAAATCTGATAAAGGAGAAATGAATATAACACAATATTCTTATTCTGGGACTTCAAAGTCCAGAACATCTTCAAATCTACTGTTTACTACATTGTTTTCAACCATAATTTAATGCATAACAAATGCAAAGGCTGCTTCTGCCATCTGATAAAATGACAAAACTGGTGATGCAAGGCATTGAACAATTCAAAGCTCTCATTTTAAACCACACTTAGAAGCTATAATCATTACGTATTTTCAATCTAACATTTGTCACAGTACTGAATTTATTATTACATAAATAAGTAGTTTTTTGGCATCCTCTGATTTTGATAGCTGTTTCTCAGCCAAATATCATATTGTTAATTTAACTAATTTCTTGAATTAGTACTTATTTGTTTAGTACTAATTCAACTGCATGAAAGGTGCATAGGTGGAAGAATGAAGAACTGGTTTAGTCTTTGATTTCTATTGCATTGTGCTTCTCTTTGAGCCACTCCTTGGTGGTCTTAGCAATATGTTTTAGGTCTCTGTCATGTTGAAGGCCGATCCACTACGCATCTTGAGTGTTCTTGTTGAGGTGAGGAGGTTCTCGTCCAAGATTTAACAGTAAATGGAACCGTCCCTCACCTCCCCAATCTGGTGAAGGCATACTGTTCCCATAGCAGAGAAAATGCCCCAAAACATAATGTCCTTGACTAAAGAGACAGTGTTCTTGGGGTCATAGTCAGCATTTCTCTCCCTCCAAAAACAGAGAGTTAATTTTGGCTCCATCTGACCACAGCACTTTCTCCTAAGCCTTTTCTGGATCATTTTACTGTTGATTTCTTCCATTTCCAAATAATCACACCAACAGTTGTCTCCTTCTCATTAAGCTTCTGTATGTAGCCCAAAGCATTGTGTCAGTCTACAATCTTGTCCCTGATAACCTTTGACAGCTACTAATCTAGTCTTGACCATGGTGAAGAGGTTGCGATGGAATATACAGATTGTGATGGCAGGCTTCTTTTTTAAACCTAACAAACTGACATCAGGAGTAATTTCCTAAAGTGACAGGAGTAATTTGTGTAACATATAAGCACATAACCTATACCTATTAATACAGTATGTAATCAGTGGGAGCCAGATCAAATACTAATTTTACTCACCGAATTGCAAAACAATTTATAACCTTTTTTTAATGTTTCTTTTTATGGATTTTTGATTGATGTTCTGTCTCTATCCTTTAAAGTAAAAACTACCATAAACATTATAGAAGCTTAATTTCTTCATAAACAGGTAAACTTTCAAAATCCGCAGGGGAACAAGAAATGTTCCCACTGTATGGAAGTGATGCAAGAATATTAAATCTCAGTTAAGGTACTGATAAGGTTATAAAGGCTGAACGTTGGGTTATGGTTTCTAAAGATGTCAGTTATGTTATTTACGGGAAAGAGAAGTTGAACAATGTGGTCAAAAGTATGGAAAGTGTAAAAGAGTTAGAAATGTAGGGTTATGGTGTGAAGAGAAATGTACATGGAAGACTTATGTTCAGCCAATTAAAACAATATGCACGGTGAGCAGAAAAACATTCACTACTAGATATATAATATGTACATTATTATATCTTATATAGCAATTTTCTGATATCCATGGAGGGATCTAAAGATCTGAGGAGAAAACAGCTTTTCAAATTAAACAAGAAGAGAGAACCCAATTATAAAAATATTTAAGATAGTGATAAGAGTACAAAGGACTGAAATAAATTTATATTTTAGCTGGGTCCAGTCTCACGTTGCTGCCCTCGAAAGTTCGATAATTCCCACTTATATCCGTAAGTAACGTCTTGATTTAGTAACATTAAAAGTGTTTAGTAACATTAAACATTAATGTTACATTAAACATAAATGTTACCAATAATTAAGTAGCATTAAAACATTACATAATTATCTGCTAACAGTAATACAGCAACGTAGCACTATTTCCAGGGCCCGGTTTTTCAAAAGTAATCCAGGATTTTGGATAACGGATTGGATCAAATCTTGAAAATGTGTTTTTCAAAAGAAAAAACGGATTACATAATCGGATTAGATCACGTAATCCAATCTTGGTTTTGATCCGGATCAAACCTTTAGTTTGGGTTTTTCAGAACTTTTTTGTAGGATTTGGATCACTTTGTTCCAAAAAATCTGGATTAAACTGATCCCATCAGAAGGGTGGATTCAGCATGGATTCAATGCCCAAAATGTAATGAAAACTTTAAAAATGTATCAAATAATACTATATTTGGATCATGCAGTATCTTACAAGATATCCTATTTATTCATAAGGTTTTAATTTTATTTGTTCATCCGTCAGGCTACAGTGATTAGGTTGGCTTTAACGTATTCAGCCTTTCAGTAAAGGCCTACAGCAAAGTAGAAAGAGTTTGGCCTCATAAAATAATCCTCCAAACAGCTGTCAAAATTGACCACAAACAATACATTTCATTCTGTCACTAATTGATATATATATTCATCACAATCGAAAATATTTTTGTTTTTAGAATATTTATTAGTGATGCATGCAATGATTACAGAATAAACCAAAAAAATGAAGAATGGCAATCACTGATTTTTGAAATCCAAAACATATCCAAAAGAACGGGATAATTTGAGTGAATACATTTTCCACGTTGACCAATCTCACGTGTAGGGCGAACGGGAGGGGACATGCTCGTTTCACTAAGTTTTGTCGTGGCCATGAGATATTACCCCTTGGGAATGTGATAATATGTTGTGAGCAAGAATAAGCAAGGTCAATGTGAGATCAGTCAAATGATTACAACATACTCAAACTTTAATTTACTATTCCAAAAAGAAAGAATTCGCTTACTTTCAGTTAATAACTGTTTAAAGGTATTGTCAGTATAAACACATAAAACTGGTTGTATGTTCAGGCAGACGCAGACGTCGCGTTCAGTGAGACGCAAACGTCACGTTCGGCAGTTGGGCGAGTCAAGCAACAGACGCAGACGTCACGCTCGGCAGACGCAGACGTGACGCTCGGAAGACGCAGACGTCGCGTTGAGTGAGACGTGTGTGTGCTGGGTAGTTATTGTTTTGGACCGAAAGGGACGCCATATATACAGACGTCACGTAAGAAATTAACGTGTAGATTACGTCTTTGAGATATATGCACAGAGAACGTGCGTCTGCCAAAACGCCTGGAGAACGTGCGTCTGCCTAAACGCCTGGACAACCTATATCTTGTGACAATTAAACATGTTTTTTTAGAGTAAGAGTAAAGTAATTATGATTTTTGGTTTAATCAAATGTTTTAAAACTAGTAATTGTTACACTCCCTGAATTTTAATAATTATTCAACAATAAAATAACGATTTTTACAATTTTTCAAAAGAATAAAAAGTTACAGCTACAGAAGACCTCATTGAAATTGTGTAATTTAACGGTTCTCCACTTCATCTCTAATGACTTTGTGATATACAGAAATTTTAAAAATCACTTGTAGGCTATGTGTTCCCAAATCTTTGTTCTCTCAGATCGCAAGCTAGTTTAAATAGTATTTATTTAAATAGTATTTATTTAAACATTATAAACAATAAAGCCAGATATTCTTAGAATTTAGATACCAAACGGCAAGACTCAATAGAACATTTTTCTGTAACACCAGTGCCCAACAGCAGCCCAGTCCTTCCTCCTTTTTTGCGGTGAAAGTGATTTGGTAGTCCCATATAACTTGTTGCTGCTGTCATGGCAATATCAGCTACCTTAAAAAATATTCAAACTGAAATTCACACTGAATGATTATAATACATGATGACAAAAGCCCAAAATGTCAGTTATCAGTTATTATCATGATAAACAATTATAAACCCTCCATATCTGAGTATTGTATTGATTGCAAGAACATGCTCCTAAATTGAATGTTAAGTGTTTTAACTTTCAAATTATGCTTAGTTTTTGATGGTTGATTAGATATTAAAACAGTGGAAATAACACTATATACACTTTAAAAAAAAACTCTGCACGTATAAAAAATGTCTTGTCTCCAAAATTACTTAACAAAATTACTTTGTTACTTAAATTAATTTATTTAATTAATTAACTCCTGAGTTTTTTGAGTATTATTCCAATAGGATTTAACAGCATTTGGAGTTGACATCACAACCATTAATTCCATTATTTTCTATTGTTTTTTGAGCAGGGTTCTATTCCTTTTTTTCAGTAGGCCTGGTCTTATATAAAAGTAATAAAATGTACAATATATATATTTCCGACCTAGTATAGTAATAGTAACTAATAATAGTAAAGGTAAAGATGCATAAAATGGAAAAACTCAATAAAGTAGCATGTAAGCTAGAACTATACCTCAAATGTGTAGGCTACTTAATGGTTGGATTTCAAAAGTGATAGAATAAAACTTGACCATCCAAAATGAGCTGTATGTATCATAAAATTTGCTGATGACTTCATTTGATCATTTTATTTTGCACTATTCTGTAAAAAATTTTTCCAGTTGGCATCTCAACCCAAAATGTCGCTACAGAAGCGCCTCCTAGTGGCTGATATCCTAAAAAGCACCCAAGGTTCGCCTCTGGTTCTCTACTGTATCCTCGTTGGTTATGGTAATGGGGATACATAAAAAAAGAAAAACGGAAACAAATATGTCACAGTTAGAAGGAAACTATGAATGGCTCCAATTACAAGTCAGAAAATGTTCACACTGAACCATCTATTCGTAGGAAGAGGAACGGGATATAACCTCAAATTTCCACAGATAGGTTGTGTAACATCTAGGGAATGATTAGAAAATATTCCAAAATAAAGAATGACCGATTTTTATCCAGAAATCAAAAGTTGGTCAAAATTATTTAATGAATAAAACATATAGCCTAATATGGTTACTGTAGTAAAGCTTTGCTTTTGATTCACAGACTTTGGTTAAACATGCATTTCTCCAATTTTTGCTTTCTAGTGTGACAGTAGCATAATAGCCTTCACTCTGATTATAGTCAAAAACACGTTAAGACGAATGAATGTTGTCCACACATTGGCGAGTCTGTAAGCATAGCTAGTTTAGACGTAAAGACGCACGTACGTTCTCCACACGCATGTGTACACGCACGTCAACACGTCGCGCGTTCTCCACACGCATGTCTACACGCACGTCGACACGTATGTGAGCTTGGTCAGTAAAGGAATGATACAAAAGGAGCGCCATATTTGGACCCTTAGGAACGCCATATAGGAACGCCATAAACTGCACTTTTATCAAAAGGCATCTTCTGAGGTAACTTTCCGTCGCTCCATTAGCACGCGCTAATTGCTCTATAACACTAGTAACGTTAGCATCGGCAGTGAGGCTGAATCAAGTAATTCACGAGCAATAAGCCTCTTCAAAAAGCAGAAAATGTGGAATATAAGCATATAACATGATATTTATATATTGTTTTTCTAAAGGTTATGATGATAAAATAAAAGGTTTCATTGGAGAGATGATTGAAGGTGTTTTCCTGTGCTTCAGCATAAGACTTTCTTTAAGTGTTTAGGATTTTGATTTATAAAGTTTAAAACGGTTGGCTATTTTCTGTACACGTTTATATTATTTGAAATAATCAACTTATTAAATGATTTAATGATTTTTACCAATTTCTTGAACATGGAAGATCTAAATAAGACTTATTATACACGATTTCTAGTAGATTGGTTTCCCAAAATAAAGTGTTGTGATAAAAGTGCTGTTTTCCTTTTATTATTTTAAGCTTCAGAACCCATATGTCAACTGATTCTTTTACTTTCAATTTGGTGTGTACAGAAATGTTAATATCGATACAAATGCATTCAAGATATATTTTAGTCATTATAATAAATAGTGGTGTCAATTAGAGAAAAGCATTCATTACGTTATTTCCTCACTACCTTCTATTGTTTTACTTCAATTAAACATTTTATTTTAGTGAGAAACAATGCAGATTTCTTTGCTTATATTTAGCAAGGATGCCAACATTTTGTCCACAACATTAAATGGATAGTTGGAAAATATACAGTATATCTCCTGTGGTGTGACAATGCAATTTTTAGAAAACTAAAATATATATTTTTTTCAAAATTTTGCTTTCAAACCATGGAACACTCGGTACAGTATATTTTTTAACTACTCGTATAGAAAGACAAAGATATTTTTTATGTACTAAACCAACATTTTTATTTGTTTTTCTCTGTTGTCTGTTTCTGCAGGTAAGATAAAGAAAACCACATCAGGTAAGAACATGGATCAGCGTAGTCTTAGAAAACGAGCAGTGAAGCGGGTGAATTCTTTACTTGCCTCCTTTGACAATGAGTTAAAGGCCTCTGGCAGTAAAGAATTACAATCTACTGAAAGTGCAGAGAATGTGACAATAAATGTCTTTAATAAGCAGGAAGATTCGGTGGAAGATCAGCAACACATTTCTGACAGTGAAGATGATTCCCAGAATTATGACATAGAAAGTGTCCATATACCACTAACCGAGTCTTTGTGTGATTGGGCAGTTCATTTCAGGGTGTCCCTAGTAGCTCTGACTGCACTTCTGGCCATTTTGAGAGTTCATCATCCTTCGCTACCAAAGGATGCTAGAACTCTTCTCCATACAACTACCTCCTACAGTATCCAAGCTGTTGCTGGCGGTACTTGCCACTACATCAGTATTTTGAAAGCTTTTGCAAAAAGCATGGAACAAGTTTGGTGTCATATTCCAAACAGGCATGAATTTAAATTGCAGCTGCATGTAGATGGATTACCTTTGTTTAAGAGCTCCCCTGTGCAGTTCTGGCCAATCCTTGGCTTGCTACAGGGTGTTGTGAAGAAGCCAGTTCTCATTGCTCTGTTCTGTGGCAATTCAAAGCCAAAGTGTCTGGTTGATTATCTTAAAGATCTTGTCAGTGAGTTAAAAGCACTAAGCCAAGGATTTGTTTTCAAGGGGAAACAGTGCTGTCTAAAAGTCACCTCTGTCATCTGTGATGCTCCTGCAAGAGCGTTCATTAAAGGAACAAAAACTCACACTGGTTACTCAGGCTGTGATAAGTGTGTCCAAGCAGGTGTTTATGTCAAACACAGGATGACATTTCCAGAGGTCAGTAGCCCACTCCGGACCGATCTGTCTTTTAAAATGATGTGTGATGAGGACCATCATGTCACAAAGTCTCCTTTAGTAGATGCACAAATAGGCATGGTGTCATGCTTTCCTCATGACTACATGCATCTAGTTTGTCTTGGGGTAGTGCGTAGACTGTTGGATTTATGGATAGCATCTGGCCTTACTCTGTCGCTTGTCCTCTCGTCAGATGGAGATTATCTCTAATGAACTTGTATCCTTAAGAAGTTTCATTCCCATGGATTTTGCCCGTAAACCCAGAGCACTTTCAGAAAGGCTCAGGTGGAAAGCCACCGAGTTGAGACAGTTCTTGTTGTACACAGGTCCAGTGGTCCTTCAAAATGTGTTGTCAGCTGCAGTGTACAACAATTTCATGTTATTATCTGTTCCCATTTTTCTTCTTGCTAGTCCATCATTGTCTGCACATCTTAACCACTTGGCACACACACTACTTGTGTCATTTGTGACACACTTTGGTGAATTGTATGGTCCTGAATTTGTTACTTACAATGTTCATGGGCTGACCCATCTTTCAGAGGATGTTCGAAGACATGGAAATTTGGACCTTATAACCGGATTTCCATTTGAGAATTATTTAGGCAAGATGAAAAAGATGATAAGAACTCCGCACCATCCATTAGCCCAAGTTATTCGTCGAGTCTCTGAAATGGATTCTTGTACAGAGAATGATGAAGTTTCACATGGAAAAATAAAGCTGCAAAAGGAGCATTACTCTGGCCCAGTTCCTCCCTCTATAATGGGCACACCAGTACTTCAGTACCAGCAGCTTGTTATGGAAGGTACCAAAATTAATGTGTCAAGTGAAGGAGATAGATGTGTTAAGATTGGTGGCTGCATTGCTTTGATTGACAATATCCTCTAGTCCCAGGACAAAATATATATTGTGTACAGGGAATATGAATTAATGGAACCATTTTTTGACTATCCTCTGAATTCACTGCAGTTGGGAATCTACCTGGTTGGCCAAATCTCGTCTTGCCTAAAAACAATTCAGTTATTTGAACATGTTGAGAAATATGTGAGGCTTCCAAAACAAGACAAATTTGTTGCGGTGCCGCTACTCCACTTGTGCCAGTGATTTCATGTATACCTTTGCATATGCACAAATTCTGCTGTGTCTCTTATTTTATGTTAAAGCTGCAAAATTCTGTTTCAATCTTCATTTTTTACATTCCTTGACAATTTACTTTACATTCTTGTCATTTACATGGTCCTTGTTGTTTTAAACAGCCTACAGACTTAGTTTACCCAAAAATAAAAATTCTGCTATCATTTAGTCACCCTTTTGTCATTTGTCATGTATGACTTTTTCTTCTGCGTAACACAACAGAAGATATTTTGAAGAATGCTTGTATAAGAAAACCTTCGGTCCCCATTGACTTGTATTGGTTTTGTGTCCAAACAGTAGAAGTTAATGGGTACCACCATTTTTTGGTTTACAACATTCTTCATAATGTCTTTTTATGTGAAAGTCATACAGGTTTGAAATTACAAGGGGGTGAGTTAATGATGACAGAGTGTTCAGTTTTGGGTGAAATAACCCACACGATTTCATTATTATTTCATTATTGCTGATTATTGACTTACACCGTATCATCCATGATGTTTGTCTTTCTTCAGTTGAAGAAAAATTTAGGTTTTTATCGTAATTTTCTCCATGTAATGCAATTCAGCTGAGGCCATTGTGTTCGAAGATCAAAAATACAGTTTCAGTGCAGCCTTCAGTAAATTACTCAGTTGATGACTGGTATAATAGTAGACAGTGATTAAAAAGCTGAGCTGAAACTTTATTTTTGACTTTCAAAATAATGGTCCCTGTAAAAAGGAATCCATAAACTTAAAGTAATTAAATATTGTGTGACATTGGGGTGAGTAAATAATCAGTTAAATTTGGCAGAGTAATCCATTATTAAAAAATGTGGGGGTGTTACTTTAATAATAAAAAAAAACAAAGATATGTTTATACAGTGTATGTACCTGTAGAAATTGTTTTACATAACAGATATGTTCACGGTTGTCGAATTTATTGAAACCCACGAGGTGGAGCTGGTCCCAGCCATGTGGGTAGAGAATGGAGAGTGATGTTGGCCTAATTCTCTAAGAGGCATGGCCCTACACCAGGCCATCAAAAACCAGATGGCTCCTCATCTTGACTGGGACCGATGGGATGTCCGAACAATGTTTTCAACAGGTAAATTTGACTTTAATCCTAGGTTTCTCTTATTCTGAGGCATTGTATATTGATGACTATTTGGTAAGGTACATTATTGCTCATTTGAAATGTGTTACTCTGCTTGGTTAATCTCTTCTTTCTATGTCATTAGAATATAGGTTGTCTGCTCAGCAGTATAATTGATGTTAGGCTGATGTTGGGCTCAACACTGTGGTTCCTATAGTCATTGTTTGTGAAATTCAAAATCTAAGGTAGCAGTCAAAAGTGTAGACACACTTGACAAAAATGTCTCTTTTGATCTTACAGATTTCATAAAATCAGAAGGTGTATATTTCATTATTGAATTACTTCTATCAAGTAATGTGTAAGAAACAACTAAAGAGTCCAGCATAGACATTAATTATTCCCAGGTTAAGACCTGAAGTAGCTGAATGATAAAATGCCAATAGTACAATTTAGCAAATTCAAATTAAATGGTTTCAACTCTGAAGACGCTAAAATGTAACAGAGTTAACTAAACTGTATTTTACAGACAGCTATGAGGAGGGCAGGAAGAAGGCCAAAGAGGCGGAGACCTGGTCAGACCTCCAGACAGATGCAGAAGTATCTGGGAAAAGACTACCAAGGCGTAAAACGTAATTGTTTGCCAGATCACTATTGGTATTTTCTGATTTTTTGAGGCCATATTTAATGTCTAAGTTTTAGTTAAATATTGTAGAATTTGGCAATAGTGAATGTTTTTATTAATTTAGATAAATTCATTTTTTTAATTAAAATAGGAAGAGTGTACGGATTGGCCCTCCTGGAGGTCATGCTCGTTGTTCCTTGGACTCAGAGGATGAGTATTCCCCACCAACTAAACAAATTCATCCACCGGCCCCCATCATAAACTTTCCTACAGTCACCCCAGCCACCACTTTACCAGCAGAAGCACGAGCAACACCACATGACTCCTTCACAGAGATGCTGCAGAACTGGGAGCCAATGGACGAAATTCCACGTGAGTATATTCTTTTGTGGTTTGGTTTAAGATTTAACTTCTTTGGTAGGTATTTATTTTGTACAACTGGTCCTAAATCCATTTAACACAGTTTTCTCCTATTGCAAGGGTGTCAGACATCCCGAGGAACGCCCCAGCAATCTTCAGAAACAGGTAAAGCCAATGGTTATTTCCACTCAGTATTATTCCTAATCTATACAAATTATATTCCTATGAAATAAGTTTTATTGTTTTTAAGTGTGTGTATAATTGTTTTATATTTTTTTCTTCTTTGTCATAGCCATGCTCAGGGAGGTATTAACTAAATTAGAGATGGTCTTGGACCAACAAACAACTATCCTGAGATTGCTGCAGCTGCGGGAGGTTCAAGTGCAACCTTTCGATATTGAGGAAAGTTCTCTGCCCCTCAAAGACCTTCCTCACCTGCATAGTCTGGAGGAAAGAATGCAACAGAGCCCGGAATACAAGCAAAAACTAGTAAAATACAATTTCATTTATTTAAAAAAAGTATTTTTATAACTTAAATTGACACACAAATCCTTGATGTGAACAAATGACTACTGTAATAACTATGACCAACCTTGAAAACTGTTAAAGGTGAACTGGTTGGGGCTAATTGGCGGGACAGATGTGCGTGACTGCACCTGGCGCATACTGAAAAGGGTGATAGCCAACTCACTGGCAAAAAACCTCAATTGGAGAGGAGTCAATGGAAAGACATCGCTTATGTTTTTTTAATGTAAAAAGAATGATTTTGGTGGGTGGGTCATTTTTTTATTTAGTTTTTCTGAAAAATTGTAAATAAATGTGTTTATGTTGTTTATGTATGTGTGTGTCTGGCGTGCGTACGTACGTGCGTTCGATGAAACGTGTTTGTAGCTGAATAGGTTCATGTTTTGTAAGACAAAAATAGATTTTTCTTGTTTAATTAGTTTGTGTGTGTGTGCCTCTGTGTAGTGTATTTGTAAAGTCTGCTGTATTTGTTTATTGTTTTCATATGTTCAGATTACAATGTATTTTGTTAATGTTTAGTACATTGTCATATGTTTTTGTTTAATGTGTTCATATTGTTCTGTGTTAAATTTTAATAAAAGCCCTTACTCTTTTTACACAGTTAAATTTGCATTTTCCTATAAATAGAAATACATTTACCCGTTAATGGGCCGCATCTGGCCCGGGGACCAAGCCGATGATGGCAGAACAAAGGGTCTGGGCCATGCCTGGGCCAGATCGAGTCACTTTACACTGTGCTAGCCAGATCCGGGCCATAGCAGTATGTAAGAGTAGTTTTACAGTGTATGGGCCTTGTCTGGCCCAGAGAAAATTTGTTGTGTCCATTTTCAGTGGTTGGGCCAGTTTTGGGCCGGGGACCCAGCCAGAACTGGGCCAGAACTGAAGCACATATGCGCCCAGTGGTGGGCCAGACAAATTTTGCTAGCTGGGAGTGGTCTGAGCTGGGATGGTCTGATGGTCATATTTCTCTTGGCTGGTGGTGGAATTGCCTTAGATGGAGCTGGGATGGTCAGTCAGTCTGCAGCTGTAGCTGGCGTAATCTCAAATTGGGCATCTGTCAGTCGTCTGGACATGGTGGAACTTCTTCCTACCTCGGGATGGGCATCCCGAGGCAGAGGCGGAAAGAGAATAAAGAGAATAATTAGCGTAGCTGCTGTTCATTAACTGTGCATTAAGTGAAGGCTTGGCTGAAAAGATGTGTCTTTAATCTAGATTTAAATTTGGAGAGTGTGTCTGACCCTCGAATAGTATCAGGAAGGCTATTCCAGAGTTTAGGTGCTACGTATGAGAAAGCTCGACCCCCTTTGGTGGATTTTGTTACTCTAGGTGTTGTCAAACAGTACAGTGAGAGCAATTCAAATGCGTCGAGCAATCTGCAGTTGAATCGCTCTCGCGTTACTTAAATCGCATACGCTGATAGATATGCGCAGCATCGCATTAAATTGAACGCATCTATTCCCAAAGACGCTGATTAGCTTGTTCAGGTGTTTAAATAGGAGTTCGGGCTAAACTCGGCAGGAAAATGGATCGCGCTGTCCAAAGTTGAGAACCACTGATATAGGCCTACATTATACACTATACCAGGGCTATTCAAATCTTACCCTGGAGGGCCGGAGCACTGCAGAGTTTAGATCCAACCCTGATCAAACTTGCACACCTGTGATTTTCTAGCGATACTGAACAGCTTGATTAGCTTGCTCAGGTGTGTTTGATCAGGGCTGGAGCAAAACTCTGCAGTGCTCCGGCCCTCCAGGGTAAGATTTGAGGAGCCCTGCACTATACATATGGCCTCCTTTCATTTCCGTATTGTCGACTTGTTTTTTTTTATAAATATTTTTTATAAAATAGACATTTAGAACACAAGTAATGCATCCATTCAATTCTAGACCTTACTTTTTTGTAATTGTATATTTCCTATCATGCTTGCACATAATTCATATTATAAAATACATTAAAGCTTTTTCTATTGTGAAAGTAGTTTTTCACAGCCCTTAATAGTATTTTCTTGATATTCTTCAATGATGTTAAAGATATAGGCCTTTGCAGTAGTTATATCTACTGTTAAAAATACTTTATCTGATTTAATAGGAACGTCTGGAGAACATGCGTAATAGCTTTAACGATCAAATATTCTATCCCACACTGTTTGAACAGTGTGTCTCAAATAACACAAGCCCATCATAGGCTACAAGTAGCTGTACATGGGTCAATGACAAATAAGAAAATGTCAGGTGGTGCGACCATATATTAATTTAAAATAATATACATTTAATGTATTTAGCACTGAGTATTTTTCCCCTCATATATAAGAAATTTAACATAAAATCATGCCAAAATATTCTATTAAGAATTTTATTGAGAAAATTAACATTTATTTCTCAGTTTTGTTCTCTGTTTGTATGTTCAGACGGTTGCACCACCTGACATTTTTGGTCTTTCAAACACCAAAACTCAAAAAATCTATTGAATTTCAATAAAATGAAAAGGGTTTCTTATAAAGGACATATTGTAGATCCATTTGATATATGACATGTAATTATTCAAATTCTTTTTAGGAAAATAATGAATTTGGACACAAAAAATACATGTCACGTCATTGACCCACATGACCCATATCTGCGTAGCCTATGTGGGCTATTTAAAATAAGTCAAGGCAGACACGTTAGACCAATATCGAAAGCCAACAGTATCACAATTCGCGTGCTTTGGATCTCCGTATAAATATAAAACGCCGGTTTCTTAACGCCGCCAGGCGTTAAATAAGTATGGAAAGCCGTTTGGGTCATATTTCGCCATCAACCAGACGCCTGGTGTTCAGAAGACGCCTGCTTTTACGGCGTTTAAGACATACAGACGCCTGCTTTTACGGCGTTTAAGACATGCAGACGCCGTAAATTACGGCGTTTAAGACATACAGACGCCTGGTGTTCAGAAGACGCCGTAAATTACGGCGTTTAAGACATACAGACGGCTGCTTTTACGGCGCTTAAGACATACCGACGGCTGCTTTTACGGCGTTTAAGACATACAGACGCCTGCTTTTACGGCGTTTTAAATGCAATGTGAAACGCCGTTCATTTCGGCGTTTGAACTTCCATAGTACGCCGTAAATTACGGCGCTTCCGTGTAACAAAGACGCCGTAAAAAGCGGCGTTTTCTATAATATTAAAATCAGCCCAGCCTTTTCTACACAGTCCCGCCCCTCCACTGAACAGAAAGACATGTGTAGTAGAATGTCGATCTGAATAACGTTTCCTGTTTTTAACTTTATTGCGAATAATGCTTAGACTTTCATAATGTGAAATTTTTCCATTGGACGCGTTTATCCTCCTTTTCGTTTATCATATGTGTACGAGCGGCATACTTTAGAGCGAGTACGTTCATGACACTTCGTGCGTTTATGTTTGTGAAATTAATTGACTTCGTGCGCGTTGTCATCATCCTCGGTGGCGTAGTGGACTGCGTGCGCAGCAGCGGAACTTCATCTCTTTTACCGATTGGAGTTCGACTCCGCGATCCGACAATATTCTTCATTCCTTTTGAATAGTTCTATTGAGTCATGTCTTTAAATGTTGGAACACTACCTGTTGATTGCAACTTATTAAATGACAAGAAACGCTTATTACAAGCCAACGGTCTAAGGCCTTAATGCATGCAACAGCTGCGGGCTAAGTCTGCTTACTGTACTGTGGCTGTTGTGAGTATGTTTTTATTGATTAAAAATTATTTCCCATCTACGAACCCGTTTGTATTTCCATTTACATATAGACTGCACATGCTGCATGCATTCAGTATAAACCCCTATAAGCATTTGACGATCAAAAATCTAAAAATGGAGGAGACTGTTCACATACGGAAACAATAAGGGAAATTCTGACCAAAAAATATATTGTTGGGTTATTATTTTATAGCAATTTTTAAAGGAAAATATGGGCCTGTTTTATAACTTACTTATTGGTAAATACAGAACAACAAGCAAAAAATGTGCAATAACGAAAGTTATAGCCTACGCATAGCCATCTTAAGCTAAATTGTCAAACAAAAATTAAAGCCAATTGATTAGGCTGTTTAATGCACATTTACGGATTCTCAATTACAAAAAAACTAGAAAATAAATTAAAAAAAATGTACACACAGTCGCCTAACTGTGCAGAACGTAAAAGGTATGCAACACAAAAGCACTGGATATTTAGGTTATAATATACGCTCCATCCACATCGAGCTGAGTTTCTTTATTGAAAAAATAGGTCCTTTGACGAGTAAAATAAATCATATCTAAATTAAAGTTTGTTTCTCATTCTCAGTCTGTTGATGTCGGCTGCGGAGAAACGGCTGACTACATAAATACTGCCTTCTTTTAGAGCTTGCTAAGCGATCATGTTTGTTAAAACGTTTTGTATTTTGGGATATCTATTTTGACGAGGCAGTCGACGCCGCGTTCACTTATCTTAGATTCCGTGTGGGACTTATGCATAACTGCATTATGTAAGTGATTTTTATTCATTTTCACGAATAATAAATAACTCCCTTAACTCTTATTTGCTTTACCAAATTATTTAGCCTTAATTATGCGTGCGTGTTGTTCTTTTCAGGAGGGTCATGGGCTTTATTATATTTATATAGGCTATTTTATAATTGATGGTAATGTATTAATATAATCAATTTATAAATGATTGCAAAATTTAGATGTTTAATTCAAGATGTTTGGTGTCAAACCAAGAGTTAGAAAACTTGTTCATCATCTCCAGCAGGGTGGATCCATGTATGGACTGCTCACTGGCCCTCCCCAAAAGATCATCAGACAGCTGCAGCTGAAACAGAACGCTGCTGCTAGGATTCTGAATAGAAAATCTGAGCACGTCAGCCCAATCGACAGGTCACTATATTCCGGTTACATTTAGAATCATTTTTTAAGGTATTTTTAGGCTACTTGACTATACGTCACTCAATGTCCAATAGAACCCAAATGCATTGCAGATATGCGCATTATAAAATAACCAACAGACTACTCAGATCATTAGAATCAAGTCAGTTAGAGATAACAAAAGTTGACTCAAAACAAGGTACGTCAGCGTTAAGAAACTATATGCCACCTGAACCCGCAGGCATCAGATGCTCTTCAATATTAGCTACTTTTTCATCCAGATTAATTAATTGAATTAAACATCTTAATTTTGCAATCATTTATAAATTGATTATATTAATACATTACCATCAATTATAAAATAGCCTATATAAATATAATAAAGCCCATGACCCTCCTGAAAAGAACAACACGCACGCATAATTAAGGCTAAATAATTTGGTAAAGCAAATAAGAGTTAAGGGAGTTATTTATTATTCGTGAAAATGAATAAAAATCACTTACATAATGCAGTTATGCATAAGTCCCACACGGAATCTAAGATAAGTGAACGCGGCGTCGACTGCCTCGTCAAAATAGCCATCCCAAAATACAAAACGTTTTAACAAACATGATCGTGTCATGACTTGTAGGGAAAACAGAGGGTCGGAGACTCAAATGCAGGAAATCTGTTTATTCTTGTACAGTTCACAAACAATGTTAGAGGAGAATGAAGATCTGAGTCTCTTCGTGAGTGTGTGGGGAGAAGCCTCTACCCACCGACACTCACGGTAAGAATTCGAGGATAATCCGAATTGGATCTCTTGAGTCCTCCAGGGTGAACACTCAGCGGGGAGGAGTCTCGACCCGCCGGTAGAATCCAGATGCCTCTGATGTACTTTAAAGAAGAGGTGCTGGTAGTGTGAAAAGCGGAGATCCGGAGCGCCAGAGAACACTAGGAGATATAGATAGTAAATAATAACGAGACAAAAACACTGGAGCTGTGACGAATCCGAGGAGCGGAACAATAGAGAAACTAGATAATATAACAAGACTTTAACAGCACTAGACACGCTAGACTGAGGCAGTCAGAGCTGGCATATAACACGCAACGGTCTGACGCTGGACGAGAGCAAACGAGGGATTTAAATAGAGAGGAACAATTAGCGAAAAATGATAATAAGACAGTAAATAATGAGGAACCAGGGGAGAGTACTAATGGGAACAAGCTACAGGAGTGTGGGTGATGAGGTGATGGAAACCCGGTGAGGGGAAAGCCCGATGAGGAGACACGGGGGGCGGGGCCAGTGACGTAGACACTAAAACACGTGGAGGATGACAGAACTATTCTCCACAAATAGACAAAACACATACAAGACCATGACAAAGACTGGGATCCTGACAGTACCCCCCCCCCCCACTGGCGCCCACTGGGCGTCTAGGGAGGGGGCTCACCTTGCCTCCGGTGGAAATCCACGATCAGAACGTCACGAGACGGGATCCAACTCCTCTCTTCTGCACCATAGCCCTCCCAGTCCACTAAGTACTGATATCCCCGACCACGACGGCGGATGGCCATCAATTTCTTGACAGTGTATGTGGGCGATCCGTCGACGAGGCGCGGGGGGGGAGGAGTGGGGCGTTTGCTAGCGGGGTTGAGAGGGGATGTGACAACAGGTTTAACCCTGGAAACATGAAAAACAGGGTGAATGCGACCAAGACTAGGATGAAGCTTGAGCCGGACGACCACTGGATTAACCACCTTGGTGATGCGGTATGGTCCAATGAACCTGGGAGCCAACTTGCGAGAGGGCACCCGGAGAGGCAGGTCCTTGGTGGATAACCACACCCGCTGACCACACACAAAGGCTGGAGGAGACAACCGGTGGCGATCGGCCGCTGCCTTGGTCTTCTGAGAAGTTCGGGCCAGAACCTCTCTGGCCCTCGTCCAGGTGCGACGACAGCGCTGAACGAAGGCCAGAGCAGAAGGAACCGCAGCATCGAATTCCTGAGATGGAAACAAGGGAGGTTGGTAACCCATAGAACATTCAAACGGGGACATACCTGACGAGGATACCGGAAGGGAGTTGTGGGCATATTCTATCCAGGAGAGCTGTTGACTCCAGGAACCGGGAGATTGTGATGTTAGACAGCGGAGTCTGCGTTCGAGATCCTGGTTGGCTCGCTCGCACTGCCCATTGGTCTGAGGGTGGAAACCAGGAGACAGACTCGCTGAGGCCCCGATCTGTCTGCAGAATTCTTTCCAAAACCGGGAGGTGAACTGAGGACCCCTATCGGACACAACGTCAGTGGGCAACCCATGCAGGCGAAAGACGTGGTCCACCATCAGTTGGGATGTCTCCCGGGCGGAGGGAAGCTTGGGCAGGGGAACAAAATGAACCGCCTTGGAGAAACGGTCCACCACCGTGAGAATGACGGTGTTGCCACCAGAGGGAGGTAAGCCAGTGACGAAATCTAAGGCAATATGTGACCATGGGCGGGAGGGAATGGGAAGTGGGCGGAGCAGACCAGTGGGAGGACGGTTAGAGGTCTTACATTGGGCGCAGACCGGGCAAGCCAACACAAACTGACTAACATCTGAGGCCATAGATGGCCACCAAAACCGCTGGCGGATGGAAGCCAGGGTTCCCCGGTTACCTGGATGGCCGACCAGCCTGGAAGAATGACCCCACTGGAGGACCTCAGAACGCAGTGCAGCAGAGACAAACAGTCTGCCCACTGGACACTCCTTCGGCACTTGCACCCCTCGACCGGCCTGCTCTACTCGTCCCTCGAGATCCCAGACGGCAGCCCCGACCACCATCTCCTTGGGAAGGATGGGGCTGGTCGAGAACTCCCCCCCAGAGACCTCGAAGAGACGAGAGAGAGCGTCAGGTTTGACATTCTTGGAACCTGGCCGGTATGAGAGAGTGAAGTTAAACCGTCCGAAAAAGAGTGCCCAACGGGCCTGTCGTGAATTGAGTCTCTTGGCTGAACGGATGTATTCGAGATTCTTGTGATCCGTCCAGACCAAGAACGGCTGCACTGCTCCCTCCAACCAGTGACGCCACTCACCCAAAGCCAGGCGAACCGCCAACAGCTCTCGGTTACCAATGTCATAATTCCGTTCAGCAGGGCTGAGGCGATGAGAATAGAAAGCGCAGGGGTGCACCTTCCCATCTTGACTAGAGCGCTGAGACAAAACTGCACCTATCCCAACATCAGATGCATCGACCTCGACAATAAACTGTCGTTCGGGTTCTGGAAAACAAAGCACAGGAGCAGAGACAAACCGGGACTTAAGATTATCAAAGGCTACCTGAGCTTGGGAATTCCACCTGAACGGGATCTTGGTGGAGGTTAATGCGGTGAGCGGTACGGCTATTTGGCCGAAACCCCGGATAAATCGCCGGTAGAAGTTGGCGAAACCCAGGAACAGCTGGAGGGCTTTACGGGTGTCGGGAATGGGCCATTCGGTGACAGCTCTGATCTTGGCGGGATCGGGGTTAATGCCTCTGGGAGAAATTATATGGCCAAGGAACGAAACTGTGACAGCATGGAATTCGCACTTCTCCGCCTTCACAAAAAGTTTATTCTCTAATAGTCGCTGAAGAACCTCCCTGACGTGTCGGGTGTGTTCCTGGAGAGAGGGGGAAAAAATAAGGATATCATCCAGGTACACAAAGACAAATCGGTTAATCATGTCTCCCAACACGGCATTTATGAGGCCCTGGAAAACGGCAGGAGCATTGGTCAAACCAAACGGGAGTACCAAATGCTCATAGTGCCCCGAAGGAGTGTTAAATGCCGTCTTCCACTCATCCCCCTCCCGGATGCGGACCAGGTGATAAGCATTGCGAAGGTCTAGTTTAGTGAAGACCTGGGCTCCCTGCAAGAGTTCAAAGGCGGTAGACATGAGAGGCAAGGGGAATTTATTCTTAATAGTAATCTCATTCAAACCTCGGTAATCAATACAGGGACGCAGGGAGCCGTCCCTCTTCTGAACGAAGAAGAACCCAGCACCGGCCGGGGAGGAGGAATGGCGAATGAGCTCAGTCTGTAAACATTCATTAATATATGTGTCCATGGCCTCTCTTTCAGGAGCGGATAGAGAGTAAAGACGCCCCTTGGGCGGAGAAGTGCCTGGGAGGAGGTCTATGGGGCAGTCGTAGGGATGATGCGGAGGAAGGGAGGCGGCTCGTGACTTGCTGAAAACGGCGCGAAGATCGTGGTATTCCTCCGGAACCCCAGACAAATCAATGGCCTTGACCTGCAACACAGGAGACACAGAGACAGGAGACAGAGCAGAACCAAGACAAGACACGTGACAAGAAGGGCTCCAGGCCGATACAGAATTCTTAACCCAATCAATATGAGGATTGTGCTGCAACAACCAAGGATGCCCCAATATAAGGGGAGTATTGGGTGAATCGAGGATGTACAGCTCAATACACTCATAATGATTTCCCGAAATAAAAAGCCTTACGTGAGGGGTGATGTGGGTAATAGTAGCGAAGCAAAGGCCTCCTAGTGTTTGGACACGGATGGGATGAGCGAGAAGCTTAACAGGAATCCTCCACCGGGTTGCAGTGACGGCATCAAGAAAGTTTCCTTCAGCACCCGAGTCGAGAAGAGCCTGCCCAGAGTGACTACGTCCGTCGAACAGGATGCGAAACGGAACCACAGGACGGGAAACAGGAGAGGATACAGAAATGGCGCCCACCCGGACTCTCCGCTCTACGGGTGGGCGGGATCTTTTAACGGGCACTGAACCACTTGGTGACCGGACTTCCCGCAATAGAAGCATAGCCCCCCTAGAAGACGTTGTTGTTTCTGAAGCGGCGAGAGACGTGAGCGACCCAGCAGCATAGGCTCCTCCTCTGCAGCTCCGGTGGCTCTAGTGGAAGCGCTGACATCTCGGGCTCGCCAAGAGGTGGGTGAAGGCTGCCGGCGTCGGCGGTTATGCATACGGGTCTCAACGCGGAGACAAAGGTTGGTGAGAGCATTCAAATCATGTGGTGTCTCGAGGGTAGCAATCTCGTCAGCTATCGAAGAATTCACTCCATCCAGAAAACGAGCACGCAATGCCTCCTCGTTCCATGAGCAAGCGGCCGCCAGAGTTTGGAACCTTATAGAATAGTCTGTGATTGAATTACGACCTTGAGTGAGACGTGAGAGTTGAGCGGCTGCCTGCTCCCCTTGAACAGTTCTGTCGAAAAGTCTCGTCCTCTCAGCACGAAAGGTCGCAAAAGAGTAGCAACAGGGCGCTTGAGAGTCCCACACAGCTGTTCCCCATTCACGTGCACGACCTGTCAATAGGGTTAAAACAAACGCCACCCTAGATTCCTCTGAGGCGTAACGGCGTGGTTGAAGGGAAAACACCAGTTCACACTGGGAAAGAAAAGGACGGCAGGCGTTAGGATTTCCATCATAAACCGGGGGGCTATTGACGTGAGGCTCTGCATGGACAGAATCTCCTCGGGCAGAGGCGTTGGAAGAAATCCGGCTCCCCGCGAGTTCCCTGCGAAGCTCGGTAACGAGATTGGTGAGGTCAGTAACCTGGGTTGCAAGAATTCCCACATCTGGGCGGTGGTGTTGAGCCGAGTAACCTGCTGTCCAAGGGCGACTCCTTGCTGCTGTAAGGCATTGCGTAACGGGTCCATTTCCGCTGAGTCTCTAGTATGGTCAGACCGTTCTGTCATGACTTGTAGGGAAAACAGAGGGTCGGAGACTCAAATGCAGGAAATCTGTTTATTCTTGTACAGTTCACAAACAATGTTAGAGGAGAATGAAGATCTGAGTCTCTTCGTGAGTGTGTGGGGAGAAGCCTCTACCCACCGACACTCACGGTAAGAATTCGAGGATAATCCGAATTGGATCTCTTGAGTCCTCCAGGGTGAACACTCAGCGGGGAGGAGTCTCGACCCGCCGGTAGAATCCAGATGCCTCTGATGTACTTTAAAGAAGAGGTGCTGGTAGTGTGAAAAGCGGAGATCCGGAGCGCCAGAGAACACTAGGAGATATAGATAGTAAATAATAACGAGACAAAAACACTGGAGCTGTGACGAATCCGAGGAGCGGAACAATAGAGAAACTAGATAATATAACAAGACTTTAACAGCACTAGACACGCTAGACTGAGGCAGTCAGAGCTGGCATATAACACGCAACGGTCTGACGCTGGACGAGAGCAAACGAGGGATTTAAATAGAGAGGAACAATTAGCGAAAAATGATAATAAGACAGTAAATAATGAGGAACCAGGGGAGAGTACTAATGGGAACAAGCTACAGGAGTGTGGGTGATGAGGTGATGGAAACCCGGTGAGGGGAAAGCCCGATGAGGAGACACGGGGGGCGGGGCCAGTGACGTAGACACTAAAACACGTGGAGGATGACAGAACTATTCTCCACAAATAGACAAAACACATACAAGACCATGACAAAGACTGGGATCCTGACAGATCGCTTAGCAAGCTCTAAAAGAAGGCAGTATTTATGTAGTCAGCCGTTTCTCCGCAGCCGACATCAACAGACTGAGAATGAGAAACAAACTTTAATTTAGATATGATTTATTTTACTCGTCAAAGGACCTATTTTTTCAATAAAGAAACTCAGCTCGATGTGGATGGAGCGTATATTATAACCTAAATATCCAGTGCTTTTGTGTTGCATACCTTTTACGTTCTGCACAGTTAGGCGACTGTGTGTACATTTTTTTTAATTTATTTTCTAGTTTTTTTGTAATTGAGAATCCTCAAATGTGCATTAAACAGCCTAATCAATTGGCTTTAATTTTTGTTTGACAATTTAGCTTAAGATGGCTATGCGTAGGCTATAACTTTCGTTATTGCACATTTTTTGCTTGTTGTTCTGTATTTACCAATAAGTAAGTTATAAAACAGGCCCATATTTTCCTTTAAAAATTGCTATAAAATAATAACCCAACAATATATTTTTTGGTCAGAATTTCCCTTATTGTTTCCGTATGTGAACAGTCTCCTCCATTTTTAGATTTTTGATCGTCAAATGCTTATAGGGGTTTATACTGAATGCATGCAGCATGTGCAGTCTATATGTAAATGGAAATACAAACGGGTTCGTAGATGGGAAATAATTTTTAATCAATAAAAACATACTCACAACAGCCACAGTACAGTAAGCAGACTTAGCCCGCAGCTGTTGCATGCATTAAGGCCTTAGACCGTTGGCTTGTAATAAGCGTTTCTTGTCATTTAATAAGTTGCAATCAACAGGTAGTGTTCCAACATTTAAAGACATGACTCAATAGAACTATTCAAAAGGAATGAAGAATATTGTCGGATCGCGGAGTCGAACTCCAATCGGTAAAAGAGATGAAGTTCCGCTGCTGCGCACGCAGTCCACTACGCCACCGAGGATGATGACAACGCGCACGAAGTCAATTAATTTCACAAACATAAACGCACGAAGTGTCATGAACGTACTCGCTCTAAAGTATGCCGCTCGTACACATATGATAAACGAAAAGGAGGATAAACGCATCCAATGGAAAAATTTCACATTATGAAAGTCTAAGCATTATTCGCAATAAAGTTAAAAACAGGAAACGTTATTCAGATCGACATTCTACTACACATGTCTTTCTGTTCAGTGGAGGGGCGGGACTGTGTAGAAAAGGCTGGGCTGATTTTAATATTATAGAAAACGCCGCTTTTTACGGCGTCTTTGTTACACGGAAGCGCCGTAATTTACGGCGTACTATGGAAGTTCAAACGCCGAAATGAACGGCGTTTCACATTGCATTTAAAACGCCGTAAAAGCAGGCGTCTGTATGTCTTAAACGCCGTAAAAGCAGCCGTCGGTATGTCTTAAGCGCCGTAAAAGCAGCCGTCTGTATGTCTTAAACGCCGTAATTTACGGCGTCTACTGAACACCAGGCGTCTGTATGTCTTAAACGCCGTAATTTACGGCGTCTGCATGTCTTAAACGCCGTAAAAGCAGGCGTCTTCTGAACACCAGGCGTCTGGTTGATGGCGAAATATGACCCAAACGGCTTTCCATACTTATTTAACGCCTGGCGGCGTTAAGAAATCGGCGTTTTAAAATTAATACGGCGATCCAAAGCACGCGAATTGTGATACTGTTGGCTTTCGATAGACCAAGAACGTCCTCCACGCGCAATTCACGCGCAATTCACACGCACGCAGTCACGTCTGTGAGCTTGGTCAGGAAAGCAACGATACAACCCGAGCGTCATAGGGGTCTGCCGGTACACGAAAAACGCATGCGCAAATTATAATTCTGTTTTGCGACGATTTACGACACTGCACGATCTGTTCCACGATTTGTACCGCGAGACTTTCAATCACTCACAGCGAAAGAAAAGAGAAGTTTGCACTTTGATAAAGGTTCAAATTGCCACCTATACGTGTCAAGTGAACCAATTCATTGAAAAAAAATCTTATTATGAACAATCTTCACAGTTAAGAATAGCTATAAAATTAAATTAACATCAATAATAATTTCTTAGCACAATTAACAAGTGGATAACATTTTTAATAATTTATTTTGTGATATTATAATAAATATCTCAGCTGGGTATTTTGGACAAATTCAGCTTTATTTCTCCCCTTATCATTATTTACAGTATAAATTATGACTCAAATTAATTCAAAGTCAATTATTACTATTATTTAGATTATTGAAGAGATTATTTAGATCATATAGATAGATACATTAGTGCACTGGTTCTCAACTGGTGGGGCGCGCCCCCCCAGGGGGACGCGGACACTTTCCCGGGGGGGCGCGAGTAGGCTACAGGATGGGAGAGAAAAAAAATGAAAAAAAATATTTTTTTTTACATTTTTTTTATCACTAAACTACTTTCATAAAAGTTATAGTTTTGTATATACATTACTCCTGAATAAAAATGTGTTTGGACTGATTTAAAAAAAAGAGTTTTGAACAAATTTGATTGGTTTGTGGAAAGTGAGCGCAAATGCAGGTGAAAAGCGGTTTTATAAAGCGAGTCATTGAGTTGTTCATTCAAACGATTCGTTCAAACGGCCGATTCATCAAGAATGAGACAGATGTTTGTGCATGGGTCATTGAATCCATGACTCAATCGATTCGTTCAAAACACTGAATCATTCAAAACACGATTGATTGTTGCTGTGAGATGCGCTATGCTGTGATCTTTGTTTGGATTCATCGGATCTATTTTCGCTGCTAAAATAGACCGAAACAGTCATTATTTCGTCTAAAATGTAAGTGACTTAATATTAATAACTTGTTTGTTGAACTGTCATGTGAAATCAGTGTCACATTTTCAATCGTGAGGTGATGATAAATTAAGTGATGGTCAATTGTCAGCTCTCTTGGTCGTCAGGTCGTGTGATGCATGTTGCTGAACTGTATTCAAAAGTTATAAATATAAAACATTTAACTGCAGTATGTCAATTTAGGTTATTTGTGTGTGCTGCGCTCATAGACTTTAGAAAACGGCGCTCATTTGTTTGATTTCTCCTCGAGAAGCTGCGCAAGCCTTAAAAGTCCGAAAATGTCGTATTCGTTTTCTCATATTCGTCATTTGGTGGCTCTCAATTGTCAAAAACACCCCTCAAAATATTTGCTACGGATGCGAAAAATGCAGAAAATCGAACCATCAAAATTATTTTTTTTGACGGGCGGAAGTTTCAGAGGCTGCAAACATATAACTCAACTCAACTCAACTCAACTTTATTTATATAGCGCTTTTTACAATTTTCATTGTTACAAAGCAGCTGTACATGAGACACATTTAATACAAGTATGAATTCTAAAGCAGCCCCCCCGGCCAGGCAGATAGTGCAAAACAATATGCAAACGGTGGTGAGGAACCCAAAACTCCCATCGAGAAAAAAAACCTCAGGGGAACCCAGGCCCAACCAGGGGATTCCAGTTCCCCTCTGGCAAAAGCTGCTGCCTCTGCACAAGCTCATCAGTGCTTGCACAACAAGGCTTAATAAAAATATAAAAATTAAAGATTATCATTAACAATCTAATAGCATTTGAAATGTTGTAGAAAAAAAACAAAGTTGTCGCGTCCTTTATCCAGCTCTATCCTCTTAGCACTTGTCAGGTCACCGCTTCCCATTCTCAGCTCTGCCATCAGGTCTGGGCATGAACTGCATCCTGCGGTAACCTTGGAACAAAGAGACAAGACTGGCTGAGAGTAGAGTACTGTTCTGCACTCTTTGATGCAACAAGTACATCATTTGTTGTTGGATGTGTTCCTGGTTCCGGTTGATCTAAATAATGCAGCCTAAATCCTCTGAGGATTAATATTATGGAGGTGTAGTGTATGCAAGATTAAAAAGATGAGTCTTTAGTCTAGATTTAAACTGACAGAGTGTGTCTGCCTCCCGGACCGTGCAGGGAAGAATATTCCAAAGTTTAGGCGCTAGATAAGAAAAGGATCTACCACCTGCACTTGATTTTGAAATTCTAGGTATTACCAACTGACAGGACCCCTTAGAGCGTAATGTACGTGGTGGTCTGTAATACAATAGAAGTTCATTCAAATACTGCGGCGCTAGACCATGTAGGGCTTTATAGGTAATAAGCAAGATCTTAAAGTTAATGCGATGCTTTATAGGTAACCAGTGCAAGGTTGACAGAACCGGGGTTATATGCTCATACTTTTTTGTACGTGTAAGAACTCGAGCTGCCGCGTTTTGAACCAGTTGCAGTTTTTGTAATAGGCCCGCAGGGCAACCACCTAGAAGTGCATTACAGTAATCTAGTCTTGATGTCATGAATGCATGAATTAATTTCTCTGCATCTGACAGTGACAGCATATGACGTAATTTAGATATATTCTTAAGATGGAAAAATGCAATTTTACAGGTGTTGGCGACATGGCTTTCAAATGAGAGAGTACTGTCAAATACAACGCCAAGATTCTTAGCTGATGACGAGGATTTTATGGAGCAACCGTCAATCGTTAAGCAGTATTCTTGGTTGTTACGCATAGCAGTTTTCGGTCCAGTAAGTAACACTTCTGTTTTGTCCGAGTTTAGTAGTAAAAAATTGTTACTCATCCACATTTTTAAGTCAACTATGCAATCCTTTATTCGATGAAACTGCTGGGTTTCATGAGGCATCGAGGAAATATAAAGTTGAGTATCATCAGCATAACAGTGAAAGCTAATTCCGTGTCGCTTTATTATATCTCCTAGAGGTAGCATGTATAATGCGAAGAGCAGGGGTCCCAAGACTGAGCCCTGTGGTACACCGTACTGGACTTGTGATTTGCGGGACACCTCATTGTTTATTGCTACAAATTGAAAACGGTCAGATAAATAAGACTTAAACCATTTCAATGCTATTCCGTTAATGCCGACGTAATTTTCGAGTCTATGTAGAAGTATGCTGTGGTCAATGGTGTCAAATGCAGCACTGAGGTCTAGCAGCACCAATAACGAAATACAGCCACGGTCAGACGCTAAAAGCAGATCATTTGTAACTCTGATCAAAGCAGTCTCTGTACTGTGACATGCTCGAAATCCAGACTGGAATTCATCATTAATGTCATTCCTTTGGAGGAAGGAGCATAATTGAGTTGAAACTACTTTTTCCAGAACTTTAGATATAAAAGGTAAATTCGATATAGGTATTTGTGTAAAACCTGAGGTCCTATTTAGTTATATATATAGCCTATATATATATATATAAAACGAATAAACTAGTCAGAATATAGGCTACAGTTAAAGCTTTCCTTTAGTATTTGTGAAATACACGCAGCCACGCACACACAAACATGTTTAAATACATTTATGTTGTTAATAAATAAAACACACTTAATTGTTGTAACAGCAATATCTCCAAGTTTTGCACTGTGAAAATGTAATGATTTGCCAATGCAAAGAGAGTACCGCCACCTTTTCCCCCACTTCAAGCACTGATTATAACACAAACAAATCATCCTCCTGGCGACTTTTTTTTGTTGTCAAAGCGACAAATCCAGCGAATTTTACTGGTGTTTTTGGAGACTTTTGTGGTGTTTGGAGACTCGAAAGCACGAATCACTCTGCAGTTAGGCCTACTGTGCACAACGAGCAGCGGGTGCTGCCGTGAGCCCCTCTCCCGTCCAAAAGCACTCACAGGCGGTCAGTCTCTCAGTAGCCTCACGCAGCACTCAGAGCAGAAAGTACACACACACATCCCTAGGCGTCCAGGCTGCAAATGAATCGCGCATGGCCGCCGCCGTTCCCGCCCTGGCTTACAGAGCGGGGTGTAAATGTTCACTCACTCTCACACAAAAACAAATCACTGCATTTAAATTGACTCACGACATAGCTCTCCATTCACTCTAGTCTAGTCTCTTGCCAAGTTTGCTTGTGCCAGCTCTCGCTAATGTGTTATCAATCTCGATTTACATAGGCCTTTACTACAAACCCCAACAGTCTTTTTAAAGACTAAACCCACAAACATTTTTTTAAAGATTAGATCAAATCTCAGCCCTTGCCAGTATTTTTTTTTAACTGCTAGGCAGTAGCTACACTTAGCTAAAACTACCCACACGACTAAGACACACACACACAAACTACAATCTTTAAGTATTAAAATAAAATCTGAATTGTCTGCAAAATAATTATTTTGTTCGTTTATTTAAAGATCGTCCCTAAGTCCCGATTGATTAGCCCATGATACGTCTCTCAACATACCCACACACACAGTTACATATTGCCTTAACTTTATTGAAAACACATAACAAAAATGGAGAAATTTCTTGTGAGGACCAGCAAGCCAACAGACGCACCACCATCTGCAAAAAAGCTTCGAAGGTACGATAAAGCATACCTGCAGTTTGGGTTTACAGTTACGGCTGATCTGAGACCTCAGTGTGTTGTGTGTGCCGAGGTGCTGGCAAACGACAGTATGAAGCCCTGCAAATTAAAAAAGCACCTCGAAACAAAGCATCCTGGCATTAAAAATAAACCGGCTAAATATTTTAAAAGAAAGCTTGATGGCCTCCATCAGCAACAGGCAACCATTTCAGTGCACAGCACTGTGTCTAAACAGTGTTTGGAGGCATCGTATGTAGTGGCCAAAAGAATCGGTAAACTGGGTAAACCGCATACAATCGCAGAGACTCTCATTTTGCCGGCAGCGCAAGACATGTGCAGAATAATGATAGGCGATAGTGCAGCAGCTATCTGCTGGGTTTCATGAGGCTTCGAGGAAATATAAAGTTGAGTATCATCAGCATAACAGTGAAAGCTAATTCTGTGTCGCTTTATTATATCTCCTAGAGGTAGCATATATGATGCGAAGAGCAGAGGCCCTAAGACTAAGCCCTGTGGTACACCGTGCTGGACTTGCGATTTGCGGGACACATCATTGTTTATTGCTACAAATTGAAAACGGTCAGATAAATAAGACTTTACTATTTAAAAAACATAAAAATAGACCCGCCGTGAACTGTTAAATGAAAAACACAATGTTTGTGACCAAATTAGGTCAAAAGAGAATATACCCCTTCTATTTACTTCCTATGATAATTAGTAATAGTGGCATGTTGCGGAGAAGACAAAATAAAGTCTAACTTACTTTTGGTTTCAAAACCTTGACTAAAGAATCTTTATTCAGAATTAAAGAAAGAAAAATCACAACAATAGCAGCTCATTTGGCCATGCGCTAGCAAACCATTCATCATTAACCCCCCCCCAACAAACGGAAGGCGCAGCATCTGTGTACAATTTAAGGGCTGCAGATGACTCAAGATCATCATTATAAAAGAAAGAGATGCTGTTCCAGGTATCAATGAGCAAAGTCCAGAAGCTGAGATCTGATCTGCAGCCTGCATCTTCCAACAACAACTGATGTACTTGTTGCATCGAAGAGTGCAGAACAGTACTCTACTCTCAGCCAGTCTTGTCTCATTGTTCCAAGGTTACCACAGGGAGGAGGATGCAATTCATGCCCAGACCTGATTGTAGAGCGGCGACATTACAAGAGGTGAGTTGATGATCGACTTAAAACATCTTTACTACAAAATTTTAAATGCTATTAGATTATTAATGATAATCTTAAATATTTAATTTACCTTATTAATAGATTTATTTATTTTTATTTAGCCTTGTTGTGCAAGCACTGTCGAGCTTTTGCCAGAGGCGAACTGGAATCCCCAGGTTGGGATTGGGTCCTCCTGAGTTTTGGGATCTTCGCCTGGCCGGGGGCTACAAAATTAATATTGCATATAGGAATTTATAGTCCATTAAATATTTGACCAGTGTTTCTCTCTCCTTTATCTTAAATGTGTGCTTTCACATTGCGAGCGTGCGTGTCTGTGTGTGTGCGCGTGCTTGTCTGTGTGTCAGTGCGCGTCCGTGTGTGAATATCTATGTCTTTGTGTGTTAGTACGTGTGCGGAGTGTTTGTATATGGGTATGTCGGTCTTCTGCGTTTTCACCTTTTTCTTGTTTTTAAAGGTGATAGATCCAACTATGAGATATGGCTTGTAGATCTTATAGATCTAAACTTTGAGTCCAGTTTCACTAGATCTGTCTCCGTCAGGAACAAATTACACCTGGAGATATCAACTCCGTTGTGAGTCAATCCTTTAACCCAACCACCAGGGAGATATAGAGCTGAAGGGAAGAACAGCAGGCAGGAGACGAAGTGATGTTAAATAGACAGACAAATGATTTATTGAATAATCTCAGTTGTGCGTTGATGCTCAGTCAAGCTCTGCCAAGCTTCATCTGACTAGAAACAGATTCAATATGTGTTTTTAACCATTCAAGATTACGGTATCAAAACATTGTCTCATGACATTATTATGGACCTTGAGATGGAGACCAACGGATACTCATATCAGCATAAGACACAATACTCCCAATACTATATGTAGTAGAGTAGGCGGGGCGAGACCGTGGTTCCAGTCCGGTGAGTAATTGTGAATGAGCACCAGCTGTGCGCACACCAGGCTCGAATCACGTAGGATATTGGGAGCATATAAAAGGAACGAGTGACCGGACCGCCGAAGAGAGAGGTCCGGGCCTGAACATGTTTTACGTTTGTATTTAAATTTATATTTGTATTTATGTTTATGTTATTTCGCCGGCGGTCGTCCGTGAGGGGCCGCCGGCTGTTATTATTTATATTAAAACTTTATTGAAATGTCTGCCGGTTCCCACCTCTTTTCTTTCTTTTATTGAATCTTATTACACTCGTGCCGAAACCCGGGAGGAAGGAGAGACATGCTGTAGGAGAGTCCTCGCCTCCGAGTGGCCTCACGGTGCCGGAGAGTTCGGGCAGCGCGGACGAAGGCAGTCCGCCAATGGCTGCCCGAAGTGGTGGCTCTGGGGAAACGGAAGTGCACAGTGCGGCCACCGTCAAAGCTTCGGTGGAACGGCGACCTTTGCTGGCGCGCCCCTTGTGTCGAGGTGGGGTGGCTTTCGTCCAACCGGGAGCGGGGGAGTTGCCGCCGTCCGCCAGAGGCCGGAGCCTGCGTCCGTCCCCCGAGGGGCAGGAGCAGGGGGCGGAAGTGCCGAGTGCGGCCACCGCCCGCCAGAGGCCGGAGCCTGCATCAGTCTGCCCAAGGGGGAGGAGCAGGGGACGGGGAACCCGCCCTGACTCCCAGATAAAGGAGGAGCCACCGCCGGCCACCAGGGGGCGGACGGTTGAGCCGTCCACGGAAGCCCCAGGGCCACCGCAAGGCACCGCGAAAGAGAGTACTCCGGCTGGTTGAGGAATGAGCGGCAGCATGTCAGGGAACCGGACTATAATTTTTTTTTTCCTCTCTCCCCTCTCTCTTTCCGGTCGCTCCGAGGGCGCCCGTCTCCGTTGTCTCGTCTCGTCGCTGCATACCCCCCACCCCCCCGCCCGAGAGAGGGGGAGGGAGCTTGCACAGTCGCGGGGGTACCCCCGGCCTGTGATGGGGGTATGTAGTAGAGTAGGTGGGGAGAGACCGTGGTTCGAGTCCGGTGAGTAATTGTGAATGAGCGCCAGCTGTGCGCACACCGGGCTCGAATCACGTAGGAGATGGGGAGCATATAAAAGGAACGAGTGACCGGACCGTCGAAGAGACAGGTCCGGGCCCGAACATGTTTTACGTTTGTATTTATATTTGTATTTGTATTTATGTTTATGTTATTTCGCCGGCGGTCGTCCGTGAGGGGCCGCCGGCTGTTATTATTTATATTAAAACTTTATTTAAATGTCTGCCGGTTCCCGCCTCCTTCCTTTCTTTTATTAAATC
This sequence comes from Triplophysa dalaica, assembly GCF_015846415.1. Taxonomy (NCBI): domain Eukaryota; kingdom Metazoa; phylum Chordata; class Actinopteri; order Cypriniformes; family Nemacheilidae; genus Triplophysa; species Triplophysa dalaica. Next base: position 11,494,672 of record NC_079547.1, read on the forward strand.
TTATTACATTATACAATACACCAACTCCCAACGAGGTTAAACAACAGGAAAGTAAGGACCAAATAATATGAATAAAAGTGAATTATAAAATAAATGAATGAATACATACGATGAATATTGTAATAAATGGGCTAAATGAAATATAATAATAAAATGAAATAAGCAAGAAACAAGTGTATGTTTCTATCCAGATCTATCAAAGGTATATAACTTCAATTGATTTGCAATGAAAACTGTAAAAAGCGTTATATAAATAAAGTTGAGTTGAGTAGAACTATTCTAGAACTATATAGGTCGATGGTATGTCGGATTGTGCGAGATTGAATATCGTAGAAGCTGGTAGAACTTTAAACGGGAAGATGGTGGTTTTATGCTACACACCCACCCCAAAGTCTTTCTAAGAGCGAAACCTAAAATTTCAATATCGTTCTAAGTTCGCCTAGCTCGCCAATATCTTAGGAGTGCGACCGGATGACGCTTTGTCATTAACAATGAAAAAGTTGATTTTGAAAGAAATGTTGTCACATACGCCCCTTATCAAGTCAATATCCACGTGGAATTCAATACGATCTATGTTTACACCAACATTATTGAATACCAAATGGTGGCCGACTGTTTGCATCTCCGGGTCCTGTTTGCATCCGGCAGCAAGTTTGTATCTTCATATTTACACTTGGTCTTAATATTAGTGTATTTTATTATCGTTACCCATCACTGTTGTAGCTAAATTATTTTTAATAATTGATTGTTAACTTAACACCGAAAGCACAGCATTAGCATGTTAGCTTGCTTTCTGTTTACACTGTGGAATATCCTCTTGCCTAGTTTGTCTTGTTTGCTTACTGTTTCTCTGTTTAAGCGTATAATCTACGATTCATCAAGCAACCTTGGCAAGTCAGAATTACTCTTCAAACCCGGTGAGTTATGGCTTCTATTCCTATTATTGTTACTTGAAGCTTATGTCATATGTTTAGGACAAAACATCACTCAACTGTTCCGATTAAAGTCTAGAACAGGTTTGCCCCGCTCGGTGACGCACCGACTGAGAAACCTGCTGAAAGTGCCATAGTGATCGGTGATTCTATTGTCCGGAACATTAACATAGAGGCACCAGCCACCATAGTCAAATGTTTCACGGGAGCCAGAGCGCCTGACATCAAGTCAAATTTAAATGTGCTGGCTAAGGCTAATCGTAAATTCAGTAAGATTGTTATTCACGTCGGCACAAATGATGTTAGACTCCGTCAATCGGAGATCACTAAAGATAACAGAGGTGTGTGAGCTCGCAAGCACAATGTCAGACACTGTAATTTTCTCTTGCCCCCTCACTGCTTACCGTGGTGATGAGATTTATAGCAGATTATCATCACTAAACGGCTGGTTGTCTGTGTGGTGCCTGCAGAATAACATAGATTTTATAAATAACTGGAAGTGTTTTGAGGGCAAACCTGACCTGTTGAATCGAGATGGTCTGCATCCCTCCTGGGATGGGGTTTCCCTCCTCTCTAGAAATTTGGCACACAGTCTTCATAATGTTAAAGGCTGACTACCTGGGGCCCAGGTAAGGAAGGAGACAGAATGGCTTAACCAACTGTCTGCTTGCCGTCTCACATTACAAAATATACAACATGTAATAATCCCTTCTCACAAACAACATAAAATAGAGACTTTGTCTGTCCCCCGGATTAGCAAACATAAGATAATGCGTAAACCTCTTGAAAGTAATTTAAAAGACGTTAAACAAATCAAACATGAACAAAATACAGATAATCAACTGTTACGACTCGGATTGCTTAATATTAGATCTCTCTCAAATAAAGCACTTTTTGTGAACGATATGATATCCAATCATAAAATAGACATGCTCTGTTTGACAGAAACATGGCTACAGCCAGATGATTGTATTACTCTAAATGAATCCGTTCCACAAGATTATTACTATAAACACGAGCCTCGTCTAAAAGGTAGAGGGGGAGGTGTCGCTGCACTTCACAATAATCATTTTATAACCTCTCAGAAGTCTAATTTTAAATACAATTCTTTTGAAGTCATGATACTTCACGTATCAACAGCTAATACTAAGGACAAAACATTTAAAAAATGTATTCTAGCTATTGTATATAGGCCTCCAGGGCACCACACAGATTTTATTTAAGAATTTGGTGGGTTCTTATCAGAACTAGTACTGGCTGCAGATAGAGTCCTTGTCGTTGGTGACTTTAACATCCATGTAGATAATGATACAGATTAAGACACTCTTAACTCAATGGGCGTTAGTCAACATGTGTCAGGACCCACTCACCTTCGTAATCATACTTTAGATTTAATACTATCTTACGGTATAAATGTGGATGATGTTTAAATCGTTCAGCAGAGTGAAGACATTTCGGATCATTATCTGATATTATGTTCGCTTCACTGGCCTACGGCTGCAAATCAAACTCTTTGTTACAAATATGGTAGAACGGTTACTTCAACTACCAAAGATGCGTTTCTCGACAATCTGCCTGATTTGTCTCAAATATCTGGCATGAGTAAAAATGATGACGATCTTGACATTACTTGTCATGGTTTCACCTCTCCTTGTCAGGTATTTCTTGGTTTAGAGGTGGAATCATACAGAATCCTTTGTTTCATGTGGGAGAGAGACGATTTCTTCTCTCTCTGGTCTGCGTCATCGTTCCTACCCTCCTGTTTGCTAGTTTGTGTTAATTAGCTTTCCTTGATTGTTTATCCCCTGCAACTGTTCCCTCTTGGTTCCTCTCCCTTTAAAACATCCTCGTGTTCATTGTCCTGTGCTGGTTCATTGTGTATGTACGTTTACGTCTTACCTCGTCCAAGCTATTTGTCAAGACCTTGTATCTATGTTTCATGCCCTCGTCTTGCCTTGTTCCTGTTTCCTGTGTCTAGTAAGTCTTAGTTTAGTGTTTATTTCAAGTGTTTGTTTTATAGTTTAGTAAGTTAGTGTCCTTGTTAAAGTTTATTATTTATCAAGTCTTGTTTTCCCCATTGTGGGTTTTGTTTTGTCCTTTTGCCTTTTTTTCCTGTTTTTATTAAATACCCTTGTTACCCCTACCTTCTCGTCCTGCCTGTGTGTGCCTGCATTTGGGTTCTTGCCACGCATCCCGTGACATTACTATTGAAAATTTTAACTCTACCTTCTCGGAAACATTAGACACAGTTGCTCCTCTGCGCTTAAAAAAGATTAAAAATGACAGCCCAACACTGTGGTATAATGAACACACTCAGGCTCTAAAGAAAGCATCCCGTAAAATGGAGCGGAACTTTAAGAATACTAATTTAGAGGTATTTCGTATAGCATAGAAGGATATTACTCGAAAATACAGGAATGACATAAAAACGTCTAGATCTGACTACTTTTAATCACTAATAGAAGAAAAACCATCATAACCCTAGGTTTTTATTTAATACCGTGGCTAAATTGACAAAAAATAAGTCGTCAGCGACTTCAGATTCTGATTATCAGCATAGCAGTTATGAATTTATGAACTACTTCACTAGTAAAATCCAAGACATTAGAGAAAAAAATTATAACAATGCAACCAGAAGTGAAGCCTGCTGAACAAACTAACTACATCACCCCTAAGGAGAAATTGCAATTATTTTCTACAGTAGATCACGATGAACTCTCTAAAATCATTAGATCATCCAAATCATCAACATGCATGCTAGACCCTATACCAACAAAACTACTGAAAGAAATGCTCCCGGAAATTATAGATCCTCTTCTTAGTAATATTAACTCATCTCTGACATTAGGACATGTGCCTAAAGCATTTAAGGTGGCTGTTATAAGGCCCCTTGTCAAAAAACCCAAACTCGACCCAAGAGAACTAGGGAATTACAGGCCTATATCGAATTTACCTTTTATATCTAAAGTTCTTGAAAAAGTAGTTTCAACTCAGTTATGCTCCTTCCTCCAAAGGAATGACATTAATGAAGAATTCCAGTCTGGATTTCGAGCATGTCACAGTACAGAGACTGCTTTGATCAGAGTTACAAATGATCTGCTTTTAGCGTCTGACCGTCGCTGTATTTCGTTATTGGTGCTGCTAGACCTTAGTGATGCATTTGACATTATTGTCCACAGCATACTCCTACACAGACTCGAAAAGTATGTCGGCATTAATGGAATAGCATTGAAATGGTTTAAGTCATATTTATCTGACCGTTTTCAATTTGTAGCAATAAACAATGATGTGTCCCGCAAATCGCAAGTCCAGTACAGTGTACCACAGGGCTCAGTCTTAGAGCCTCTGCTCTTCGCATAATATATGCTACCTCTAGGAGATATAATAAAGCGACACGGAATTAGCTTTCACTGTTATGCTGATGATACTCAACTTTATATTTCCTCAAAGCCTCATGAAACCCAGCAGTTCCATCGAATAAAGGAATGCATAGTTGATTTAAAAAACTGGATGAGTAAGAATTTTTTAGTACTGAACTCGGACAAAACAGAAGTGTTACTTACTGGACCAAAAACCGCCAAACGTAACAACCAAGTATACTGCTTAACTATTGAGGGATGCTCCATAAAACCTAAAAGAATCTTGGCGATCTATTCGATAGTAATCTGTCATGTCAAAGCCATGTTGCCAACACCTGTAAAATTGCTTTTTTCCATTTTAAGAATATACCTAAACTACGTCATATGCTGTCACTGTCAGATGCAGAGAAATTAATTCATGCATTCATGACATCAAGACTAGATTACTGTAATGCACTTTAAGGTGGTTGCCCGCAGGCCTATTACAAAAACTGCAACTGGTTCAAAACGCGTCAGCTCGAGTTCTTACACGTACAAAACAGTATGAGCATATTAGCCCGGTTATGTCAACCTTGCACTGGTTACCTGTAAAGCATCACATTAACTTTAAGATCTTGCTTAATACCTATAAAGCCCTACATGGTTTAACTTTGCAGTATTTGAGCAAACTTCTATTGTTTTACAGTCCAACCACAACTGATGTACCTGTTGCATCAACTCTACTCTCAGCCAGTCTTGTCTCATTGTTCCAAGGTTACTGCAGGATGCAGTTCATGCCCAGACCTGATGGCAGTGTGGAGAATCGGAAGCGGTGACCTGACATGAGCTGAGATGATAGAGCTGGATAAAGGACGTGGTGACTTGACACGACTTCACTACAAAATTTCGAATGCTATTGCATTATGAATGATAATCTTAAATCTATAATTTACCTTATTAGTAAGTTTATTTGTTTTTTATTTAGCCTTGTCATGCAAGCATTGTCGAGCTTGTGCCGAGGCAGCAGCTTTTGTCAGAGGGGAACTGCAATCCCCTAGTTGGGCCTGGGTTCTCCTCAGTTTTTTTTTCTCGATTGGAGTTTTGGGTTCCTCGCCACCGTTTGCATAATGTTTTGAACAATTTGCCTGGCTGGGGGGTCTGTCTTCGAATTCAGAAGTTTTACATAATTAATGTTGAATATAGAAATTTAAAGTCTGTTTAATATTTGACCTGTGTTTCTCTCTCCTTTATCTTAAATGTTTGCTTTCACTGTGAGTGCAAGCTTGTCTGTCTGTCTGTGTGTGTGTGTGCGCGTGCTTGTCTGTGTGTCTGTCCGTGTGTGTGTCTATGTCGATGTGTGTAAGTATGTGTGTGTGGAGAGTTTGTATGTGGGTAGGTCTTCTGTGTTTTTACCTTTTCCTTGTTTTTACAGGTATATGATTTAAGTTATGTAACATACTTATAGTCCATATGTCTCTTGTACACCTGCTTTTTTAAAAATGGAAATTGTAAAAAGCGCTATATAAATAAAGTTGAGTTGGTGGCCTGTTTTAATTTTGGTCTAGTCTTTGTGTCAAGCTGTCATTTTAGTTTTTATTAGTTTTAGTAACGTTCATTTTCTTTTTCGTCTAGTCAAGTTTCAGTCGACTAAAAGTCTGAGCATTTTAGTCCTATTTTAGTAAGAATTATCCATGACCATTTTCATCTAGTTTTAGTCAACAAAAAAATGTATGAGATTTTAGTCTAATTTTAGTAATGCAATTCTATTTTCATCCAGTCAGTATAGTGTTATTACCAAGTAGTATAGACTAAACCAAAATGCTCTTTTAGGCAAACCCATTTCAAACAAGGTTATCTAATAATATTACTGTTACCTCAAAGACTCAGTAGACATCTATTCCAGACTTGGAAGACGCTCTGATTTGAATTTACATGCATCGGTAGGGGTAGGAATCTCTAGGCACGACACGATGCGATTACGATTCAGAGGGCTGCGATGTGATAATAAAACGATTCTCGATGCATCTTTTTCTTGCTGCGTGACTATTAAAAGAAAGTTTTTGTCATAACCAAGACCGATTTAACTTCCAATATCCTTTATTAATGAAACAAATGGAAGTGATTTTGCAAGTCAACTTTGACAGCCTTGCAAAGAACCAACAGGAAAAGAGTAACTGCCCTCAGTGCCCTGTAGTAGCATACAGAATACAGTCAATTAATGACTTGTTTGCACATAGCACTAGAGCTAGAAAGGTTTAAAGTTTGGAAGCACAAAAGGAGCACAAGCATAAATTGTTGTTTGTCATCATAAAAAAAATGTGCAGTCCATCATGAAAGGCAGATAACTGAAAAAAGACATTAATGTAACATACAGATGGATACATTACGGGCATATAATTAAACTGCAGTAACTATAGTAAACCGCAGTAAAATTCTAAGATATTATCGTGTTTTTGAACTTTACAATAGTACACAGTGTTTATCAATTTACTACAAGGGCACTACAATTTTCAATAGCAAATACAATAGTTCACTAAGTATTTTTTGTCTGATTGTTAAATTTAACTAGACTTCTATTTTGACGGGTCTTTGGGAAGACGCTGGACAGGTCTGTTCTGGCAAGTCCAGCATCTTCGCTGTAAATGTTTGGGGTTGTTGCTGTGCGTGTGTTCACTACTCTGGATGGGTTAAACGCAGCGGTCACATTTCGGAATGGGTCACCATACCTGACAAATAGGTCACTATCACTTCAATTAACCCAGAGGACATACCTCTAGTTTAGGGCATTGTAATTTAGAATAGGGATAAAGCCTTTTAGAAATGTGAGACTTCATGCATTAATTAATTAGTACAAACATGGAAATGTGAATATTTATGTGATAATGAATTGGTGATAAGTCTTTTATAAAGACTGAAAATCCTTAAAAGTTGTGATGTCTGTTACAAAGGCCGGTGTTGGCTATGTGGAATTTATATGAATTATATGTGAATATTCTATTCCGAAAAGTTATTATAGATTTATTACTAATGCACTTTTTATAATTTAGCATTATTGCAAAGCAGCTTTACAGTGAATACATATTAGAACAGACGGTAAAGACAAAAGAAAAGGTATAGAAATATGGGAAAAACATGACCATTACCTATAGCCAAGATTATTGTTATGCCTAGCTGTAGCCTTTTTACTGTATGCTATTTGTTTTGCTGAAGTCATTCATTTTCTAGTACATAATAGGCTCACATCCCAGCACCTGAAAATAGTCTTTAATAATACACTTTTATGTATTGTGTATAAATTTGAAAAAAAGGTGTTATGTGTCTTGAGTGTGTCTGATGATAAAGATCAATACTGAATTATGTTACTGAATCCACCTTGAAAAACATTGCAGAACAATGCACAAAGATATCTCAGCTAACCAGCTTCCAATACCAAAAACGTAAGGAATGAGAGATCTTCTGTACACGGACCCTGGTTGGAGCCCAGTCTGGGACGGAATGCCTTTGTTTGTGGATTTTGTATGTTCTCCCTGTGTCAGTGTGGATTCCTTACACCTAGCAAATCATCCATTCAAAACTGTTGCTTTCTTTTTTGTTTATTTAACAAGCAAACAAGTCATAAATTGGTTTGGCTGTATGGTATCGCCATCCCGTTGCTCACCCACCCCCCCCCTCCATACCTAAACAACTAACACACTGGAAATGAAAAAGACATAGGTGAATAACAATATGTGATAACACATAACCAGTAAGAACATTGAGTTAATGCCACTAAACCCCGGTTGTCTTTATAAGTCTTAAGGATGTTATAAAAGGGGCTCACTGACCAAAATGGAATGCATTGGAATTTACCTATGAGTATTGATATTCATTTAGTTTTAAACATGTGAGTAAACAAACTTGTCTATAAAAATGTGCTAAAAGTGTTTGTGAAAATGTTATTTGGAGAAAATATGCAATTAGACTTACACAATTTATATTGTGATTCTGAAAATGGCAATAGGCCTACCATTCATCTTTTAAAAGGTCCATGTAAACAATATTTTAGTTTTTATTATTATTTAATCTTTCTATATAGTTGTAGACTACTTATGTTCGCAAAATACATTGTTCAGAATATATTTTGAATAGAAAGGTTGCAATTTAGAAGTCTGTTGGTTCTGTTTGTTTGAGAAATACCGTCACGCCAGTTGGTGGTGGTAAAGCTCTGTGTTCAAATGTGGATGCACAAAATATGCCAATTTGCGTTTTATCTCATTCGCCGCCAGCCTCTTTAAAAAAAAAGTTGTCAGCCTACGTCAGCGTTTTTGGGCGTTGGGTAGGTTTCTTCAAAACTTTAATCAAAACTCATTTTGATTAAACAGCTGAGATAACTAACGTTTTTTGTCAAAGATTCCCCCCAGATTCCACTCAGAACAATCATTAAAAACCGTTAGAACATATACGTTCTAGGTTCTGGGATTCTGTACTTTTTCGCAGTGGTGTGTAATAGCGCCACCTGCTGTACAACAGTACAAACACTGATTGCCGTAATAACCTGCTTTGGCGGGGAAGCTTTTTTTTTAAATCACGAGATAACTCTTCAATGGCGGTGAAAGAGTTAACCCGTCAAGTCTCGTTTATACTCGCGCCTGGCTCCGCTTCGCTAGGCATGTATACTTGACGCGTTCGCCATTGAGATAGTCTTTGAAACGACAGGGGGCGCACAAACGAAATTGTCCTGTAAATCCGTAGGAAGTAGAAGAGAAGTAGGAATTTTACCGGAATTACGTCAGATAATTCATTCATTTTGTGTAGTTGCTACTATAAAAAAAGGGCGAAAAGGGAGATGTAATGTTTGCCCACTGCATGCCACAAAACGTTGAGATGGAGAATCCATTGCTCTTGTGAAGCAGATGCGTGTGATGGACGAGGACATGCTTTTCAAACTATTGTTTGTTGATTGAATACATTTTTACATTAAACTTTTTGATCACTCTTTCATTTCTGCACTGTAAAAAATGATTCTGAGTTTTAGTCTAGTGGACAAATAAAATCATGTCCTGTCAAATTGCATTGTGTCACAACCAGTGTTGGGTGTAACTAGTTACTAAGTAATTAGTTACTGTAATTGAATTATTTTCCCTTCAAAAATAAAGGGATTACTCATATGTTTTCTGTAATTTAATTACAGTTACTTTTGATATAATTAAAATAAATACTTAGTGAAATATATGCATGTGCAATAGTGTAATTGACATCAAAATTCAAAGTCTTACTTTAAAATCTGTGCTTTAATGTATAATTCTCACATTTGTAATACTTTGGTCAGGTAATAATATTATTTATTTGAATGAATTAAATGAGCCGTTTCATGTCTATCCTTGAATCACTTAACTAATCAAGGTCGATGTAGGATATAGAAAGTTATTAGTAATGAGTAACTAAATACTTTTTGGACAGAGTAATTTGGACAGTAATCTAATAACACTATTGAATATGTAATGAGTAACTAGTAATTAATTACTTTTTCAGAGTAACTTACCCAACACTGGTCACAACACAACACAATGAGTCGTAACAACCTCAACTGAAGGAAAATGGAAAACTTTAAATTGCGTGTTCAGATAACAACAAAAAATAGGTTCTATCAATTTTCTATGCAATGCGCATGTGCCACAAACTCCGTCATGATGACGTACTATTGTAACGAAGACGTTGAGACAGACGCGCAATCCGCCATTTTCTTCACACGAGTCGATAAGTTTCCAGAAATAAAAGAAAAGACGAAGAGCCCGCAATTCAACTGTTAGAGGTGGACTTTGTGGACTGCAAATATCAAAATGAGTAAGTATCGGATCTCATCGTTAGTTTTTATCATAGAAACACCGAATGACCAGTAATTTCCGAAGCACCGCCACCAGTCCATATTTGTTTAATATGAGAAATATGCACTTTTATTTATACGTGGTTGCAACAACATTAAATTCTAATTTGTTATATTATACAAATGTTTGAGGAATTTATGTTTTTTTAAACGCTCAGTTGTTAGTCTTCTAAATTAACATATAAAGCTACCAGATGTATGATAACGTTAGGGGTGTTTTGAGCACGTGCAAATGGTGTGTCTTGCATTGCTAACATGCGCGATGATCTTGTAATGTCAGAACATTCTGTAGTTTAATAATCACATGATTAAACATTTTTTTGCATTTGTGTAAACTGTATAGCCCTTAATAAAACCTATATTTACAGTGTTGCTCAATTGTATATTGCCAGCAACATCATCACTATAATAATAAATAGGGATGAACCGAATATTCGGCCACCGAACATTTTCGACCGAAAATGGCCCAAAACTGCATTTTCGGTTTTCGGCCTAAAGACTTTTATCACCGAAACAATACGGCCGAAATGTTGTGATGTCATAAACAGATACCGCTCCTTTGAGGCATCTGTAGCGGACGTTATTCATTTAATCGCAGCACTAAAGCGTCTTCTAAATTGCATGCACCCTCAGGGCTCTAGAGTGCGACCAATATTCCTTTACGTGTGTGAACCAGAGGTCGCGTAATCCGAAAGATTCTTTGTCATTGACAGATTTTTTTACCAGTGACGGAAAAATCTGATGGCCGCCCGTCATTCTGGCAGATTACAATGAGGGCAATTTGTAAACACCCGTTTCCCTTCAGCGGGATATACTCGTGAAGCGATCTGCGTGTCGTTGTCATTTGAACTGACTAGACATGTGATGCGATTTGGGAAAACCCGTCGGATGTCGCGCTGATACGCGGAAAAGACAGTTCAACTATCAAAGTAAACCACATAATATGAAGAATGAAGAAGTATTAATGCACATTTCCCGCCAGTCCTGTGTAAACTATGGCATGCAAAGTCTTTTTATACAATGTTTTCGTGAGTTCACAGAGCTCCCCGTATACAGCACCAGGAGTTATGCCCGCTCCACTGCTCACGCGAGCCGGACCGCGATCGCAAAAAATACAAGAGATGATCAAAAGTCCAGACACTATGCACATGATAAACAGCGTAAAACTTGCTTCACTGCTTATTAGTTGTTGTCCGTAATGTTTGTCACTTTCCTCGTGTTGTGATAATGGCAGAGCTCTCGTTCTTTAAATGTGCGCTGCACCATTTTCCTTACTTTCGTTTTATTCCAACGGTTTTGTACAGTATTTTTATAGACTTCAACACTAGGAAATGTTTTTTTACTAAATTGTCATTAGAGTAAGTCTCTTACCACTGTAAAGTGTTTTTTACTTGTGACACTGGACTGTTGGGTTTTATTTTTATAACTTCACTTTAAACACGTTTTTCCCCAAATTCCGTTCCTGAACATCATAGCGCTTCAGACGACAGAATAAGTTGGTTATTCTATTCTTACACTACTTATTATCAACTTTGCACATCTGCAATTCTTGGTGCATTTGTTGTTGTTAAAGTTCTACAATTATCATATGGGCTATGGGAGTCTTTTTTTTTATACACTATTATGTTCAAGGCCTACAGAGAAAATATTGTTGTATCTTTAAGCAGTTGCACTTGTTCTGAATGCACTTTCTTGTAGTAGTCCTACAGAGAAAAAATTAAAATGCACTTTGTTTTCATGAGAGAACATTTAATTGTACAACTTTTCAGCAGGCCAGTAGGCCTGTACATTAGTATTTAATATACACATGAGTGGGGTCAAGTTAAACATCTTAGTTGAATTTTATTTTATACTGTGCATTGTTGCAATGTGCTAAATAAATATTTGCATAGTTTGTAATTGATTTATTCTTTTAAGCTTTAATATTTATGCAATTGCAATGCTTTGATTTTAGTAAAGTTAGTACACAGTCATATCCATAAATGCAAGGGTACTAATAATTGGCATAATTTCTTTGCCTGTCATCAGGCAAGTCACTGTCCACTCCCATGCATCTATAAAGACTATGTATGCACATTTTGGAGTGAACTGTCTCTGAAGAAGCATTTAACTTGTGACCATAGTCAATGTGTTGAAGCCTTCAAATTGCTTTCTCCCCTCAAAATGACAATTCTGTGATCATTTACTCACTTTCATGTTTGTCCAAACCTCTATAACCTTTTTATTCTATAGATCATAAAACTAGTGATAGTGAAATATTTTCTTACAAAAACAGATCCAAGATCCTGCAGAGATTAGCTTTAACCCCAATTAAAAACACCTAAACCAGCTAATCCTGGTGTTCAGTATCACTATAAACTTCTCGGCAATATGTTGAATCAGGTTGGAATTAAACTCTGCTATACATTCTCGGCCCTCCAGAAACAGGATTAGACACCTCTTATTTAGGTGGCATAAGAATGTTAGATCCACTATTAAATCTTATTTTGGTGCTGAACAAAAAAGACTGTTGTTGCATCACATCACTGGTTATTTATGTACATCCGAAGTATACAAGTGTAAATGAGCAAATTTGAAATTTATGCTTTTTGGAAAAAATAAAACGAATAAAAATCAGGATTGAAGGAACCATTCTATATTTTACAGAAAACAAACCATAGGATGAGGACTGCAGCATTGCTGGGACTGCCGTGGTACATTCGAGAAACTCCTTCAAAATTCATGAAGATTTGCGAGGTAAGATGAAACATATAAGGGAAAATTGGACATTAGATCTCTTAATTTGCAGGGGTCTGAGAACATTATTTGTGTAATTGCTTGTAAGTAATTGAACTTGTTTTGTTTACATTCTATAAAGCCCAGTGACCGTGAAGAGGATGTGATCAAGGGTGTGGTGATTGGAATTCTAGTAGTTGCGGAAAATGTGATGGAACCTCTCCCCTCGTTCTACAATGACGTTTCACTGGTGATTGAGGAACAAGTGATAATGCGTCACCTGAGTGATATACCCAATGTTTTTCTGAACCTGATGGGCCTGGTGTATGCATTAAACCTTAACTAACCAAAGGAACTAAAATTCACTTGTGAAGTTCACTCTTTGAAGAACAAGTTAAGGCAGAAAACTAAATCTTCGGTTGTACTGTTTTAAGATTATATTCATTTTAGATCTCATTGTGAATAGTTCGACTTTAAAAATAAATTTCTGTCATCGTTTACTCACCCTCTTGTCATTTTAAACCTATATGCCTTCTTCCGTAGAACACACAAAAAAATATTTTGACGACTGTTGTTGACAGCCCTCCAATAGAAGTGAGTAGAGTGCTGTCCCTTCTATTGTGGTTCACTTCTATTGTAACCAATGCAAGAGAATGGGGGTCTGTCAACAACATTCTTTACCAAAGTTTTGATAAATGGAACCTAAATGTAAATGTTGTGTTCTGCTGAAGTCATACAGATTTATAATGACAAGAGGGCATGTAAATAATGACAGAGAAATGATTTTCATTATAAAGGTGAACTACTGAATTTTTTTCTTACCTTTTCCTGCTTCATCTTTCCTTGTCATGTTTTCAGTTAACTGTCCAGTTTTAACAGCTTATTGTGAGTTCTTCGTGTACTCAAAATGTCTGATAAAGACAAAATAGTACAATATCTCTCATTGTCATTAAGATGGCTTTGTGCATGCATGGAGAAATTTTTGTTTGAGCTGTTTTGGCTCTAAGAGGAATCTGTGCATAGAGAGAGTATTTTTTCTTGTTTCTATATCTTTGGTTACATTGTATCTTGTTTAAAAAATAAATGCTGAGACTGTCAATTTGGCTGTTGTGTTGATTTCTTAAAAAATCGGGTTCCAGATAAATAGCCCGAACTTCTCATCAAAGCAATTAAGTCCAGTAAACTAAAATAGTTAAGTTATGGTGTTGAAGACAAATTACTATTTAATGGCAATAAGACTTGGTTCGTGGTTGTGTGAACCTGAAAAATTAAGTTAAAATAATGTTTTTTAGTTGACTTCACTAAAAATTCTAAATGCTCATTAATTATTACAGTATGTTGGCTCAATTAACTGCAAGTTATTTCAACTACTACATACAAGTCAAGAGATCTTAACACCTAATGTTTGCCAAACTTGACTAAGTCAATGCAACAAGATGACTTGACTAAGTCAAGTTGGGTCAACAAATAATTTTTTACAGTGTGTGCATAATGCAGACAAATTTCTACATATTGTTGGTTAGGGACTGCTAAATGTAGTTTGCCATAGATTAATCCATTGGATGTCTTTATGTTAAACAAAATGAAAAGATATAAGAACAGTTCAAAAAATGTTGATAAATATTGTTTTATTCTGAATACAATATAAAACAGACACATTGATCATAAAAGATGTCTGTATAGGCGTACCTGTTACCACAAACTCTTGGCATATGTTGTTTATTTTCAGGTTGTAGAGCTTGTCTTTGTGCACATTGCAGACTAACAGACTATTAAGTCTGTCTTGGCCCATAGTAGCCCTTAGCCACGTCTTCAGTCTCCGCAACGCACTGAAGCTTCTCTCAGCTTCACATATGGTCACTGGTACCACCAACAAAATTCTGACAAGGACCTCAACTTGGTCAAACAACCCACGCACCTCAACTGGCATTCCCCTTAGGATATCAGCTGCATCTCTACTGCTGCTACATGGGCATTTCTGGCAAAAGAGTGGCAACTGTACTGCGAGAGAACCTTTGTGCAACTCAGGATACTTATCTATCGAATCAGTTAACACTAAGCTTTGCAGAGACGTTAGACTGTCTTGGTTGAAACGGTCACCAAACTGAACCTCCACACAATCCAATACTTTGAAGAACTCTGCCCTGTAATGGTCCACTGCTTTTCCAGCAAAGCATCTTGAATTTTCTATCTCAATAGGGTCAACTGATTCGATGGAGTTTACCAATGCTATAGCTTTCTCGTACAATTCAAGATAGCTCTTGTCATTTCTCTTTCCTGAAGGGAGGATCGTACACAATCTACTGCAGCCTGCATACCAAAGACAGTCTGGGTCTTCCTCTGCAATGAAATGTTTAGGCACTCAGATCTCCAACAACAGCAGATGCAAGTGTTAGGCCCAAAACAGTCCTACCTTTACTGAAGTGCTCAAATAAACCACTGGCAGTAGAAGATGTCCTAGATGCACATTTTGCCATCTCCTCTAGACTACCAAGAACCCGCTCATACTGCCATAGCACAGTTATTATAGCAGAATTACGCACAGTCACAGTGCGTTTCAGTGCGATTATGGGTTCATTTTCAGAGGTACATATGTTTTCAAACATTCTTTTAAATTTTCCTGACTGGTTAAAAAGTATGCCTAGCTGATGGACCCAAGAAAGGCAGTCCTGGTTCATTGGGGAGGCTGAGCAGCCAGCCTGTGTGATTAAATTGACACAGTGTGCACCACAATGTACATAGAGGGCTTATGGCTGCTGCTGCCTCACTATTGCCTGCGCACCACTGTACATTTCTGCCTTGTTGGAGGCTCCATCATAACTCTGCCCACGTAAAGCAGACATGGGCAGATTAAGGCTCAACAACACATCGGTAACCATTTTGGCAATGCCCTGGCCTGTCGTCTCTGATAAATTGTACAATACAATTAACTCCTCGTGTGGCATAAAGTCATGGTCCACATAGCGCAGACAGACACTTTCCTGCTCAATACCAGAAATGTCCTGGGTTCCATCAACTATCAAAGAGAACTGAACAAGGGCTGGAGACCTAATCTCACTTGCAATCCTTCTGATTAATGTATTAGCCATAATGTTCAAGATTTCATTCTGTGATTTAGGGCTTATGTACGCAGTGGTACGATCTTTTAACCATTTCAATAAAACTGGATCATCCTCTTCTGCCCTAAATTTTATGAGCTGATATAGATTCCCACTTTCTTCAGTATGGCCTCTTAAAGATTGTCCCTGCATTGCCACATGCCTTACAGAGCTAACAATTTTCTTCAAGCAATATCTTGCCACTTCTTGCTGTTTACGCCATGCACTAGAAAACTGGGCACTGATTGGATTAGGTTGATGTACAGTCACAGTCACATAATGTTGGTGGGCTTGAGAGGTCTGGTGTGCTGTACATTTTTCAATGGCTTTCTTCCAATTTCTAAAGCCTGCACTAATGAAAGCAGCATCAGGTCTGTGACCTAAAGAGGACTGGTTTGAAACACCTTTGCTGCAGTGAAAACACAAGACCCCTTTCACTGATGGACTGTAATGTAGCCATGGAAAGTCTTCATACCATTTCTCTTGGAACGTCAATGACTTGTTTGAAATTGCTTGTTTTTCGATACACTGTGGAGGTGGTTGGTATGGATTTGTACAGTCACTGAGATCTAAACTGAAAACTGTGTTCCTGTTCCCTGCGCTGGCAATATCATCTCCTAGTTCTGCGGTCTCCGGCTTTCCTACAATGGTAGTCAATAGGGTCCAAGAACTGTTTGGTTACAAGCATTTGTCCAATTCCAAATATATGTCTCCGTGTTCAACCAAACAAGACATTTATTCAGATTTAGATCATGTAATTCAACACAGAATTATAATTTTTTGGTGAATTATCCCTTTAATAAACACACCTACTACACTTACCGGAGTCTGACCCAGTACACCTGACAGACCCTGCTTTTCCCGGCCCCCAAAATCTCCTTTGCCTGTGATTGATAATGTGATATTTTCTTAAGAACCCATTCTTATAAAGATATTTGCCTTAATTAAAGACAAATTGCTTTAATATGGGATTTTTTGTACTTACCTTGCGTTTAGGTGCACTGAAAAATGATCTTTTGTCCATTTCTCTTTTCTCTGTCATTTTCTCTGGTCTTCGACACCAAGCGACAATATGCGTTACGTTTATAGGTTTACTATGCAGACTTGCATTCATATTATAACCGAACAGAACTGCCACATACTGTAATACAAGTGAACACCTAATAAAGCTGTTTCCATTTATATATATTTTTTCTCTGTTGCCAGGAAAGGAAAATAGTTGACACAGCTATAAAGTTTTTAAATATACTTTTACATTCTAATAATTACACATTTTATATCAAAATTAATTAAGAAACAACACATTTATTTAACAGCTTTTAATAAATGAAAGACAACATTATAATAAGTGTGTCGTACAGGTAGGAAATATAAAGAAAAAAAATAATGTTCTCAAACACTTTACAGTCTTTACTGCTGAATACATGTAATACTGAAGAATCCTCATTAAAGCTATAAAATCACATTGATTTCTTCTCTTTTGTACCTTGATTAACATTAGAGACTGGAGTCAAATCAGCATGTTTAAGCACGTTGCCCCTACAAGAGCTGCCACTCAAAGCAGGTCTTATGCTTCCTATTTTCACTATTCTTTGCATTCATTTAAGATTCGATTAATAGGACTAGTTGTTATAATCCCACAATTTCAGCACAGTTGAATTGCCCAATAGGACATTTCCGACGCCTTATGCAGGGGGAAGCAGTCAAGAATATGAATAGAGGAAAGGAGGTCTGAGGTTTCATTGGTTCATCGGGTAGGCATCCTCTGTGGTTGGGGATAACTGACTACAGAATTACATAGCATACTTACCTTTCATTGCCATAATCAGAGAGACATCTCATGAGTTTGTGTGTCCCAATTTAATTACATTTTACTGAGTAAAAGATGCTTTTTGGTGAGGTGCTGCTGATAATAAGACATTATTTAACTTGTTGAAGACTGTGCTAGCAAAAATACTAGACAAAATGTGCTTTAGGGCATAATCTTGTGTGTTTTTGTTGATTAAAGCACGAAAGCGAAGTTAATAGGCCTACTGGTGCACTGTCTAATAGATTCTGGCACACAGCCTTTAGCCCATGTGTACACCAGACGGGACCGCTGTCGTGTTGTGTTGAGCCATGTTACACAGCCAGAAGATGTCAATCTATACTGGACATTTCAATACAACCATTTCATATTTTTAACGCGTTAACCTGAAATAATTAATTGCATGCATGGACCGCCCTAATATATATATATGAATACATACACACACATACTGTATATACATACACACATATATATACTATTGTTTAATTTCTGAGTGATTTTGGCCACAAACAAGACATATTTAGATATATTTTACATACACTGGGCACTGGTCTTCACCACAGTTAATATATACCCAAGAAACACCTATTTAGATATATTTTACATGCACTGGGCACTGGTCTTCAGCAAACCAAATGTATTGTGTCCCTGAGAAATACCTAAACAGTATAAAGAAGACACGTGCCCCAGTCATACCTGAGGACCAAATTTGGGCATGTTCCGCCCCGTTGCTATGACTACAATCTACAAACAGGTCATGATAACCTTGTGCTGAGCAGGTGCAGAGTGAGGATTATATAAAAATTCACAAAGATTTATTTTTATTAATTAATTTATACCTAAAAAGGTATTCATAGGAACAGTAGGAACGTAAGTTGACATATGTGTATCAGTGTGTAATATGTTCGATAAGTGTAGGGAAGAAAGGAGTCAGGGTCGGCGTGGCTGGGAAAACGATAAGTATTTTATTCAAATAATAGTTCCGGGTTTCACACATCCGGTGTTCAAAATAAAAGTCCCACTCGATCCTTCCGGATCTAAGAATCTCTCGTCTCTCTGTTTCCTCTGGATACAGCGTCTCTGTAGCTCTGGCACTCGTTTTCCCAGCCGGTCTCTCTCTCTACCTCCAGATCTGCCTTTCGCTTTTAAAGCGTCTCCTCGCCAATTACTAGAATGAGAAGCAGGTGTTTTCACTAAAACGTTGATCTGCCTACTCACCGTCTTTCTCCCGACACTCCCCCTCTGCACAGACCGTGCTGAACCACGCCCACCTCGCCACATACCCCCACCGCCCGACTCAGGCCGGGGCCCCATCCGGCCTGCAGCTTCCCCCCCCCCCCTCCTGGAGAGGAAGTCAGCCACAGCCATCTGTGTCCCCGGCCTGTGGATCACCTGAAATTTGAATGGTTGTAATGCGAGATACCAACGAGTGATCCGCGCGTTGGTATCCTTCATGTGGTGGAGCCATTGGAGAGGCGCGTGGTCCGAACAGAGCGTAAACTCCCGTCCCAGGAGGTAATATCTAAGGGTGAGGACCGCCCACCTGATCGCCAGGCATTCCTTCTCTATGGTGCTGTACTTAGTCTCCCTCTGTGAGAGCTTACGACTAATGTACAGCACCGGCCGGTCCTCTCCCCTCACCTCCTGAGACAGAACCGCCCCCAAGCCCCTGTCCGATGCATCGGTCTGCAAGAGAAAGGGAATAGAAAAATCAGGAGAGTGCAATAACGGTCCGCCGCACAGAGCAGCCTTCACCTTGGTAAACCCCTGCTGGCACTGCTCCGTCCATTGGACGGTATCTGGTGCTCCCTTTTTAGTGAGATCAGTCAGCGGGCTGGTGAGGTCCGAATAATTAGGCACAAACCGCCTATAATATCCCGCCAGCCCCAGGAACTGCCGCACCTCCTTTTTGGTCTTGGGTCTCGGGGCGGTCGCAATTGCTGCTGTCTTATTAATTTGGGGACGCACTTCCCCGTGGCCCAAGTGGAAACCCAGATACCTTACCTCTACCCGCCCAATTGCACACTTCTTTGGGTTAGCCGTTAGCCCCGCTCCTCTCAACGAACTCAGGACCGCTCTCAGGTGCTGCATATGTCGGTTCCAGTCGTTACTATAAATGATGATATCATCCAAATACGCTGCGGCATATGCAGCATGCGGTCGGAGTATGCGATCCATGAGACGCTGAAAGGTCGCCGGGGCCCCGAATAACCCGAACGGAAGTGTGACAAATTGGTGCAAACCGAACGGCGTGGTAAAAGCCGTCTTTTCTTTGGATAAGGAAGATAGAGGGATCTGCCAATATCCCTTTGTTAAATCCAATGTAGAATAAAAACGAGCCGTGCCTAGTCGGTCTAGTAATTCGTCAATTCGTGGCATTGGATATGGATCGAACTTCGATACAGCATTCACCTTTCGATAGTCCACACAGAACCGAACTGAGCCGTCAGTTTTAGGTACTAAGACTATCAGGCTCGCCCAATCACTGCTGGACTCTTCTATTACGCCCATGTCCAGCATTGCCTCTAATTCCTTCTGAACCACCATTTTTTTGTGTTCAGGTAGTCTATATGGTCGGCTGCGCACTATCGCACCCGGTTCGGTCTCAATGTGGTGCTCTATGAGATTTGTGCGACCGGGTAGGGGCGAAAACACATCTGCAAATTCTGCTTGTAATTTTACCACATCCGTGAACTGGGAGGACGAGAGGTGATCTCCCCCTGGAGCCAGAGCGAGGGATTGCACCTTGGTGTTTACCTCTGGCCCGAGATCATCCTCTCTACTCACTGTCGTCGCCAGCATCACGGTGTTCGCCTCGCTCCACTTTTTGAGGAGGTTGAGGTGATAAATCTGATGTGCTCCGCTCCTATCCGATCGAACTACCACATAATTGAGATCCCCTATTCGTCGTGTGACCTCAAATGGTCCTTGCCACTTGGCGAGTAACTTAGAACTGGACGTTGGGAGTAATACAAGGACCTTCTCTCCCGGTGCAAATTTACGTAGTCTGGCGCCCCTATTATATTGCCGGCTCTGCCTGTCCTGGGCCTGTAACAAATTCTCCATTGAGAGCCGCCCCAGTGTATGGAGTTTTGTTCTCAGGTCCAGGACATATTGAATTTGATTTTTGCTCGCGGATGGTCCGTCCTCCCAAGCCTCTCTTAGGACATCTAAAACCCCGCGAGGCTGACGACCATAGAGAAGCTCGAAGGGGGAAAACCCCGTGGAGGCTTGGGGAACCTCGCGGACCGCAAATAACAGGGGTTCCAGCCATTTATCCCAATTTTTGGCGTCTTCGTGAACGAATTTCCGGATCATGGTTTTTAATGTGCGATTAAAACGTTCGACCAGTCCATCTGTTTGTGGGTGGTAGACGCTGGTCCGAATCGTTTTAATCCCCAATAATCCATACAGTTCGCGGAGTGTCCGTGACATAAACGCCGTGCCTTGATCGGTGAGAACCTCTTTTGGGATTCCCACCCGGGAGATTAGTCGAAACAGCGCGTCCGCAACACTAGTTGCTGAGATATTGCGTAACGCCACTGCCTCAGGGTAACGTGTTGCGTAATCTACAATGACTAACGCAAATCGATGCCCTCGTGCGGATCGCTCTAACGGCCCGATCAGGTCCATACCAATTCGTTCGATGGGGACCTGCATAAGCGGAAGTGGGCATAATGGTGCCCGTGGGGTGGCCGGTGGGTTTACCAACTGGCATTCAGGACAAGACGCGCACCACCTGCGCACGTTCTCATGAATGCCCGGCCAAAAGAATCGGGTCGTTAGTCGATTTATAGTGGCAGCTTGTCCGAGGTGCCCCGCCATTGGATTACAATGAGCCGCCTGGAAAAGCATTTCCCGACGGCTTTTTGGTATGACCAATTGGGTTGTATCTTGTTTTGACTGAGTGTCCTGGGTCACTCGATACAACCGGTCTTTCAAAATAGCAAAATATGGGTAGGACAGCGGTTGTGCAGGGTGGAGAGGTTGTCCGTCGATGGAACGGACCTGATCAAATGCATTTTTGAGCGAATCGTCCTGAGACTGTTCCAGAGGGAAATCATCACCCTGGGAGAAAATTATTTTCTCCACAGCGCTATTTCCCTCTGAATCAGTCGCAGGGGTCCCGGTTCAACCTCTCCCATCTGCGCGACCGCCCCCCCCCCCCATTGCTCTTGGTTGCGCCCAGAAACATCCGCACATAATTGTCCCAACAATACTGAAAATAACGGCCAATTTGTTCCCAAAATTAGCGGATGTCGGAGGTGCTCGTTAACAGCCACCTCTACACTATGTTTTTGCCCCTTAAATTTTATGGTTAACGGCACCAAAGGGTAATTCACCACATCCCCGTGTACACACCTTACCTTAACCATACGGCCCGTATCCCTTGCCACGAATTGAGTCAGGCTTTGATGTATTGAGGTTTGGTTACACCCTGAATCTACCAAAGCCTGATATGTACCCCCCTTATACTCACAGGTATTTGGTACAGCCCATCTTGACCGAGGGCAGCCTGTGGGTTGTCAGGCACCCGGATCATCATACCGACCTCCATCATGGGACATCGGTCGATAAAATGTCCGGGGTCCCCACAACGCCAACAGGCCGGCCCAGAAGTTCCCGCCGCCCTAGCGGCAGGAGGCAGACCCCCGAATTGGCGAGGAGAGGCTTGGGAGGATGACGGGTGAGTAGAGGCATTGGGGCCATGCCCTTGTAAGTTCCCGGCTCCCTCAAAAGTCCTGGCGGCTCCTGGATTCCCCATCTCCGGAAACGTCCGGTTACGTGGGGCTGGTCGGGAAAAAACGTCCCCCTGGACCTCGGAAACGGCACAGGTCTGGTGGAAGGAGAAGGGTTGATAGTGGGAGAGAGAGAAGATGTCGTTAGGGGTACGCCGACCCCGGGGCACGCCACTAACTGGTCCTCCGCCAGCTGGATGGCCTGAGCCAGCGACGACGGTCGGTGACACTGGACCCACTGGGCTGTCTTCCTGGGGAGTCGTCCCACGAACTGTTCCAGTGTCACCTTATCCACTATGTTGTCGATAGTGCTGGCGTCGGCCACCAGCCATTTGCGGCATGCATCCCGGAGCTGGTGAGCGAAGGCGAAGGGTTGACCGCGATCCCCGAGTTCCAATGATCGGAACCGCTGGCGATGCTGCTCCGGACTGAGCCCTACTCGCTCTAAGATAGCCTTTTTGAGGTCTGCGTACTTGAGCAGGTTCTCCACTGGTAGCTGTTGGGCGGCCATCTGGGCTTCGCCGGTCAGAAGGGGAATCAGACGGGCTGCCCACGCGTCCGGCTGCCATCCTGACAGCTCCGCAGACCTCTCGAACAGCTCCAGAAAAGCTTCCGGCTCGTCCTGCGCTCCCATCTTATGTAGCGGGATGGTGGGGGATGCGGTCGATGTTCCGGTTGCACCTTTCTCCTGGCTCACCCAGCTCCGGAACGCCTCGCGGTCCTCCTGTTGGGTCTGGATGAGGACTTGGAATCGCCTCTCCTGGTCTTCTCTCAGACCCAACAGGGCCTGGTGGTGTTGCTGGTGAAGACCGGCGAGGGAGGAGATGACCTCCGCAAATGGCGATCCTGGCGGAGACTGCATGTTGGCGGCGGCGGCTTCCTTTCTTCCCGGGTTTCGGCACCAATGTAATATGTTCGATAAGTGTAGGGAAGAAAGGAGTCAGGGTCGGCGTGGCTGGGAAAACGATAAGTATTTTATTCAAATAATAGTTCCGGGTTTCACACATCCGGTGTTCAAAATAAAAGTCCCACTCGATCCTTCCGGATCTAAGAATCTCTCGTCTCTCTGTTTCCTCTGGATACAGCGTCTCTCTAGCTCTGGCACTCGTTTTCCCAGCCGGTATCTCTCTCTACCTCCAGATCTGCCTTTCGCTTTTAAAGCGTCTCCTCGCCAATTACTAGAATGAGAAGCAGGTGTTTTCACTAAAACGTTGATCTGCCTACTCACCGTCTTTCTCCCGACACTCCCCCTCTGCACAGACCGTGCTGAACCACGCCCACCTCGCCACATACCCCCACCGCCCGACTCAGGCCGGGGCCCCATCCGGCCTGCAGCTTCCCCCCCCCCCCTCCTGGAGAGGAAGTCAGCCACAGCCATCTGTGTCCCCGGCCTGTGGATCACCTGAAATTTGAATGGTTGTAATGCGAGATACCAACGAGTGATCCGCGCGTTGGTATCCTTCATGCGGTGGAGCCATTGGAGAGGCGCGTGGTCCGAACAGAGCGTAAACTCCCGTCCCAGGAGGTAATATCTAAGGGTGAGGACCGCCCACCTGATCGCCAGGCATTCCTTCTCTATGGTGCTGAACTTAGTCTCCCTCTGTGAGAGCTTACGACTAATGTACAGCACCGGCCGGTCCTCTCCCCTCACCTCCTGAGACAGAACCGCCCCCAAGCCCCTGTCCGATGCATCGGTCTGCAAGAGAAAGGGAATAGAAAAATCAGGAGAGTGCAATAACGGTCCGCCGCACAGAGCAGCCTTCACCTTGGTAAACCCCTGCTGGCACTGCTCCGTCCATTGGACGGTATCTGGTGCTCCCTTTTTAGTGAGATCAGTCAGCGGGCTGGTGAGGTCCGAATAATTAGGCACAAACCGCCTATAATATCCCGCCAGCCCCAGGAACTGCCGCACCTCCTTTTTGGTCTTGGGTCTCGGGGCGGTCGCAATTGCTGCTGTCTTATTAATTTGGGGACGCACTTCCCCGTGGCCCAAGTGGAAACCCAGATACCTTACCTCTACCCGCCCAATTGCACACTTCTTTGGGTTAGCCGTTAGCCCCGCTCCTCTCAACGAACTCAGGACCGCTCTCAGGTGCTGCATATGTCGGTTCCAGTCGTTACTATAAATGATGATATCATCCAAATACGCTGCGGCATATGCAGCATGCGGTCGGAGTATGCGATCCATGAGACGCTGAAAGGTCGCCGGGGCCCCGAATAACCCGAACGGAAGTGTGACAAATTGGTGCAAACCGAACGGCGTGGTAAAAGCCGTCTTTTCTTTGGATAAGGAAGATAGAGGGATCTGCCAATATCCCTTTGTTAAATCCAATGTCGAATAAAAACGAGCCGTGCCTAGTCGGTCTAGTAATTCGTCAATTCGTGGCATTGATATGGATCGAACTTCGATACAGCATTCACCTTTCGATAGTCCACACAGAACCGAACTGAGCCGTCAGTTTTAGGTACTAAGACTATCAGGCTCGCCCAATCACTGCTGGACTCTTCTATTACGCCCATGTCCAGCATTGCCTCTAATTCCTTCTGAACCACCATTTTTTTGTGTTCAGGTAGTCTATATGGTCGGCTGCGCACTATCGCACCCGGTTCGGTCTCAATGTGGTGCTCTATGAGATTTGTGCGACCGGGTAGGGGCGAAAACACATCTGCAAATTCTGCTTGTAATTTTACCACATCCGTGAACTGGGAGGACGAGAGGTGATCTCCCCCTGGAGCCAGAGCGAGGGATTGCACCTTGGTGTTTACCTCTGGCCCGAGATCATCCTCTCTACTCACTGTCGTCGCCAGCATCACGGTGTTCGCCTCGCTCCACTTTTTGAGGAGGTTGAGGTGATAAATCTGATGTGCTCCGCTCCTATCCGATCGAACTACCTCATAATTGAGATCCCCTATTCGTCGTGTGACCTCAAATGGTCCTTGCCACTTGGCGAGTAACTTAGAACTGGACGTTGGGAGTAATACAAGGACCTTCTCTCCCGGTGCAAATTTACGTAGTCTGGCGCCCCTATTATATTGCCGGCTCTGCCTGTCCTGGGCCTGTAACAAATTCTCCATTGAGAGCCGCCCCAGTGTATGGAGTTTTGTTCTCAGGTCCAGGACATATTGAATTTGATTTTTGCTCGCGGATGGTCCGTCCTCCCAAGCCTCTCTTAGGACATCTAAAACCCCGCGAGGCTGACGACCATAGAGAAGCTCGAAGGGGGAAAACCCCGTGGAGGCTTGGGGAACCTCGCGGACCGCAAATAACAGGGGTTCCAGCCATTTATCCCAATTTTTGGCGTCTTCGTGAACGAATTTCCGGATCATGGTTTTTAATGTGCGATTAAAACGTTCGACCAGTCCATCTGTTTGTGGGTGGTAGACGCTGGTCCGAATCGTTTTAATCCCCAATAATCCATACAGTTCGCGGAGTGTCCGTGACATAAACGCCGTGCCTTGATCGGTGAGAACCTCTTTTGGGATTCCCACCCGGGAGATTAGTCGAAACAGCGCGTCTGCAACACTAGTTGCTGAGATATTGCGTAACGCCACTGCCTCAGGGTAACGTGTTGCGTAATCTACAATGACTAACGCAAATCGATGCCCTCGTGCGGATCGCTCTAACGGCCCGATCAGGTCCATACCAATTCGTTCGATGGGGACCTGCATAAGCGGAAGTGGGCATAATGGTGCCCGTGGGGTGGCCGGTGGGTTTACCAACTGGCATTCAGGACAAGACGCGCACCACCTGCGCACGTTCTCATGAATGCCCGGCCAAAAGAATCGGGTCGTTAGTCGATTTATAGTGGCAGCTTGTCCGAGGTGCCCCGCCATTGGATTACAATGAGCCGCCTGGAAAAGCATTTCCCGACGGCTTTTTGGTATGACCAATTGGGTTGTATCTTGTTTTGACTGAGTGTCCTGGGTCACTCGATACAACCGGTCTTTCAAAATAGCAAAATATGGGTAGGACAGCGGTTGTGCAGGGTGGAGAGGTTGTCCGTCGATGGAACGGACCTGATCAAATGCATTTTTGAGCGAATCGTCCTGAGACTGTTCCAGAGGGAAATCATCACCCTGGGAGAAAATTATTTTCTCCACAGCGCTATTTCCCTCTGAATCAGTCGCAGGGGTCCCGGTTCAACCTCTCCCATCTGCGCGACCGCCCCCCCCCCCCCATTGCTCTTGGTTGCGCCCAGAAACATCCGCACATAATTGTCCCAACAATACTGAAAATAACGGCCAATTTGTTCCCAAAATTAGCGGATGTCGGAGGTGCTCGTTAACAGCCACCTCTACACTATGTTTTTGCCCCTTAAATTTTATGGTTAACGGCACCAAAGGGTAATTCACCACATCCCCGTGTACACACCTTACCTTAACCATACGGCCCGTATCCCTTGCCACGAATTGAGTCAGGCTGTGATGTATTGAGGTTTGGTTACACCCTGAATCTACCAAAGCCTGATATGTACCCCCCCTTATACTCACAGGTATTTGGTACAGCCCATCTTGACCGAGGGCAGCCTGTGGGTTGTCAGGCACCCGGATCATCATACCGACCTCCATCATGGGACATCGGTCGATAAAATGTCCGGGGTCCCCACAACGCCAACAGGCCGGCCCAGAAGTTCCCGCCGCCCTAGCGGCAGGAGGCAGACCCCCGAATTGGCGAGGAGAGGCTTGGGAGGATGACGGGTGAGTAGAGGCATTGGGGCCATGCCCTTGTAAGTTCCCGGCTCCCTCAAAAGTCCTGTCGGCTCCTGGATTCCCCATCTCCGGAAACGTCCGGTTACGTGGGGCTGGTCGGGAAAAAACGTCCCCCTGGACCTCGGAAACGGCACAGGTCTGGTGGAAGGAGAAGGGTTGATAGTGGGAGAGAGAGAAGATGTCGTTAGGGGTACGCCGACCCCGGGGCACGCCACTAACTGGTCCTCCGCCAGCTGGATGGCCTGAGCCAGCGACGACGGTCGGTGACACTGGACCCACTGGGCTGTCTTCCTGGGGAGTCGTCCCACGAACTGTTCCAGTGTCACCTTATCCACTATGTTGTCGATAGTGCTGGCGTCGGCCACCAGCCATTTGCGGCATGCATCCCGGAGCTGGTGAGCGAAGGCGAAGGGTTGACCGCGATCCCCGAGTTCCAATGATCGGAACCGCTGGCGATGCTGCTCCGGACTGAGCCCTACTCGCTCTAAGATAGCCTTTTTGAGGTCTGCGTACTTGAGCAGGTTCTCCACTGGTAGCTGTTGGGCGGCCATCTGGGCTTCGCCGGTCAGAAGGGGAATCAGACGGGCTGCCCACGCGTCCGGCTGCCATCCTGACAGCTCCGCAGACCTCTCGAACAGCTCCAGAAAAGCTTCCGGCTCGTCCTGCGCTCCCATCTTATGTAGCGGGATGGTGGGGGATGCGGTCGATGTTCCGGTTGCACCTTTCTCCTGGCTCACCCAGCTCCGGAACGCCTCGCGGTCCTCCTGTTGGGTCTGGATGAGGACTTGGAATCGCCTCTCCTGGTCTTCTCTCAGACCCAACAGGGCCTGGTGGTGTTGCTGGTGAAGACCGGCGAGGGAGGAGATGACCTCCGCAAATGGCGATCCTGGCGGAGACTGCATGTTGGCGGCGGCGGCTTCCTTTCTTCCCGGGTTTCGGCACCAATGTAATATGTTCGATAAGTGTAGGGAAGAAAGGAGTCAGGGTCGGCGTGGCTGGGAAAACGATAAGTATTTTATTCAAATAATAGTTCCGGGTTTCACACATCCGGTGTTCAAAATAAAAGTCCCACTCGATCCTTCCGGATCTAAGAATCTCTCGTCTCTCTGTTTCCTCTGGATACAGCGTCTCTCTAGCTCTGGCACTCGTTTTCCCAGCCGGTCTCTCTCTCTACCTCCAGATCTGCCTTTCGCTTTTAAAGCGTCTCCTCGCCAATTACTAGAATGAGAAGCAGGTGTTTTCACTAAAACGTTGATCTGCCTACTCACCGTCTTTCTCCCGACACTCCCCCTCTGCACAGACCGTGCTGAACCACGCCCACCTCGCCACACAGTGGAAACATCTGATAACACATTTAAACTAAAAATAAGTGCGTACTAATTAGTTGATGATGATTTAATGCTTTGATGTTATAATCGGTATATCAGTTCAATGATTATTCCCATAAATGCACTTTATGTCATTTTAAGCATATTTAGAGCACATTTTGAGCACTTGTAACAATGTAAAATCCAGTGATGGTTCTGAGACCTAAAAACCAGAGGCCTGAAAGTTTGTGACATGTTGTTCTCTCGTAACCTTGGGTACTTTTCCACTGTTTATTGGGCATGATCCAGCAGTCTTTGAGGACTTTATGCGCATTTAAATTTTTCCCACTGAATTTAAATATGTTTTGAAAATAAGACCATAACGGGCGAACCACCGCTGGATACGTACCTCGTTGCCTATCTAATAAACGTGGCAGATCAAAAGCATTAGATGAAGAAAATAAGAGATAACGTGAATTTACCTGAAGTTTTGCTATAACAGTAGGCTGGAAGGCACTGGCTTTTAAAAAACCTAGTGGCAACATCTCACTTTGTTTGATTCGAACACATAAACTTAACTCTTTGACACCTGGACCTTCTTTGTCTTCAACTTTTGCCACATCAATACGCACACACGCACGTAGGGGAAAGTGGGGTGAGTTGTGCCAGTTTTTACTCAACATGACTTTAAAGCGAGGCTATGACCGTAATGCCTTCAACTTAAGAATGTACATATATTTCAGGATGTGGTGCATCACCTAGAACAGTAACTTTGAATCTGAAATTAATTGTTTCAGAAATATAGCTTTTGGGGAAAAAGTGGTCTTGCGGCACAACTTGACCCTGATGCGGGGTAAATTGTGCCTTTGGTGAGAATAAGCTGGGGTAAATTGTGCCAGAGAATTTTTAAGTAAAACAGAACATTTTTATGTTATGAACTATAGTGCTATATGAAAGCAAGACAAATTCAATACAAAATTACTCATTTAAGGTTTATTTAGATATCGTCACACTATTAAACTGTTGGAAAAGGTCATATTTTGTAGTTTTTGAGAAAACACAAAAAAATTTAATACACAATATGTTATATTTGTGAATCATATCAGGCAAAAAGGCTTTGGCAATAGATGCCTGTTGACATACATGGAACGCTGTTTGTCAATTATGTAAAATGAGAATAAAGCGACTATTTTCTAAACATCCCATTGCCACTTAAAAACTGAATAAAACTTCTCTTTAATAACATAGTGCAAACTCAAAACTGAAATCAGTGTTAGATAAATTAAACAAATAGCAGGTAAATCAAACACTGATAAGGTATGGACGTCTAGGTGGTCTGGATCTGGCCTACTACTTAACATCCCACTTCTCAATTCCACAGGAGGAGTTGAAGCCCTGTCTGTCTTCCGTTTATAAGTGCGTGGCATGATGTTTTTTGGTCAAAAATTCAGAATATCACATAGTTTAAGTGCTAAAATGTAAGAGTACAATGTACAATTACAAATTAATAATATGTTGACAATAATCATAAGTGGGGGTGAGTTGTGCCACTGGCACAACTTAACCCAGGCCCTTTGGCACAAATCACCCCACACCCACAAATTTGAAAAACTAGCATGTTCCAGCAGTCAAGAGCTAACATCATGCTAACTGTATATACTCATTGTGTAGCCTGCTAAAGCACTAAACATGTTTGAAATGTTTTTCAAACTTGTCTATAATTGTTCAGACACTACAATCAAAAAACCTTGATCATAGAAATTTTACTTTAAAAGGGAAAAAAACTTTAGAAATTTTACTTTAAAAGGGTTTAGAAATTTTACTTTAAAAGGGTTTTTTTTAGCTAAAATGTGCTTACCTGTCATGCCATGTGTCTCTCTTCTTTGCAGGCTGAGTAAAATGGATGGCTTTTCAAAATTATGTTGGCACATGACCAATTTCTTCTATGGTTTTCCAGAAACAAGGGGTGGAACTATTTCCCCCCTGGCACAAACCACCCCACTCTCCCCTATATACACAGACATGCACATATATATATATATATATATATTTATAAATACACACATGTGCTGGTCATATGATTGGAATAACATCAAAAATTATCATTATTTATTTCACTAATTCCATTGAAAAAGTGAAACTTGTATAATGTACACATTCATTCCACACAGACTGATACATTTCAAGTGTTTATTTCATTTAATTTTGATGATTATAAATGACAACTAATGAAAACCCCAAATTCAGTATCTCAGAAAATTTAAATATTTTGGAAAGGTTCAATATTGAAGACACCTGGTGCCAAACTCTAATCAGCTAATTAACTCAAAACACCTGCAAAGGCCTTTAAATTGTCTCTCAGTCTAGTTCTGTGGGCTACACAATCATAGGGAAGACTGTTGACTTGACAGTTGTCCAAAAGACGACCATTGACACCTTGCACAAGGAGGGCAAGACACAAAAGGCCATTGCAAAAGTGGCTGGCTGGTCACAGAGCTCTGTGTCCAAGCACATTATTAGAGAGGCGAAGGGAAGGAACATATGTGGTAGAAAAAATGTGTACAAGCAATAGGGATAACCACACCCTGAAGAGGTTTGTGAAACAAAACACATTCAAAAATGTGGAGGAGATTCAAAAAAAGTGGGCTGCAGCTGGAGTCAGTGCTTCAAGAACCACTACGCACAGACGTATGCTAGACATGGGTTTCAGCTGTCGCATTCCTTGTGTCAAGCCACTCTTGAACAACAGGCAGCATCAGAAGCGTCTCGTCTGGGCTAAAGCAATAATTCTTAATATGCTTAACAAAAAAGGGAAATGAATTGCAACGTCACTGTTATGGCTATGATAACAATGAATTCAAGATCGCATATGGCAGCAGACAGTTTTAGGCCACTGATCCCAAGTTGAAGATTTGTATTTCAGCACTTGTGTTTTTAATTTGAAAGCTCAGTGATGCTCAATTTACATTAGAGCTATTTCCTTTTCCTGTGTTTAGCTGTATTATATATTGTGGATGACCCTCTAGCCCCGGCAGGGCTTAATTTTCTTAAATATTTAAATGTCATAATTAGTATCATAGTATGGTATAGCATTGGTGAAAGCAGTGTTTAAAACATTACATTTAGTTTGATTAAATACTTAATGTGGTCAGTCTTATATATTAAAACTAACAACACATTATTTTTCATAGGGTAATTTCTCAAGAATCAATTAAATAATTCAAAACATTCAAGCTCAATATGATAAACCAGATCCACACTGGAGGAGGATAGCATAAAATATGCAAGCTAATTTAATTAAATTATATGTCTGCCTCATCATCAAAACATTTCCATTTCTCTCAATTTCCTCTTGTTCTAATATTTTCGCCCATTTTTACTTTAAAGGGGCAGTCACTCAACCAATTCCCAACACCCTGTGCCTGAAAACATGTTTGACCACCATTAATGTGTTGCTACTTCAGTGTTTTCATTTCACTTACTGCTCCAACTGGACTTAATTCAGCCCTCTGCATGTCAACACTGCCACCAGTAGTATTCAGTCACTGTTGTCCATGGACATAACATTTAAATAAAATATTTTTTTCTGATCTATGAGTCCTTATGACAGAATTAATACAGCAATAATACCCTGGAACAATATTCTCTGGACCTTGAAAGAAACCACACAAACCTATTTCAGTCAGTAATATGGCTCTTTAAGAATTATTTCAGTCTAATGTGGTTCAGCAGACAACCCTTTTAATGAGTTCCTAAGAAGATGAGTAAAAGAAAGACAGAAAGTGTCCAAGGTTTGAATAAGCAGCTCAAATTCCCAGCAAGCAGCTAACTAACAGACAGTCCAGAGCCACAAAACGGAAAGGATAAAATAAAGTAATAATGTTTGGTTCTGGCAGACTGTGGGCCCAGCCCCCAGCTGCAAGAGCTCAGTCTGACACACTCAGCTCCCCCCATTCATCTCTGCTGGGCCTTTGGGCACAAGCCGACTCATGCGTCCTGCGGAGTTCGTAGCACTTTTGATTACTTCCATCCATCTATAAACACATCACAGTATGTTTTAGCAGCACGTCAAAATACCATTTAAATATTTCTTCACTATCTTTAACCACATAAACAAATAAACCAATTATTATTTCAAGGTCAGCCAGGGGTGCCGCCAGAAATTCTGGGCCCTATGGAAACCAAAATTTCTGGGCCCCCTACATTTTTTACAGATAAAATTTAACCCAATAAACATGCCCTGTATACTTAAAAAATATATACTTAGCACATTGCATAGCTAAAATGTCTAAAGATACAAAGTACAAAAAGACAGAGTACAAAGCCTACAAAAACAAGAAAAAAATATAGAATTATGTACTTGTTTACATAAAAGGGAGAACATTTATTATCTCAATTGCAATTGCAAGCACAACAGAACATTATGTACACATATTGACATATACTTTACATGAACAAGCTTTAGCTGGGTCAAACTGCTCAATCAGGAAACATCAGCTACAGTAGAGACACGTTTTATTCAATTTTATATAATTTTTTTCTGGGGCATTTTGTTCATATTAAGAACGTCAAGTTTGACAGCATCGATCGTAGCAGCAGCACTGTCACTTCACAGAACACACGACACATA
Source organism: Triplophysa dalaica (assembly GCF_015846415.1). Taxonomy (NCBI): domain Eukaryota; kingdom Metazoa; phylum Chordata; class Actinopteri; order Cypriniformes; family Nemacheilidae; genus Triplophysa; species Triplophysa dalaica. Next base: position 11,527,814 of record NC_079547.1, read on the forward strand.
TGACACAGCAAACTGATTTTGAAATTTTTGAAGCGTGTAGATTACTTTTTGTTTTGCAAAGTTATCATCATGTGGCGAACACAGTAGATAAGACGTGTTTAGAGGCTTCAATCTTCGCGAAGTTTCGCGCTCAGGCTCACTTTGTTCAAAACGGGGATGGGGGACGTGGGGGAAGGAGGACGTGGGTGTGCAGCAGCCGCTGAATCTGTGTCTACGAGACATGATAACCCGTCCCGGAGACAGCAGAGATGTTATTATTGTTGGATGTAAATCATAATTCAGTAATTATTTTACTAAGCTAGCTAGATAAAAGCAGGTCATGTAGCAACAAAAATAAGTTTTGGAATACAGGAATAGGGCAAGCTACCTTTCTATTTGAAAAACTGTGTGACATACTGTCGACTTTGGCGTTCTCTGTCCTGACTTTTGATGTGACATGCCTGCGTGTGTCACTGTCTGCGCTGCATCATAGCAAGTCCAATAAGCAAGAGACGCTACACTAGCGATCGTAGCTCGGACAGCGCAGGTGGAATGAACCATTGTGCGAGGGAGCAGGGAGGGTTGTGACTGAAACAGTAAATACATTATTTGTTTTTTAAATATTAAATCTATGGTCAAAACAGACAAAATACACATTTAGTGCACGAGGGGCCCTAGCACATTTAATGTATGTATAAAAAAGAGAAAAGAAATAGAAAAATAAAAAGGGGGTCTGCTCTTCTGGGCCTTAAATCAGCATGGGCCCTTAGAATCGTCCTAACCTTCCACCCCTTTACGGCGCCCATGAGGTCAGCCATGGTGATCAAATATTTGAAATGCTGAACTGTATATCTGACTGTTTTTCCTTGCAACCAGTCTCTCGTACCAAGAATAATATCTTTAATATTCAAGAGTGATTATATAATTGCAGGTACATATATTAAAAAATAAATGTGAATCTTTTCTCTCAAAACACGACCTTAAATACAACTCTTGCTATTATAGTGATATTATGAAATACTTATTCTATTAGCCATTCTCAACTTTTTTACTTTAACCATATATTTTTACTGGATAATGTGGTAAACTGTAACTTAATCAACATTTTTTGGACTGTTCTTTTGGGCTTATACTCAACATGGAGGCCTGAAACTGCCTAGTACATGGTCTGTTGACCTTTTTTTCATAAAAATAGGTTTTACAAATTTCTTTAGATTTTCAGCCCAATATTTGTGTAACACTGCGGACAATTTATCCACTCTTGAAATAGGTTTGCCATTGTAAGCAATATTTGAGAAAAGAGGACATGCATTCTAGTCTTTCAGCTATGTGTTTCTCTGACATTACACTATGCACTGTTCAAATTATGTCTTGATTATGTAGTCTATCTGAGAGCAAAATTATGAAATTAATATAAATGAGCCTATTTTTACAATTAAATACAGATAAGTATGAGTAACCTTTCAAAATCTGACAGCTGAAAACTTCTTGGAAACGGATGTAACCTCAGTTCCCTGATGTAGGGAACGAGACATTGTGTCGAACCGATAGATGGGGTTCGGCCTTGAGAACCTATCAACTCTGACTAGCTTAGAAAAAGGCCAATGAAATTTGTCTCAACATTGTGTCGAACCAGCAGATGGTGATCCTATTGAAAAACGCCACAACACTGTCAGAATCTCTAGCGAAGTGATGGTGACTTGCCTGGGCGTGTGAGATGTGAGGGCATTCATGTAATCTTCCAGTGGATAGGTAGGCAGGGTGTCCCAGAGCTTTTTGAAAAGGTGGGAAGCCTCTACCTTCGGTTCTCACGGGCAGCGGCCTTAGTTTCTCTAACAGCGAGAAGCCGCACGGTCTCGTAAGGCACTGGGTAAGTGCACTTCCTCGAATGGGGAACGCACTACAGAGACCACTTCCCACCTTCGGAAGGAGTTCTAGCTGGAACACCTGCATGGTCTCACCATCAGCTCATGGGAAAAATATGTGGACTGAAGTAGTCAGCCGCGAGGTGGAGGTCCACCCAGGGAAGGTCATGGGTTACAAAGTTGGGAACCAATCATGGGGATACATCAGACGGAACCACCGAATGGGGGAGTAACAACGTACGGTAGCACTAGGTCGGGTTAGAGCTATATGTGTATCTGCTCTGCCCAGCCCGCCCGCAAGGGGTGCTTGCTTAGTGATCGATGGAATGCCTGTTCTTCACCTCGTGGGGGGAAGAAGGGAGGCTAAGTAGCACACTGACCCACCTATAGGAAGGAGGGAAGGTGCTTTCGCAGGCATACGCCTTACCGACTGCCAGTACTACATGTTGCCATGCAAGACACGGGCTGATACCAGCTCTATGCGGAGGACGTAAAACCTTGCGAAGGTGTTGGGCATAGCCCAACCCGCAGCTCTGCAGCTGTCTGCCAGAGAGGCGCCCTGCGCCAGTGCCCAGTAGGAGGCTATGCCCTGGGTGGAGTGAGCTCTCACTGATAGGGCAATCCTGGGATTGGGACGTCGTCGTAACGGAGTCCACAATCCAGTGCGCTACTCTCTGTATGGAGACAGCCCTTCTGCTGACAGTGCACATACTGGACACAACATGGATGGGGTTGGGTCTTCCTCCCCGGTGAGGAGCGCCTGCAAGTTCGCCACCTAGTCCCGAAAGTGAGTGGTGGGGACTTCGTACACGTAGCCAGGCCAGGGTCTCCGGATCAAGGGAGTCAGGATCCAATCAAGGGACACGGAGAATGCTTGTAGGTCCTAGCCTGAGTGATGGTCTCAATCGCCCCTGGGGGATCTCCTTGTACCCTTCCAAGGGTCAGACGTTGTATGTATAAAAAAAGGTTCCAGAGGTTGAGCCTGGGATACCACAACGTGCCCTTCCCCTGAGAAAGCAGGTCCTTCGTCATGGGAATCGGCCAGGGGGGAGTTGTCGTCAGAAGCATTAGCTCTGAGAACCAAGTCCGGCTGGGCCAGTACGGCGCAACTTGGAACTCCGCTTCCCTGACCTTGCACAGGGTATGTGCAATTAGGCTCACTGGTTGGGGGAGGAGTACTTCCGCTTGTCCCGTGCCAGCTGTGCGCTAGAGCATCCGTGCCGAGGGGGGCCTCGGACAGGGAGTACCGTAGCGCTCATCCGGTGGTGTCCAGTGAGGCGAACAGGTCTACCTGAGCCTGCCCTAACTCCAACCAAATGAGCTGATATATGTGGCTCTCAGGCGGGGAGGATATGCTTGATAGCCTCGGTCAGCTTCTTTACTGTCCAGGACTGCTGCTCGACAGTATCCCCAACAGCCCCCACTCGCGAGATGGGTGCGTCGAGGAGGCGGACCTTCTTGGCATCACTCATCTGTGTAAGGTTCGGCCAGAGGTGTCTCTCTTGGAGCGTAAATGTTGACATGGTCTGACCCAGGGCCGCAGGCCTGCAGGATGGCCATAGCGTGGAGAGAGGGGGCAGCTTAGCCCTCAGCAGTGTAAGCTCTCAACACCAGAGCTAGTCTATTGCACCCATGAGAACAGCAGGACATGCCACGAACACTACTGGAACTGCCCAGGGGAAGTCGACGAAGAGACAGTCCGCTGCATCACGTCGTAAGAATCCAGCAGTAATTCGACGTAGAGTTTGAAATCTGAAGTCGATAATGTGTGAAGATTCCGAAGAACAAAAGGTGAATGAATGCAGCATGCCGTCTCCCTTTTACACCCAGATATCAAGGTATATGATATCCGGGTATAAAAGGGGCGGAGTCCGGCATGCAAATTTCATTGGCCTTTTTCTAAGCTAGTCGGAATTGATAGGTTCTCAAGGGCGAACCCCATCTGTCGATTTGACACAACGTCGAGACACCAACAGAAAGGGAACCTAAAGTTTGTGCGATATAAACACTCTTTTTCAACAAAATGTATGGCTTTTTCTACTTGTAGCGGTGTGATGGATTTTTTACAAAAAATATAAGCATTTATGCTTTATATTTGTGATTACAATATATTACAAATAATTCCCATAGACATGAGATGTACCTGAAATTATATAATGAAACAACTACAGTTTAACTACTTGATTCCGGCTCAAAACCACTATGACACTGATATTATTTAAAATTTACAAGGACTTTTAGAACTTCATAGTTATTGTTCTTGGTGTGAACACGCCCTTAGTGTCATTTACTAAATTTGATTAGTAGCCATCTAATAGGCAGGATAAGGTTTAGGCAACCTATTACTTTTTGTTAAATCAACTTCAGACTGACACAATGCTGACTTTATGTTAGGGTCTTGATTAACCTGTCAGAAAGGTTTATAACGGAAGTGAACAAATGAACACATTAGACATTATGCCTTACAAAAAAAAGAGAACAGCATAACACGTGAATTAAAACATATTCGATAATATATTATTTTCAGTGGTTAGACCACAAAAGGGGTTTGATGTCCAGAAAACTGAATCCACTTTAAGTCATTTTAGATAAACGCGTATTCTAAATTCATAAATGTAAATTAGAAAATACAAAAAATAGCTTTACCTGTCAAATGTATACTCGCTCTCTGCCCTAAAGAAGTACACATGTGATTTGAATTGCAGCTTGAAGACATACTCCCTACAGATGCTATCTGATTCCCCCGGGATGGTAACCGTGTAACCTAGCAACGGCAGACTGGCCAGAGGGAAGTCATCCTGGAACCAAAACAATTAATTATTTAAAAGTGGTCTAGAACTTTAAACCACCTACAGAAACTGGATGCTTTCAGGATGAACATCAGAGACACAAATTAAAGAGCAGGTGCCTCTTCTACCTGGTGTGTCTTATAGAAGAACAGGCAGAAGTTGGTAAAAACGACCCAGAGTTTCTGCCAGCCATTGCTATTCTTGAATTTTCTCAGGAGGTAGCCAGAGAGCTGGTTCTGTAATGAGGCCCAAAAGGGACTTTAATTACTACATTTCATTCATAACATGTCATACACAAAATGACCATTAGTGCTGCGCTAGATAAACATCACTTTCTGTTTGTTTTTTATTAAATAGTGTAGCCTACAAAACATGAATTATTATAATTATAATTGATAAACCAGTTAGTTTAATCTTTAATATGAAGTAAACAAAAATTAAGATGTGTTTAAGTCAACACTTCTAGAATGCTCGAGAGCGAATAGTCCCTCACAGAAAGAACATAACTGTTGCAGTTTGCGTTTTTTCTTATCTAAACATTTCTTTCAAGGTTTCCTTAGCTCACATATAAAATCTCCATGGATTTAAAGCGTTAAGGATTGCAATACTCCTTTTTCATATTTACAGGTGGAAAGTTGACTATAAAATGTTCCGTATCTCAAAGGTTTTGACCTTTGACCAGGTCATCTGTACCTGATTCATCCGCAGGTAGTCATTGAGAGAGAGGTTCTGGTTTCGGTACCAGCATACATGTGTGATGGTGTTGGGCCTCTGGCCCTGACCAAGCAGGTAGCGAGGGGGGAGCTCAGGAGAGACAGCTGGTGAGCTGAATACTGAGAGCAGGCAGGCAGGCAGGTAGACAGAACACATAAACACACAGAACACATAGGACATAAACCGGAAGGACAGATAATGTGCGGCAAAGAAAGTGATGAAGACAAACCAGAGATCAATAACCAAAAGAAGAGAAGAAATAAAGACACATTGTGTGTTAGACTGTTAGCTCTCAATCCCTGAATGGGGAAATGCCAGACTGAAAGTTCTTCATATCTGTAGTGCGGAAATCTTATAAGGCCAGAAGTTCATTCATTTTAAAGCAAGCCAGATACTGTTAATACTCTTAGAGGACAGATGGACAAAAAAAAGAGGTAAACGAAACGTTACAGACATGAAAATGTTGGAAGTGGGGGAAGAATTTACCGGACAATGTGTTACTGGAAAATATGAGGGAAAAAACACAAGAAAGATACAGAAAAAATGACATAGTCTTTACCCCTCATCCCCAAGCTTTGGTTGCAGTTGTAGGGAGCTGAACTCTCTTTACTCACTTTGGGGACAGACATACAATCCTAAATGCATTTATATGGAAATGTACATATATTAATTTATAACATTTCCATGTATTGATGTGCTTGTTGTTATGTCTGTTTTAAACATTAATCCAAAGTATCCATGAATGTGTGTTTAACTACTGGAATTATTAGATTTCTAGTAACTCATTTAACCAAGATGATATTTAGATCATGTTTGGTGTCTATGAGCTACATTTGTGATGTCCTTAATGTTGATATTTGTTTTGTTTTGGTAACTCTTTTCATATTAGTATTATCAAACTCTTAGAAGTCTTCTTAGTGAACCTCCAATCAGCTTTTACATGCAAAATAAAAAGAAAGACAATTAACTTTCCCTCCAAAGTTGCCATCTCTTGATTGGATCAGTCACGTCTGTAGGATGTGACATCCTTACAGTTTAAAAGAGACCACGAGAAGAGACTCTTTTGGGGGGTTTTTAGGAGTTGTTCTTCAGGTTCTCAGTTTGTGGGGGTTTGTTTCTCTCCTCTCTCTTCTTCCGTTCTGCATCTCCAAAGGATGGACTAGAAGAAGACTTCACCTTTGACCCTTAAGTTTGTGACAGGCTGCAGCCTCGTCTTTCCAAATACAGATCCTCTGCATAAAACTGGTTCTCTCTGATCACTTCCAGCCAAGATCAACTGGAGCCATAACAAACTGCATCAGGACACTTTCTTTTGATGGGCAAGACATGCAAGTATCAAACTTAGTCTTACTAATGGATGCATAGGGCATCATTAATCCTTTTAACAAAGGTGCTTTACAAGAAGAAACTAATGTTTAGTTCGTGCTATTGATCTTCTGAATATCATATACTGCCATAAATCCATGCTTTGTTCTTCTCTCTGCTTCAACTTCAACCTTCCAATGCTAAACTGTATGTGCGTGCATGTTAGATTAGTATGTGTCTAGTCTAGGTAATAAAGTCCTGTTTTATTTCACACGTGATGTTGTTTGTAGTTCATGCTCATATCCGGAGTCCCTAAACATGCCGATTCTTGCTACCTGCTCGTAATGCTAATTGATTTCCCCAAATCATGAATTTGATCCAGATAATTATAATTGATCATTATTAATTAAATTCATCCCATTTTTGGTTGATATTTGTTTCCCTTACAAAGGGTGGTGGAGAATATATTACTTATAATTGTGATCAAAGCTCATGATAATTCTTACATATTTGATGAAGAATAGTGTTTAAATAATACTGTTCCTCATTGAATTCTCTACACAGTCCAGACCTCAACAGCAAAACTTAGAGATGGTATAAATATGTGTGAGTGCACAAGATATTTTCTGCAGTTGTGAAAGAGTACTAGAAATGTGTACTTAAGTACAAGTACCGTTACATTGCTGAAATTGTACTCAACTACATGTAAAAGTACTGGTGTTAAAAAAGTAATTAAGTAAAAATTACTATTTAAAAAAAAATCTTAGCCAGTACTACTAATTATTAATAATACAATTTGAAGATTTATGTAGAATAGCTGCTTTTAACAAAACACATCTTTACCTTATAGGTAAAGCATATAATAGGATACAACTCAGACAAAGTAACCTCTTAATGTGTTTAAAACACAAACTGTTTTATAGAGACCGTTTTATTTTTCTACCGGTCACATACATCGGAGGATGTATGTGACAGGTAGAACAATAAAGATTTTTACCTGGAATTTTGACCCATGGTCTTTCATAGGGTGCAAGTCCACAGGTTCATATCTTTAAAAGTTCAAAATACAGATCCTGCGGCTTCTTTCGGTCTATTAACGTTTTATTTATGCGAATTGATCGATCTGTGCAAGAAACTGAACGTTATTTACAACTTTATAACTGTTAATGTTCCAATCGCATTCATGTTTCCCGCTCGCTTATAAAGGTGGGCAAGCACTTGATATAGAGACTCTGGAGAGAGATGGACAATTGTACTAACTAATATAGCCCTTTGTATGTCACTAGGCGAACGGAGTAATACAGAAACAAAATAGTTCTCCTGATCTCGAATGAGTCTTCAAATTGTGTACCTTTTCCTTATTGACTTTCAAACCTGCAAAACCGCAGTTTGATACACGCCCTGCCTTCCGCGATACTGAAACACATAAGCAGACTGATTGCAACACATTATTGGGTATAACGTTGTAAATAATGTTCAGTTTCTTACAAATCTAGTGATTCGCTTCATAAGACGTTAATATATCTTCAGGAATCGCAGACGTTTGTGTTGCCTGTGTCTGCTTCGTGAACTTTTAAACACAGCACTTGTGTTGTATGGTTTTAAAAGTAGCGAAGTAGAATTATTAGCTTAATTTCTAAGGAAGTAGAAGTATAATTACAGTCTTACAAATATACTCATACAAGTACAAGTTTCCTAAAGAACTACTTACAGTAATTTAAGTAGTTGTAATTCGTTGCTTCCCAGCCCTGCTTGTCTTTCACATGCCTTTAAAAAACGAATACCATTTGTCTAGCCCATCCACAGCCCTTTTCAAACAGAGATCCTGAAAAATAAACAGATTTTTTTCTGGAATTTGTCCCGGGATCGTTAGATTTTGTTACACTTTTTCTTGTCGTGAAAATAGGGGTGATTACGGTGAAGGATATTTCCTTGGAGTGTTTGGCTAAATATTGCAATGTGTTATTATTACTGTCCTCCATTATTTAGTGCCAATAAGGCCTTAATAATCTCTCTTTTTGTCCGTAGCATATATTGTTGCTTTTTGCAAATTATTTTATTGGTAAATGTTGAACAACAAAGAGCAATGAGTCAGAGGAACACAAGGTAGGCTATAGCCCAACCAGCTTACTCTTAATATAAAATTTCATATGAAAATAAATAAAGCAAATTGTTCAGGCTTCTTCGGTGCACATTTACAGATATATAATTGAATGATATAAAAATATAATGGAACGCTGTGAAGTAAAATTTAGCCAGTATTTTTGCAACATAGCCTAACTACAATACAAAAGGCATGTTATAATAATTTTTCAGTAATATGATGTACATAGATTTGAGTTTAAAAATAAGTTCATAGTTTTTTTTTAAACAAAGTTTGAGAAATGTTTTTTAGCATTTAGATTTTGTAACCATTTCGCAATAAGCTCACGCAGATCGAATGAAAAACCTGTTAATAAAGCGTATTGCACAAAATGCTATAAAAACCATAAATGCAAACGTAGGTTAGTATATGATCATCATGTTTATATTGTTTACAATGTTTTTATTGAGAAAAACTCATGTAGCCTAAATGTTAAAGGCGAGCCTGTGTCTGCACAGAAAAGGGCAGACTTCTCCGCAGCACTGCAGTTTTAAAGGTTGGTAAGAGTTCAAGTTTATTGAAGCGCTGTGTATTTTCATGTTAATAGATTTCTAAAAATATTTTCAAGTTTGAACTGTATTTAGAAGCATCTGAGCTTAAAGGTCTCATGAACTGGCCTTTTTTTATTGTTTTATACAGTTGTACACTGTTGTGAGTTGTAGTTATGACGTTCGCGTGATTTTTACATTCAAGAACATCAAAATCAAGCAGTAATAAGCTATTTTCTACAATGGTTTTGAGGCCAGCTCTGCAAACGATTGGTTTTAATGGGAGTGCCGCATTGAAGACTTTCATAAGTTAATGCACACAGCTTTAATTGGATAACAGTTTGCGTAGTTGGAGCCTTTGTGAATTTGGTTAGAGACATAACGTTAGGTTACACATCAGCACCTTTCACAGTTTTCGCACGGCATTAGTATTATCTGGAGACCTCCTGTGATTTATAAATGTCCTCCCCACATCAGTATTACATGTGACGCGTTCGCACAGGATGATTTGGCTATGTATGGTGGTACTGTGAAACCTAATGTTACGTCTCTAACCATATTCACAGAAGGATCCAACTACGCAAACTGCTATCCAATCAAAGCAGTGGGCGTTTACTTATAAAGTCTACAATGCACGCCCATTAAAACAGAGCATTTGCAGAGTTAGCCTAAAATCCTGTGTAGAAAATAGGCTTTTATTTATTGTTGGCTTATACTTATTACTTATTACAGTTCATGAGACCTTTAAGTTTGGAGATAAGGACTCTTGCATTCACCCATGATTTGGCTAAAGACAAATGGTATTTTAAAGTTTTCGATAAACTAACAAACATAAATTACTCCCTTAACTATATTTGTTTTCATAGCCAAATTTTTTAACGATTTATTATTGATGCGTGTCATCACTACGCGGCTTTCACGGCATTGTTTCTGCCTTTTGTTCACACAGGGCGCTTAATGTTACTTGGTCCCCTTTCCGGAATCACTTTTTTAAACAATTTAGGATGCGTTTGCATTTTAGAAGAATGCAATTTTATGGTAATTTTCTGGGATCAGCGGTTTGAGTGAATGGGGTATTGACACAAACCACAGATCCCAGAAAATTACCATAAAATTACCAGCAGTACCAGCAGTACTACTGGTAAAAGAGCACTTTAAAGATGCAAGAATGTAACAGTTGCTGTTTATTCTGTAATTTAACAATATATTTTGTAATCCACCCACCATGGTACCTTTCATGAATGTTTTATTTAAATGTATATCACAGTTAGTCAAGACCCTCACAATTAAGTTCCATTTTCTACCTCCACGCCTAGGCTGTGATCATACATGGAGACGCTGGTGTTGCGGTGCCAGCACACATGCATGGTGGTGTTGGCCCTGTGATGGCTCTGCTTATCCAAAGAGCAGCGGGAGGAGTTCATGTCATCATCTGACTCATGTTCCAGAGACACCTCATCCGATGACCCTTACAATTGGATGGAGGGAAAGAAGGAAAGCAGGAGGGGAGAAAAAAGGAAGGAAATGGAAGGTGTGGGGTTACATCTAATTAAGGAACGGAGGTGAAGAGGATGTGGGACAAAAACACCTGTGCACACATGGAAAGCAGAGAAAAACAAACAAGCTTGAGGTACTTACTGTTGCAACGGTCGCACAGGCTGGGATCCAAAAAAAGATCTGATTTCTCCTGACTTTTCTTTGACATGTCAATTGCCTTGTTAAGATCTTCGATCCATTTCTTCATCTCTAATTTGGAGCTGTTGAGGAGAAAGTGAATCTCTTACCGGAAGATGATTAATGCTAAAGTCTTAAAATGCTAAAATCATGTAAATAGTAAAAACAACATCAGATGAAAAAAATGACACTGTGTCATTATTTAACACTGTGTGACTATTATTCATCAAATTTCCACACTAGTCACTTTTTGGGACTTCTTAGTGGTTAGACACTCCTTTTGTATTTTAAATTGTATTGTCCACAAAGTTGCAATTCAATGATGGATCGAAAAACTTTAGAAAAAAGTGATGTCTGGTTCGTGAACGAATCACTCTTTTGAACCGGTTCTTTACAGTGAACCGGTCAATACTGTTCATCAAATCGGACTGAATCGTTTGCGTCTCCACTAAGTACTTTGTCACAAATTACTTGAATTACTCACTTTTTGACATGTCTGACAGTAATGAAATAAATATGAATCGATATAAACCATTTTTATTCAGTATCTCCAACATCACTGAACTGAACTGCTGTAAAGAAACAACAAATGAACATACACAGTAGTTACGGAGCGATTTTCGAACTGGTTGCAACAGCTTTCGGATAACATATTTTCACGTTAATTCTATGACATAAAACACACCAATTATAGCCAGCTTGTGATTTTTTAAAGCCTCATTATGTCTTAAAAACTGTGGCTAAAAGCGACTTCCTCATGTGGGGATGTTAGACATCATCACGCATATAAAGGTAAAAAAAAGGATTTTGTATAAGAGAAATATCTATATTGACAGCACTATTAATGTTAATGTCTAGCCTTTATTTACTTTGAGTCCAGTCCATTTATGTGCCGAATCTCTTGGCGGAACTGAGGGCAGCAAAAGGGGACGGTCACGTAGGTGGGACAAGCTGAGCAGGGACCACTGAGACCTGACTCCAGGGAACAGAGCCCTGTGGAGAGGATGATCTTCCCCTGGAACAGTCTCAGGATGAGTCGCTCAAACATGTATTTGATCAGGTACGTAACATCGACAGACAGCTTCTCCACCCGGTGCGTCCACTCTCCTATCCGTACTTAAAGGACAGGTTGTATCGAGTGACCCAAGACACTCAGTCAAAGCAAGATACAACCCAGTAAGTCGTGCCAAAGAGCCGGGCATTTAGGACAGGCAGCAGCATTAAATCGTCTAACGGCCCGTCTAACGACCCGATTTTACGGCCCTCTTCCTCTCGTACTGGTCCACCTCGAGAGAATTGGTATGGACCTGGTCGGGCTGTTAGAATGATATGACGAGTGCATCGCTTTCCATTAGTCATAGTGGGCTATGCAACGCGATATCCCAAGGCAGGGGTGCTCTACAATATTTCTGCGAAAAGCGTAGAGGATGCCCTGTTTCGATTAATCTCCCACCTGGGTGTCCCGAATGAGGTTCTCACGGATCGGGGCACGGCCCGATTAAATCCCGATTAAGCTCTAAATTAAAAAAAGTTGTTCAGAAGGAATTAAGAAATGTCCATTAGCATCTCAACCGTATTCGGAAGAGTTAGGCTAACTCTATAGCTTGAGTGCTTGTTTATGAAATTTTGGGCTTTTAATAACGTCTTTATTTGTAGATGAGATGTTATGATAGCTTTTTAAATGTTGTCAAGGGATTATTGGATGTACATAACCTACAATATGCAATGTACTGTTTATCAGTGACATATTTTGTAACTTATGTGGAGTGCAGAAATTTGCTAAAACTAATTCAAGCGTGTTTTAATATTTTATCATAAACAGCTGTGGTCAGAAAGTTTTTCTCTGATTTAAGGAGTGACAAAATAACACCTCTACAGTAGAGAACCTCGAGATTTCAACATTTCTGAAGGGAGTTACTGAGGTAGAACTCTGGGGAGTTGAGAAAGCTCCTAAAATCACATCATATGCAACTTTTTCACAACAAATCACCATGCATCTTTTTTAAAATACATACCGGTATTTTCTCTTAAAAAATATTATTTTTATTAGTTATTTTAACTTTTTTACATCCAAAGCCATTGCCATTGCATGAGCAAAATTAATTTAGTTAACCTTAATACATAAATTCTGTTATTTTTAGAAATATGTTTGTAGATTCTTCCGTGCAGCAGAGGTGGAGCAGTCTTCCTGTCAGAAAGCATCTCCAATGGCTATGAATCATTTGACTAGTATGGAAAACCTCAAACATAAACACCATTGTTTTTCTTCCTGCTGGTCTGCTGATTTCCGGTTCCTGATTGCATCGCTGCCGGCGGCTAGTTTGTATCCTCGGACACTTGCTTCACCTCACATTTGTTCTTGGTCTTAATATTAGTGTATTTTACTATCGTTACCTATCTCGTTGCCAAATTATTTATAACTTTATATTCTAAACCTATATTAATTGAAACGTAACGCCGCTAGCATAGTATTAGCGTGTTAGCTTGCCTTCTGTCTACACTGTGGAATATCATCTCCCCCTATTTGTCTTGTGTGCTAATTGTTTCTCCTTTTAAGCGTATATACTAAGACTCATCAAGCAACCTTGGTAAGTTAGGATTGCACTTCATACCCGGTGAGTCATGGCTTCTATTACTATTGTTGTTACTTGCACCTCATGTCATATGTTTAGCTTAGCCTTCTCTGTAAGTGGCGAGGGTTTTACATGCGATAAATGCAGGGAAGTAGTTAGGCTGACGGAGAAGATCTTAGAATTAGAGTCTCGCATCCAATCTTTATTTGAGGATAGTAAGAGTGTTAGGACCGTAGAAAACACTTTGGATGCGAGCAATGTTAGCGCACACAGCTTGGTTCCGGTTGAAAATCCCCTGCAGCTGGGAAACTTTGTGACCCTGAGACGGCATAGTCGCAAGACAAAACATCACTCAACTGTTCCGATTAAAGACTAGAACAGGTTTGCCCCGCTCGGTGACGCACCGACTGAGAAACCTGCTGAAAGTGCCCTAGTGATCGGTGATTCTATTGTCCGGAGCATTAACATAGAGGCACCAGCCACCATAGTCAAATGTTTACCGGGAGCCAGAGCGCCTGACATCAAGTCAAATTTAGATGTGCTGGCTAAGGCTAATCGTAAATTCAGTAAAATGGTTATTCACGTATGCACAAATGATGTTACACTCCGTCAATCGGAGATCACTAAAGATAACAGAGGTGTGTGAGCTCGCAAGCACGATGTCAGACACTGTAATATTCTCTGGCCCCCTCACTGCTTACCGTGGTGATGAGATTTATAGCAGATTATCAACACTAAACGGCTGGTTGTCTGTGTGGTGCCTGCAGAATAACATAGATTTTATAAATAACTGGAAGAGTTTTGAGGGCAAACCTGACCTATTTAATCGAGATGGTATCCATCCCTCCTGGGATGGGGTTTTCCTCCTCTCTAGAAATTTGGCACACAGTCTTCATAATGCTAAAGGCTGACTACCTGGGGCCCAGGTAAGGAAGGAGACAGAATGGCTTAACCAACTGTCTGCTTGCCGTCTCACATTACAAAATATACAACATGTAATAATCCCTTCTCACAAAAAACATAAAATAGAGACTGAATCTGTCCCCCGGATTAGCAAACATAAGATAATGCGTAAACCTCTTGAAAGTAATTTAAAAGACGTTAAACAAATCAAACATGAACAAAATACAGATAATCAACTGTTACGACTCGGATTGCTTAATATTAGATCTCTCTCAAATAAAGCACTTTTTGTTAACGATATGATAACCGATCATAACATAGACATGCTCTGTTTGACAGAAACATGGCTAAAGCCAGATGATTATATTACTCTAAATGAATCCGTTCCCCAAGATTATTACTATAAACACGAGCCCCGTGTAAAAGGTAGAGGGGGGAGGTGTCGCTGCACTTTAAAAAATTATTTTAGCATCTCCCAGACGTCTAATTTTAAATATAATTCTTATGAAGTCATGATACTTCATGTATCAACAACTAATACTAAGGACAAAACATTTTTTAAATTTATTCTAGCTATTGTATATAGGCCTCCAGGGCACCACACATATTTTATTAAAGAATTTGGTGGGTTCTTATCAGAACTAGTACTGGCCGCAGATAGAGTCCTTGTCGTTGGTGACTTTAACATCCATGTAGATAATGATACAGATGCCTTGGGAATGGCTTTCAAAGACACTCTTAACTCCATGGGCGTTAGTCAACATGTGTCCTTTCGGTCATGACCCACAGCTCATGACCATAGGTGATAGTGGGTACGTAGATTGACTGGTAAATCGAGAGCTTTGCCTTGCGGCTCAGCTCCTTATTCACCACGACAGACCGGTTCAGTGACCGCATTACTGCAGAAGCTGCACTGATGCAATGCGAACCAAGCTCCTGCTCTGGTCGTACAGGGACCGGATAGCCCTTAGCAAAGGGTCCCGAATCCCATACTCCCGGAGCACCCTCCACAAGTTGCCGCGAGGGTCACAGTCGAATGCCTTCTCCAAATCCACAAAACACATGTGGATTGGTTGGGCAAACTCCCATGAACCATCCAGCACCCTGGAGAGAGTATAGTGCTGGTCCAGTGTTCCACGACCGGGACGGAAACCACACTGTTCCTCCTGAATCCAAGGTTCTACCATCGGCCGGATTCTCCTCTCCAGTACCCTGGCATAGACTTTCCCGGGGAGGCTGAGGAGTGTGATCCCGATAGTTGGAGCACACACTCTAGTCCCCCTTCTTAAAAAGAGGGACCACCACTTGGTCTGCCAGTCCAAGGGCACTGTCCCCGACCCCCACGCGATGCTGCAGAGGCGTGTCAGCCAAGATAGCCCGACAACATCCAGAGACTTGAGGTACTCAGGGCGGATCTCGTCCACCCCCGGTGCCCTGCCACCGAGGAGTTTCTTGACTACCTCGGTGACTTCGGCCCGGGTGATGGGTGAGTCCGCCTCCGAGCCCTCAGCCTCAGCTTCCTCAATGGAAGACGTGACGGCGGGATTGAGGAGATCCTCGAAGTGTTCCTTCCACCGCCCGACGATATCCCCGGTCGAGGTCAACAGCTTCCCCCCTCCACTCTAAACAGCGTTGGTAGGGCACCGCTTACCCCTCCTGAGGCGCCGGACGGTTTGCCAGAATCTCTTCAAGGCCGACCGATCGTCCTTCTCCATGGCCTCACCGAACTCCTCCCAGGCCCGAGTTTTTGCCTCCCCAACCATCCGGGCTGCCGTCCGCTTGGCCTGTCGGTACCTGTCAGGTGCCTCTGGAGTCCCACAAGCCAGCAAGGCCCGATAGCCAGGCCCTCACCGTACGTTTGGGTCTGCCGAGTCTGTCCAGCTTCCTCCCCCGCCATCGGATCCAACTCACCACCAGGTGGTGATCAGTTGACAGCTCCGCCCCTCTCTTCACCCGAGTGTCCAAGACATATGGCCGTAGGTCATATGAAACAACCACAAAGTCGATTATCGACCTCCGGCCAAGGGTGTCCTGGTGCCATGTGCACTGATGGACACCCTTATTCTTGAACATGGTGTTCGTTATGGCCAAGCTGTAACTAGCACAAAGTCCAATAACAGAACACCACTTGGGTTCAGATCAGGGGGGCCGTTCCTCCCAATCACGCCTCTCCAGGCGTCACTGTTGTTGCCCACATGGGCGTTGAAGTCCCCCAGCAGAACGACGGAGTCCCCAGTCGGGGCGCTTTCCACCACCCCTCCCAGAGTCTCCAAGAAGGCCGGGTACTCTTCACTGCCATTTGGCCCATAGCCGCACACGACAGTGAGAGACATATCCCCGACCCGAAGGCGCAGGAAAGCGACCATGAAATGGAGGAACTTTTACGCTGCCTCACAGAGGTAACCGTCCACCAGCAGCGCTGCTTTGACCAGTTGGTGGCCAGACAGGAGCGTGCTGACCGAGACCTCGAACAACTCAAGGGAGCAGCCGCACGCTCGGGCTCCGCTGAACTGCGCCATCAAGCTACAATGTTGCTGACGAAGATGACTCCCCAAGATGATGTCGAGGCATATCTGCATACCTTCGAGGTAATCGCCACTCGGGAGGGATAAGGGGTCGAGTTATGGGCGCGCATCCTGGCACCCTTTTTGTCTACTACGCCCTACCAACAGCCCAGGCGGATGATTATGCCGTACTCAAGGCGGAGATATTGGCTCGCGGAGGCCTGTCACCACCTTGTGCCGCCCAACAGTTTCACGCGTGGAGATAGGACAAACGCGTGCCCGTCCGGCAGCAGGTTGCCCAGCTAATGCGCCTTGTCCACCTCTGGCTGTTGGCTGATGGCCCCACAGCGATACAGGTAGCCGAGAGGGTTATGATTGACTTCAGCGCGCCCTACCCTGCTACCTCCTGCGACCCGTAAGCATGGGGGACCCTAAGACGACGAAGAAGCTGGTCGAGGCGGTAGAATTGGCCGAAACGGCAACCGCTCGAGATCCGGGGGAGAGAGAGAGCTGGGCACCCCGGAGGGGAGGTTATGACAAGCCACGGCCGAAGGGTACCGTGCGACCAGTGAGTAGGCCTGCGGCCCCTGAACCCATGGATGAGCCCATGCCCACCGAACCACCGTCCCCCGGAGCCCATGCCTGGATAGCGGGATGCGCAGTGCATCAAGCCTTACCCCTGGGAGCCCCCACCAGGACCGTCCATGTGGGAAAAAGGTTTTACCGAGCTCTCCTCGACTCGGGCAGCGCCATAACCTTGGTCCAGCCGGCAGTGGTGAGGCCGCTACCAGAGTGTAAAGCCACCGTACCCATCACATGTGTCTATGGGGACACCCAACGTGTGCCAGCAAGACGGGTAGCCATCACCGGGGAGCCTGGAACATGGCAAATTGAGGTTGGCATCGTCCAGGAACTCCCCCTGTGGTTTTGGGCCGGGATTGGCCGGGTTTCGAGAAACTTTTGGCAACCACAGTGAGAGAAAAACAGGGCACCAGGGGCCGGCGAAGAAGACGAACCCTGAGAACCCGAGACCAGCAACAGACGTTCTTGGCTACGGGCAGCGAGGGTGAGTATCACGACCCCAACCCTAACGTATATCTAGATCTGTTTCACCAGGTCACCTCAGGAGGGGCATTCAATCATGAACAGCTGGAAGATGAGCGGCTGAAACATTGCTGGGGTCAACTCCGAGTCCTGGAGGGGAAGGGCTGGATCCCCGGGCCCCACCCTCTCCCCCACTTCGTGGTCAAAAACGGCCTACTTTACTGTGTCGCACAGAGGCGGGGGGAAGCGAAGCCTCTCCTGGTAGTTCCAAGGACCAAGACCGAAGCAGTCCTTGAGCTGGCACACTCACACCCCATCGCGGGACACCTGGGGGACCAGAACACTCTGCAGCGGGTTAAAGATCTGTTCGGGATATGTGAAGTTCTCCAGGCCTCGACTGGCTTCACACCTTTTGAGTTGATGTTCGGCCGCCAACCACGAGGCATGCTGCCCGCACCCCACCGAACGGTTGTCGAACACATCCGTGAAATGCGGGAACGAATTGACAAGGTGATGCCCATGGTGAGAGAGCATCTAGTAGAGGCCCTGCGCGCACAGCAGAGGGTATACGACCGAGCAGCACAAGCACGGGAATTCCGCCCCGGCGAGCTGGTACTCGTCCTCGTGCCCACTACCACCTCAAAATTTCTGGCAACCTGGCAAGGCCCATACTCGGTCAGCGAAAAGGTAGGGCCCGTCACGTACCGCCTATGACAGCCAGGACGGAGGAAGGAGGAGAAAATATATCACATCAACCTGTTGGAGAGGTGGATTGCCCCGCGGGAACAACTGGCGGCATATGCCCAGGAAGCCGGGCCGATCGTGGATCTAGGAGAGCAGCTGTCGGCGGCCCAAAAGACAGAGTTGGAAACCCTGGTCCGGCAGTATAAGGATGTGTTCATGGAAACCCGTGTAGGGCCAACATAATCCAACACGAGATCCAAACGGGGCCCGGAGTCATCGTACGGCAACGACCCTACCGTGTACCCGAAGCACGTCGGCAGGCTATCGAAGAGGAGGTACAGCGGATGCTCCAACTGGGAGTTATCGAACCATCATGTAGCCCGTTGTTCAGCCCGATCGTGATAGTCCCTAAAACAAGACGGCACCCTCAGGTTCTGCAATGACTACAGGAAGCTCAACGAAGTGTCCTCCTTTGATGGATATCCCATCGCCTCGGTAGGGCTCGGTACATCTCAACACTCGACCTGAATCAGGGCTCCTGGCAGGTTCCCTTATCCACGGAGGCCAAAGAAAATATGGCCTTCAGCACCCCTAATGGCCACTGGCAGTATCGAGTCCTACCGTTTGGTTTACACGGCGCCCCCGCGACATTCCAGCGGATGATGGACATCGTTCTATGGCCCCACCAGAGCTATGCAGCAGCCTATATCGACGATGTGGTGGTACACTCCGAGAGCTGGGAGGAACACTTGGGCCGACTCCAGAGGGTGCTGGACGAGCTACGCCGGGCTGGACTCACAGCCAACCCTAAGAAGTGCCACCTGGGATTGACAGAAGCCAAATACCTGGGGTACCAGATAGGTCGGGGACTCATAAAACCCCAGGAGAAGATTGAAGTGGTGCGGACGGTGGCCCGACCAACCACCAAATCCCAGGTACGTGCATTTCTCGGCTACTATCGCTGTTACATCCCCCATTTCTCTTCGATAGCCAGCCCCCTGACAGATCTGACAAAAAAAGGGCAACCAGAGCTCCTGATCTGTACGGCCAAGGCGGAAAAGGCTTTCCAGTCCCTGAAGCAGGCCCTCAACTCCATCGCAATTCATCCTGCAGACGGACGCCTCCGACACCGGACTGGGAGCCATTCTGTCCCAAGTCCAGGGAGAAGAGGAACACCCTGTCACCTACATAAGCCGTAAGCTGACACCAGCCGAAACCAAGTATGCGGCAGTTGAGAAGGAGGCCCTGGCCGTGAAGTGGGCAGTCCTGGAGCTGCGCTACTATCTGCTAGGTCGAAGCTTCACACTAGTCACAGACCACGCTCCATTACAGTGGATGGCCCAGGCGAAAGACACCAACTCTCGGGTGACCCTTGGTTCCTCGCACTCCAGGACTTCCACTTCACGGTGCGACATCGGGCAGGGCCTTCAAACGGCAATGCGAATGGACTGTCCCGGATGTGGTGCGGCTGGGCAGGTCTGTCAGGCAAATATTCTCTTACCCTGCCACAAGGGTTAAAAACAGAAACTGCACGTATACCACACATAATTTTTAACGGGAAATTTGGTTTGTCGCATAGAGCCATGGACGTTGGGTATCTCTAAACAATGAGCTCATTTTTAATAAAAGCAAGGTTAAATCATGCATCATCCGAAACCCCCAGAGAAATGTCAAGATAAAGAGGCACTTGTTTTTGAGAGGCGCTTGCTACCATTAAATCTTAATATGGTAGGCCGGAACTACAAGGATAGCGAGCGCAGAGGGACGGGCTAATGAAAAGGTGATATCATATGAAAACTGATTGGTAGAAGTTGATGTCAGATAAAACATGATTGGTTTAAACTGTGATAACAACTTGGGAACAATGTATAAAATATGGAGTCAGATGTGTATTCGTTGGGCATCTTCAGATGAACTCTGTATGTCCCTCTTTGACTTGTTCGAACAAATTAAAGATTGAAACCCTTGAAACTTGGCTTTTTGGTCTTCATGATTTCTCTCAACATTTGATGATCGATTTTGCCACAACACTTGATACTGAAAACCAGAAGGAACTAAATGGAAAGGAGAATCAATAATGGCGTCGGGAGGACTATTTAAGTACAAGGCCTGAGATTTATTTAAATTAATTTTATAACCTGAAAATGAACTATGTTCTCCAAAAATAGAAAGGATCGTGTCCACAGAGGTCTCAGGGTATTAAGCATATAACAACACATCGTCAGCATAGAGGGAGATTCGATGATCCTCTGAGCCAATTCTAATGCCCAGTATACTCATACTGGCCCTGATTGCAGCTGCCAAGGGTTCATTGACCAGAGAGAATAAAAGAGGTGAGAGGGGACAGCCCTGGCGGCAGCATCCACTGACAGAAAATCGACTTGAAATTAACTGGTTCGTATTGACCGCCGCCATAGGTTGAGAATATAAAAGTTTAATCAGATCAGTAAAGTTACCACCAAGGTTTATCCTCTCTTAAACAGCAAAAAGGAAAGGGCCACTCAACCCTATCGACACCTTTTCGGCATCAAGCAAGATACAGTTGTGTTCAAAATTATTCAACCCCCACTGAAATTGATTGTTTTGGTCGGTTTGACATTGATTATGATCATTCAGTCATCCTGCTTACAATTAAATCAAAGAGGCACGTGTAGGTCAGACAAATATAACATAACATTTATAATGAAATAACCACAAATGTCTTATCTGAGCTCACATCATTATCAGTTTTATTCAACCCCCAAGTGACATTCAATCTTAGTACTTAGTACAACATCCTTTTACAGTTATAACAGCTTTTAAACGTGAAGCATAGCTTGACACAAGTGTCTTGCAGCGATCTACGGGTATCTTCGCCCATTCATCATGGGCAAAAGCCTCCAGTTCAGTCACATTCTTAGGCTTGCGCACTGCAACTGCTTTCTTTAAGTCCCACCAGAGGTTCTCAATCGGATTTAAGTCTGGTGACTGCGATGGCACTTCAAAATGTTCCAGCCTTTAATCTGCAACCATGCTCTAGTGGACTTGGAGGTATGCTTGGGATCATTGTCCTGTTGAAAGGTCCAACGTCTTCCAAGCCTCAGGTTTGTGACGGACTGCATCACATTGTCATCCAATATCTCCTGGTACTGAAGAGAATTCATGGTACCTTGCACACGCTGAAGCTTCCCAGTACCTGCAGAAGCAAAACAGCCCCAAAGCATGATTGACCCCCCGCCATGCTTCACAGTAGGCAAGGTGTTCTTGCCTTGTTCTTCCTCCTCCAAACATAGCGTTGATCCATGGGCCCAAACAGTTCTAATTTTGTTTCATCAGTCCACAGAACACTATCCCAAAACTTCTGTGGTTTGTCTACATGACTTTTGGAATACTGCAGTCGACTCTTCTTATTCTTTGGGGACAGGAAGGGGGTGCGCCTGGGAGTTCTGGCATGGAGGCCTTCATTACGCAGGGTGCGCCGTATTGTCTGAGCAGAAACTTCAGTACCCACATCTGACAAATCTTTTCTCAGTTCCTCAGCAGTAACACGGGGACTTTTCTCCTCTCTAAGCTTCAGGTAGCGCACAGCAGTCGAAGTCAGCATCTTCTTTCTGCCACGACCAGGTAGCGTTTCAACAGTGCCCTTTGCATTGAATTTGCGAATGATGCTTCCTATGGTGTCTCTTGGTATGTTTAACATCTTTGCAATATTCTTATAGCCATTGCCCTTCCTGTGAAGAGTAATCACCTGTTCTCTTGTCTTCCTGGACCATTCTCTTGACCTCACCACGTTTGTAACCACACCAGTAAATGTCTAGAAGGAGCTGAGTATCACAGTCATTTTAAAGCTGCCTAATTGGTGCTTATTAGGCTTTATTGCTGCTCCCTGATATCCACAGGTGTTTTCAATACCTGATTGAAAACACTTCATTGAACCTCTGTTCTTCAGAGTGGTAGTCTTTAAGGTGTTGAATAATTATGTCAATGAAGAATTCACAAAAGAAACATTTACTACTGTATTACAAAACTAATTGATGTCATTTTAGTTGCATATGGTTCTTTAAGAAGTCCTTGTAGGATTTCATTCTGAATACAATTACAAATGTACACTAAATTCCCTAAAACCATTTATAGCATTGGGGGTTGAATAATTTTGAACACAACTGTAATTATATTGGAAGTTTTGTTCTTATGTACGTGATGAAGGATATTCAGCAGTCTGCGAATATTATCCAAACCATATCTAAACTTTACAAAGCCGGTCTGGTCCGGGGAAACGACAATGGGGAGGATGGATTTGTGCGAGCACGTTGGCACGAAAATCTGAAAATCTTTTTTGGGTCGGACATAGTTGAAACGCTGTAAGACGAAATAAAACGTGAAGTTCGGAGGAAAAGGTGAGAAATAATGAAAAGTTGGAGCGGAGCCGAAAACTCAAGCTTTGAGTCACGTGACCACCCCCTTAGCTGTACTATTCTATAAATATAAGTAAATATCCTTGTTGTGTGTTTGCACTCTTGCCATCTTAAGTTACCTGTAACCAGTAATGATGCAAGTTTTGATATAGGCTTTTTTGTATTTGTACTGTTCTCTTTATATGTCTTGGTTCTGAGCATGTAATATAAATAAAGAGCAAGCCAAACTCCATTCAAGACCCAGGATATGAGCGCCTTGCTCCTTTAATGATCCAATGTATGATATACCTTAGCAAACTCAATAGCCATTGAACGGAGTAAAAAGCTTTTGCTTACGACAGGGTTTAGAATAAGGATTTATTGAATATAACGCTTGTAGAGTGCTCGCTGCACCTTGCGATCGTTACTTCATGTTTCCCAACATGCGCTGCTCACAGAAACATGTCACAATAAAAGTCTGTGCACAAAAATTTACATAAAATCCGCAGGTAAAATTTATGTACTTAGAATATTAAATGTTTATACAAATATCAATCATAACTTTTACATAGCCTCCAACAGAGGCAGAACAGTATTCATATGTTGGGATTATTAACAGCTTAACATAATTCAAGGCATAGCATGTTTACTATGTAACTACAGTACTCCGCTCTTAATTCCCTAAGCTATGTTATAATACTATAGCATGCATCGTATGATGTCCATAACTGCAGTATCTCACAGTACACCCCTCACATTTTAGTAAATATTTTATTATATCTTTTCATGTGACAACACTGAAGAAATGACATTTTGCTACCATGTAAAGTAGTGAGCGTGCAGTTTGTATAACAATGTAAATTTAATGTCCCCTCAAAATAACTCAACACACAGCCATTGATGTCTAAACCGCTGGCAACAAAAGTGAGTACTCCCCTAAGTGAAAATGTCCAAATTTGGCCCAAAGTGTCAATAATTTGTATGGCCACCATTATTTTACAGCACTGTCTTAGCACTCTTGGGCATGGAGTGCACCAGAGCTCCACAGGTTGCCACTAGAGTTATGTTCAAATCCTCCATGATAACATCACGGAGCTGGTAGATGTTAGAGACCTTGCACTCCTCCACCTTCCGTTTGAAGATGCCACACAGAAGCTCAACCGGGGTTTAGGTCTTCACCTTTTCCTCAGCCTCTTTATCTAGGCAGTGGCCGTCTTGGAGGTGTGTTTGGATCATGTTGGAATACTGCCCTGCGACCCAGTCTCCGAAGGGAGGGGATCATGCTCTGCTTCAGTATGTCACAGTACATGTTGGCATTCATGGGTCCCTCAATGAACTGTAGCTCCCCACTGCCGGCAGCCCTCATCAGCCCCAGACCATGACACTCCCACCACCATGCTTGACTGTAGGCAAGACACACTTGTCTTTGTACTCCTCACCTGGTTGCCTTCAAACATGCTTGACTTTATCTGAACCAAATAAGTTTATCTTGGACTCATCAGACCACAGGACATGGTTCCAGTAATACCTTTCCTTAGTCTGCTTGTCTTCAGCAAACTGTTTGTGGGCTTTCTTGTGCAGCAACTTTAGAAGAGACTTCCTTTTGAGACAACAGCGATGCATACCAATTTGATGCAGTGTGCGGCGAAAGGTCTGAGCACTGACAGACTGTCCCCTCACTCTTTAACCTATGCAGCAATGCTGGCTGCACTCATACGTCTATTTCCCAAAGGCAACCTCTGGCGAGGCCTGTTCTGAGTCGAATCTGTCCTGTTAAACCTCTGTATGGTCTTGGCCACCTGGCTCAGGGTCTGGCAATCTTCTTATAGCCTAGGCCATCTTTATGAAGAGCAACAATTCTTTTTTTTTAGATCCTCAGTTTGCAGGCAGCAGTGGTGAGGGGTTAAATAACTGGATTTATTAAATATAAAACAATTAATTAACGCTAACAATTAATTAATTAATCAAATTAAAGAGACAAAAGGGCGGGAACCGAGACGAGACCAGAGAGAGCATATGGAATGCCAATAGGGACCAAAATGCCTCTGTCCACATAAAACAGGGAATCCTGCCATGATTCTGCCACAAGACAAATACATGACGGGATGAGGCAGAATCATGACAACTTTATATTGTCGCAAAGGGTCATTTCTTCAGTGTTATCACATGAAAAGATATAATTAAATATTTCCTAAAATGTGAGGGGTGTACTCACTGTAACTGAACCCATTTCAAGTTTTTCGTGTGTAATTTTGGTATTGAGTTTAAGGACTTTAATTTTGACAGCCATGCTTGCAAATGGATTATATAAGGTGCTTCACATTCCCGTGATTCAGAGAAATGTTTGTGCATGGTTTGTGAGATATTTTCTGCTTATATTTTTCATTTTTTCTACGCATACGTTATTTTTTCCCTCGCTTGTTTTTCCACGTTCTGCACTTCCTTTTCCAAATGCTGTAGTTCTAGTTTCATGGTAATTAGGGCGGGCTTTAGTGTCACGATTGGTCCACTTGTTCTAGATTGACAGCTCCTCCTCTAGCCAATCAGTCGAAAAGGGTGTTGACATCACTTCAAACGCGACTCGCGGCATATCCTTGACGGTGGATTATAACCATCATCTGCAAATCTCGGAAAAGGTACAAAGGTAATTGAATATAATCTACATAACTGAGTGTCAGACCCACTTCTGATATCTGTTATGAGTACGGTCTGCCAGGTTTTTAAGCAAATTGTTGTCCTATTCCACCATATAGTCTGTTAAATTTACATGTGTACGTCATTGTTAGCTGGGTTTAGTCATCAATGCTATAGTTTACAGTTACTCTATTAAGATATTTAAGATTATTGGCTATGTATTGTGATATAAAGACTGTATTGGTGTAAATGTGTGATGTTGCTAGCTCATAACAATGATTATCGCCTCCTACTCAAACCAAGAGATGCAGCCTTCAGGTCTGGAGACCGACCCTAGGAAGGGTATCTGCCAGGCCAAACTCGCACATAAACAGAGGATTGAAGAACACTTTCAATTTTCAATCTGTGCCTGGCCAAAACAACTGTCCCTCCCTTCTTCAAAACCTCCTCCATCGTACCAGTACCGAAACACTCCACTGCCTCGGTCCTTAACGACTTTGTCCTGTTGCACTCACCCCCATCATTGCCAAGTGCTTTGAGAGGCTGGTTGCATCCCACTTAAAATGCTGTCTCCCTGCTACACTAGACCCATTTCAATTTACCTATCGCCACAATAGGTCAACAGAGGACGCGCACCTCAACGGCACTTCACTCTTCCCTCACCCACCTGGACAGTCAAATCACACATGCAAGAATGCGGTTCATAGATTTCAGTTCTGCTTTTGTTATTGTCGTGTCATTTAACACCATTATAATACAATTATAAAGGTGATTATGCTTGGCATACAGAAAATAAAAGCTGTATTGAAAAAAAATTGTATACTCCATCTTCCCATAAAAAATATTAAGGAATGTATAACATAGTGTTTCGCCATGAACAGGAAGTTGTTGCAACTCAGGCAAAGAATGTCCAAAAGGCCCCAGACTTTAACCAAATGTGTGAACTCTGGGTGAAGTCCTGGCCTGAAGACATCTTCATATAATATTTGGATACAGTTATAGCGCCACCTGCAGGAAACAGGAAGTCCCATGTTTAAACTGTGATTTACTCCTCATTTAAACAGATCAGCATCATATATAGCTAGTATAGCCAATACGATCTTCAGACCTTTGTGATGATAAATTGCAAAATCCTGACTTTTCGTTGAGGGGCGTGTCCGTGCCGGCCAGATAAAATTTGATGTTTCGCCATGTAACAGTAAGCTATAGTAACTCAGGCACACAATGTCTGACCAGCTCCAAATTTCACACATTTAATAGGATTCCTGGCCTGAACACATATCCATGTCAATGTTCACTTGTAGTAATAGCGCCACCAGATGGCAAAAATGAATGTGGCACTTAGAAATAAATAACAGATCTTACTATAATTCGCCTGCATATACTTTATCATCTACCATTTTCTGTTTTCCTAATGCAATCGCACAAGGTTGCGGTGCCACTGGCGCGAGGGCCCGAACAACGCTGCTTGCAGCTTTAATTATTATTACTACACTTCTTCGATCGTTAGGGGTCTTTTGAGGCCCTTAACGTGCATGAAAGCTCTTGACACTTGTCACACACATTGGAAGCTGCGGCCACTAGGATGCCACAGAGGCTTGAAGCCGGGCATAGCAAAGGAGCTCTACAGCGTCACCTGGAAAAGTAAAACAATCTTGCTGCGTATCTCATACAGACTTGCATATATAAATATGCCACTTGGTACACATATAAATCTTATCAAGCCCAACGACTTTTGCGCTGCATGTCATATGGTCCGCCCAACAGGAAGTGAGCTATTTATGTTTGTTTGAAAAGTGCACGCTGTGGAATTTGCAACACTCCTCCTAGGATTTTTATCCAATTGCCACCACACTAGGTCAACATGATCTCAAGACAAAGGGGATGAAAAATTGGCAAAGGAATTTTGATATCTTGAATGGTTTGGCAGTAGCGAGGCAACAAATTTATTGCGAGAAATGAGAAACAGGATGTGTATTATAACTTCCTCATGCTTTGTCGGATTTTGATCCAACTCTATCAGTTTGCACTTTGTGTCAGGCTGATCACAAATATATGACTATTATGAGACAGAATTGGAGTGCCACCAACTGGCAACAGGAACCGTGTCATTTTTTAAATGCTATGTACTCTTTTTTTTGACCTGATATGCTTGACCAACACCTGAATAATATAAAAACACTGCTGATGTAAATCTAAGATAGGGATTCTTGATATCTTAAATACTGTTGCCATGGCAACGTGAAAAACTTTTCAAGTGTTTAAAGTCACTTAACATGCTGTTAATTGCATGAACATCGACACACACACATCAATATTAATTATAATTAGACATTGGCAAAAGCGTATAAATTTGCGTGGAGCAGGCGCTCTATAGCGCATCCTTTGACAAAAGTGGGGGGTTCGTTTATCTTAGTCACCAAATTATAATATACTTAATTATCATAAAAATACCTGATGAGCCTTGAGTAACAGTGATAAAAAGATGTCCATAGGCATTTCCTAGATTCTAGAACGTGTTATGGTCTTCTTCTGCAGTGCGTATCTGGAGTTTCTGCACGAGAGTGCCCAGTGGTATTCGTAGGCAGCAGCATTTTCCCGTACTTCACTCAAAAGCTGTGCATAAATCACGTGATATTTATCGTCGGTTTATAATGACAGCCCTCATGCAATTGTCCCTGTGTGCCTCCTGGAGGAAATTTACCGAACTTGTTTCAAATGTAAATGTTTTTTTAACTGTCGCCCTTCCACATCGTTGGCACTCAACGCAGCGTAGGCATCCTGGTTGAGTACCTACAGTAGTTTCAAAACCTAAATGTAAGAAACATGTCAGATCATGATGATGATGTGTGAACTGATGAGAGTTATGAACTGATTACAGAGTTATATATTGGAATATGCCGAGTGGATTGTCAACAGTCTTTGAACTGCTTTATTGAAATAAACTATCCGAAAGGTCTGGTTTGCAGAAGCACTGTTAATAAGCGGCTGAATAACTTTGTTTGGTGTCTGGTTCAGTTCAACAACATTCAATGACATTAACTCTCTTTTTTTTGACTGGCTGGCAAAATATTAAAAATGTTATCCCTCCCAAAAATTGACTGGGACTTTCCAAGCCCACATAAACTAAGTGTAAAACGTAAGCTTATAAGCCCAAGTGTGAAAACACTCACTAAGCATTGCAACATGCTCTGTATCTCACCTGGCTGCCACGACAATGGTCCTCTGAGCAGAATATATAGTGAAGCAATGAGGAACAAACCACTCATTCTCGCTTTCCTCCACCTGCAAAACACACAGTCCAGAGAAAGTATCTTAAGAAATTTGATTATTAGCATTCTTTGATGTTATTATGTGGCTGACGTAATGTCTATAATCCTGACTTCCAGTAGTACTCATTTCTATAAAGCCAGGGATGGAGAGGAATGAGGCAGAGGGGAGGTAAAAATGTTGCAGGCAGATTTTTTAGGTTTGTTGGTTGGAAGAACAGAATCATGGGAGTTTCATCATACTCACCGGAGCATCCAGCACAATGAGCTGTAGGGAAGGAGCGAAGCACAGACATGCAGGTTAACAGAGAGGCCACAGGCTACTGTCACACCTAACCATTAATGAAACATTAAATGCACAACAACCCTGTATAAATAAAGACTACACAAAGAACTACACTAGTCAACGTTTGAAGTGGCTCAAAAAAGTGAATCAAAATTGTCCTAAGACAAGAACAGGTATTGTTCTAAATTCATGTATAAACATGTAGGTCTGCTAATAATCAATGTTGTCATCAATGGGATTTTATTCCTCATTACTTTTAATGATGCCCAGATATGATTCTTTCTCACAAGGTCTGAATTGGCTTGTCACACATTTGTGAAAACAAAAGTTCACCTAAATACTGTTGGTTGTTCAGTAACTTTGTGATTCACCTGAAGTCACAATGCACTAGAAATGCCTCTTAATGTCGTGCACAATGTTGTGCCTTTGGAATGCCTCGAGGTACCAGCAAAATGGTCATAATGGTGATGCACTGGATAGTCTACTGTACTGTACTGTAGTCACTCTATGTCAAGTGTCAGTGTATAGACTCAAAACAGGAAAGAAAGTTTTTACAGTTCAACAAAAAAGATGTTATTGAACATGTTACAGCAGATCAATAATCTCTGTACTGTAAAACAAGCATGAATTGCATGGTTTAACAAATGCAACAAAAGTCATGAACAAAAAAAAACAAATGTTATCCATTGAGACAACCAGTCAGTAGGCAGTGTTACCCCCTCTGACATTGATCACAGCCTCACATCGCCTGTGCATGCTTGAGAAGAGGTTTTGGATATTCTGTTGCGGGATGGCTTGCCATTCCTCCAGCAATGCTGTTTGCAACTCCACACAGGTTGTTGGAGGGACCTGACGTGCTTGCACTCTTGACTGTAGCTGCTCCCAAATGTGCTCAATGGGGTTCAAGTCGGGTGACCGGGCTGGCCACTCCATCCTTGAGATGCCTTCCTCCTCCAAGAATTCAGTTACCAGCCTTGCTCGATGTGGGCGGGCGTTGTCATCCATAAGCATGAAATCTGGCCACATGACGCCAACATACGGTCGCACAACTGGTCTCAGAATTTCATCTCTATACCTTTGGCCTGTCAGACTACCATTTTCGATAATGACAAGCTCAGTCCTTCCACCCAAGGAGATGCCTTCCCAAACCATGACCGATGATCCGCCAAAACTGTCATGCTGTACAACATTTTGTGGCAAATTTCTCTCCCCAGGGCGACGCCAAACCCTCCTACGCCTGTCTAGGAAGTCCACACAGAACCGGGACTCATCTGTGAAGAGGGTTGTACCCCATTCATTCAGTGTCCACCTGCGGTGTTCTCTGGCCCACTGCAGACGTGCCAGTTTGTGTGCTCTGGAAAGAGGCACCCTCACAGCTGGTCTTCTGGCTCTTAAGCCAACTTCATGAAGTCGTCTCCTCACAGTTTGAGTGGATACTCGCACCCCGGTCGCATCCTGAAGGTCATTTCGCAGGCTGACTGCAGGCATTAAACTATGTCTGCGGGCATGCAGGGTCAAGTACCGGTCTTGATTTGGTGTTGTGACCCGTTGCCTGCCTCCACCATGCCTTCGACTCGCACTACCAGACCTTCTGAACCTGTTCCAGGCTCTGGAAATGACACTTTGAGACGTCCCCACTGCATCCGCAACTTCACGCTGATTCATACCTCCTTGCATCATCCCAATGGCCCTGTTGAGGTCAGAATCCTGCAATCTTACTAAACGTGGCATTTTCAATGCTTTCTGACCACAAGTGGAGCTTTTAGAGCCTTAAATGATAACAAGTTTCCAATTATGGACACCTGTGAGAGATCAATTGGTACCTAGTGATAAACAGTCATGTCTGGAGACCATCAAAAGCCATTAAGGATGACATTTCTTTAATGACAACATTGACTAATAACGGACTTTAATGTTATGCATGACTTGCTAAAGAAACACATTTTGAATTTAGAACAACCTTGATGAAAGGTTTTGATCCACTTCAAACGTTGACTAGTGTACAAAGCCCATTGAAGCCAATATCAACAGTTCACAGCTTGTGCTATGCTTTTGACTTAAAATATTACTATCCTTGTAACTACAGTAATACAAAGCTCACAAATTCAAATTCTAGGTAATTGTAGACATTCCAAACATGGCCTGAAACGTCTTTATTTCTACAATAAGGAACCTTAAATGTAAGGTATGGTGGTTTTTCTATTATAGTATTGAGATTTCTTACATAAAATGATACATTTAGTTAGTTATAGGTTTCATGTATTCTTAGGAAACAAGATTGGGCCTCGTGTATAAGTATGAGCTCATGAACACCTGCATGAACAACAAGCATCTTATCTTAGCTGCACGTACACCACAAATAAGAATAAGGAAGTTTGGTTTGTCTCATAGAGTCAAGGACGCTGTTATCTCTAAACAGTGAGCTCATTTTAACAAGAGTCTGAACACTTGAACATCTGCACACACACCAAATATCTTTTAACACTAAGACGAACTCCCCACACACTTTTGTAGAGAAGTTTAATTAAATGGCATACAACCGAGGACACCGGTAGCTCATTATCGCTAAACCATGAGCTCATCTTTAATAAAAACATGGTTAAATCATGTATCGTCCGAAACCCCCAGGAAAGTGTCAAGATAAAGAGGCACTTGTTTTTGAGAGGCTCACGCAACCATTAAATCTAAATATGGTAGGACGGAACTATGAGCGCAGAGGGACGGGCTAATGAAAAAGTGATGTCATATGAAACCTGATTGGAAGAAGACGATGTCATGCACACATGATTGGTTTAAACTGTGATAACAACTGGAAAACAATGTATAAAAGATGGAGTCAGATATGTATTCGTTGGATCCCTTCAGATGAACTCTGAATATCCCACTTTGTTAGTCCGGGCAAATAAAAGTTTAAACTCTTGGCACCTGGAACCCTTGTCTCTGAGATTTCTTTCCGCGATGGAAGGCCGATTCGCCACAACAAAGGCAGCACAGATCTATCACAGCCTCCCAGTGTCCTTCCTTTAATTTGAGGGAACCTCGAGCCACATTAATTCTAACATTGCTTAAAAACACCACTACATTGCTAGCTACTAATGTTTAAATACAGGCAAAACACTTTCATCATGAGGCCTTTTTAGGCAAGCTTTTTGACATGGGAGATAAGGAGTGTGTTTTTTAACCATTAAATTTTGAAGGACAAGTCAGTAAAATCTAGTGGCATCTAGTGCTGAGGTTGCAAATTGTGACCCACTGCTCAGTCCACCACTCCCTCTCCCTTTCGAACAAAGACCGACACAATATGGCAAATGACATGCAAGGAACCTGTGGTGTATGTGGATAGAAATAGATCATTGTAAGACTATAAAAACATAATCCTTCATTATGTACGCTCTTTATACACCTCTGATAATGTTGCGCACTGTGGACAAAGGAACATCTAGATCTCTGGAGATGGACTTGTAACCATGAGATCGTTGATATTTTTCCACAATTTTGGGTTCTCAAGTCCTCCGACATTTCTATTCTCCTCTTCCTGCTGTCCGTGCTTAGTATGGCACACACAGACACACAATACCATGACTAAGTCAACTTCTCCCTATTTTGTCTGCTTTCAGGTGTGATTTTTTTATATTGCCCACACCTGTTACTTGCCCCAGGTGAGTTTAAAGGTGCATCACATGCTTAAAACAATCTTATTTATCCACAATTTTGAAAGGGTGCCAATAATTCTGTCCAGCCCATTTTTGGAGTTTTGTGTGACATTATGTCAAGTTTGCTTTATTCCCTCCTTTTTTTGTTTTGTTCCAATACACACAATGGGAATAAACATGTGTATAGCAAAACATGTGTTAATGCAATACTTTTCTGTGAAAAATACTTGATTTTCTGGAAAAAATTCAGGGGTGCCAACAATTTTGGCCATGACTGTAGTTTTGCATATTATATTGCATTTCTGTAAATAGACCCTCTAAGAAAATGACACACTGGTCCTTTAAAATCTTCATCTTACTGTTTTTGTAGGTCAATATTGGTGAAAAATTCAGGTCATTATAAAAATCAATTTGTCGATTTCCCATTTTCTACGCAGGGACAAGATTCAGTGTGAAGTAGCCTTTGTCTTATGCATATACTCACAATCATGCCATACAGAGGAAGCTGTCCATGAACTTTGAACTGATTTGTTGCCGTCACTCCTTTGCTTGTGTAAAGCAGCATGTCTGAAAACTTTGATAGGTTTTTGATTAGCAGGGTCGAGAGTTAAACAAAAAAGACTGCAAAACAAATAGCAGACTCCAAGTTAAATCTTACAAGGAAAAACATCCTCTGCTGCAGACCCTTCTTGGTGAGCTTGTAGAGACAACCTTCCCTGATGAATTCCTAGACAGAAGGAAAAATAAACAGAAAATCACAGAACATGTTTTTCGTTCAGAATTATTTTTTAACAGTGTTCACACAACATCTCAATTCCAATAAAATCCTTGCATATATAGGTTGATACTAGTGAGATTTTCATCTGCTGGGTAAAAGCAGCTCACGTTTAAATAAAGCTTTGATAACCTGAATTTGTTCCAACTTGTAAAGCCACTCCTTTACAGTCCAAACGTGCAACCGAGGAATATTAACAACCATACATAATACTGTAATTCTTGCACTATCATATTTAAAGCTGCTTCGTTTGCCTTTCTATTGTATGGTGGCCCCAACACAAAAAAAAAACATTTAAAAAGCAATCAAGCCACAACACATGGAATCAAGTGACAACAAAAAGGAAATGATCCCAATTGGTTTGTTTGTGTTAAGCATTTAAAAGGAAAGTGTGCTCAACGGTGGGATAGCTGAATATCAATGGCAAAAAAACTCATATGAACAAATTAGAGAAATTTTACACTTTTGAATGCTTGATTTTGATTGGCTAGTCATGACATTCTAATATGTTATGGCCCTTTCATCAGACTTGGCGAGCTATGGAGTTGCTGCACTGCTGTTATCTCTCGTAGTGAAAATATATTGTCTCTGGGTGGACGTATATAGTAACAACATTTAAATTTAGCAGATAATTTATTCAAAGCAACTTACAAATGAGTAAACAAACACAAATGAAAAATGGTCGCTAACTTGCCTGAAGTTGATTTAAATTTTAAATATGCAGTCAATTTTTGAGGGGAGTGATTAATAGTAAGGATGCTCATGTTAGGCAGAGTTTACTATGACATATTGAACATATCATGTATTTTAACTTGCAAATCAACCCACTGTTTTTTATATTTAAATTTCTGTATTTGTTTTCTTTTTGTTGAGGTCATACAACTGTGAATTTCATTATTATAACTGTGTTTTGAGCTCAGTAAAATTTTGATAGGTTAAAGCCATAGTGGATGCTGCTCATAAAAAGAGCGCTTGCTGCAAAAAAGCGTGCAAGTGGAGGGGTAGGATTATGGGCAACGCTTGCGCACCAACTTGATTATATCTCACGGAGCCGATCTAACCAATATCGATGTTATACCTCAAAGCGACGATGTTTCCGATCACCATCTTATAACATGTACTGCAGAAATCAGTTGTATATCTCGTTATCGACAGGGTAGAACAATCACCTCAACTACTAAAGATAGTTTCGTAAAGAACTTGCCAGATCTGACTCCTCTTATAACATTTCCAACTAATATAGAATCGCTCGATGACATGACCAGCAACATGGGCTTAGACCGCATCACAGCACTGAAACTGTGCTCGTTAGAATTACAAATGACCTCCTTATTGCATCAGATAAAGGTAACATTTTACTCTTAGTCCTGCTTGACTTTAGTGCTGCTTTCGATACTGTAGACCATAAAATACTACTAGATCGTTTACACAATTATATCTGTATTCAGGGACAGGCACTGCAATGGTTCAGATCTTACTTAACAGACAGATATCAATACGTCCATTTAAATGGGAAATCGTCAAATCTTACGCAAGTAAATTATGGATTACCTCAGGGATCGGTTTTAGGACCCTTGCTTTTCTCCATATTTACATTTAGGCATTTGGCAGACGCTTTTATCCAAAGCGACTTACAGTACACTTATTACAGGGACAATCCCCCTGGAGCAACGTGGAGTAAAGTGTCTTGCTCAAGGACACACTGGTGGTGGCTGCTGGGATCGAACCAGCAACCTTTTGATTACCAGTTCAGTGGTTTAACCCACTAGACCACCATCTCCACATATACCATATACACGCTGCCCCTCGGCAATTATTAGAAAACATGGAATTAGCTTCCACTGTTATGCAGATGATACTCAGTGTAACCGGGTTGATATTATATCTTTACTTTTAGTTGAAATGTCACCAAATCCTGATGAATATTGTTTTCTATACGTTTAAAATGTGTCTTTCCTATATATTTATGCCTGAATGTTGTACTAAGAACTAAGTGTTAATACCTGTACTGTCACTTTAAGAGGTCGCAGGCTTTATGCCGTCATTTTCGATGCTTCTCTCAGTTTGCGCCAGACTAGCTGAGAGGAGGTAATGTATTATTTTGCTTTTCATTCTTGAACATTTATTTCGGTCTTTGGACTATATAAACCTTGTTTTATGCATGTATAAATGCTAGTTTTAGGTTGTGGACATGCAGTTACTATGTTAATTGAATATAAACCTTGTAAACAGATTCTTTGCAAGCTTTAAAGTAGACATGTTTCCACATGCTAGTTTACACGGTTTTCTGTATCTATTAGCTAACAGGAGCTTGAGACTTCTGTACTGTGTGGAGGAGACTGCATGTTACAGCGCCTCATGTGTTTTTCTGTTAATTTGTACAGGTATGTGTATTATGTTCATTATGTTCATTATGATTCATTTGACATAGTGTTTATATGTGTTAACACTGGTTGATTAAGCATGGGAAAGACATTTATGTTATCCAATACATTGAGCATTTTATAATTTATTTAATTCATTTTCACATTTTATTTAAAAGTATTTTTGTTGGTAATACTAAGTTTTATCAGTCATGTGTGTATGCGCAGTTTGCACCAGACTAGCTGAGAGGAGCTAACAGGAGCTTGAGACCTCTTTACTGTGTGGAGGAGACTGCATGTTACAGCGCCTCATGTGTTTTTCTGTTAATTTGTACAGACAATCAACCATTCTGCCTTCATTAAAAGAGCAACCAGCAGCTGGTCGTAGTCCGGGTCCTTCCTTCATTCAGCACAACATAGAACACAACGCAGAACTTATAATAATTAATGGACGTGCATTAAAGCTGAAAATGTTAAAGACAAAGACAAAGCATGCCCGTTACATCAGCTATATATCTCATCAAGACCAGATGATTCCTTTAAGCTATCCAAACTGGCAGAGTGCATCGAGGACATAAAACATTGGATGACTAGTAATTTCCTCCTTTTAAACTCTAGCAAAACAGAAATATTATTTATAGCACCAAAATCAAGTAAACAGAATATCTCCGACTACAGCCTGCAAATTGAAAGCTGCACTGTTACTCCAACAAATACAGTTAAAGACCTAGGCGTTACATTAGACGGCAACCTGTCATTTAAAAATCACATCTCAAATATCACAAAAACAGCCTTCTTCCACCTTAGAAATGTTGCCAAATTACGAAATAGTTTGTGTGTTGCAGACGCAGAAAAGCTTATTCATGCGTTTGTGACCTCACGGCTTGACTATTGTAATGCTCTACTTAGTGGTTGTCCTGTATCATCGATAAACAAACTACAGTTAGTTCAGAATGCAGCTGCCGGAGTTCTTACTAGGTCAAGAAAATACGATCACATAACCCCAGTTTTATCATCGCTTCACTATCGTATTGATTTTAAAATTCTTTTAATTACTTACAAAGCCCTGAACGGTTTAGCATCTACTTACTTAACCGAGCTTTTATCACGTTACAACCCATCACGCTCTCTTAGATCTCAAAACTTAGGACTTTTGATAACACCTAGAATAACAAAATCCACCAAAGGGGGACGTGCTTTCCCATACGTAGCACCTAAACTCTGGAATAGCCTTCCTGATACTATTCGAGGGTCAGACACACTCTCCCAACTTAAATCTAGATTAAAGACACATCTTTTCAGCCAAGCGTTCACTTAATTCATAGTTAATGAACAGCAGCTACGCTAATTATTCTCTTTATTCTCTTTCCGCCTCTGCCTCGGGATGCCCATCCCGAGGTAGGAAGAGTTCCACCATGTCCAGACGACCGACAGTTGCCCATCCCCAATTTGAGATTACGCCAGCTACAGCTGCAGACTGACTGACCATCCCAGCTCCATCTAAGGCAATTCCACCACCAGCCAAGAGAAATATGACCATCGGACCATCCCAGCTCAGACCACTACATCCCCAACCAAGAGCAAAGACGGACTATTTGTCTTATTAATGCTGAAGTTACAATATTTGGTATTAAATGCTAAACTAAAATCACATGTCACCAGTTTGAGTGCAGCTATGACACGTCAGAGGGGATCTGGCCCTCCCGGTTGAGCCTGGTTTCTCCCGAGGTTTTTTCTCCATTAATCAATCATTGGCCTTTGGGTTCCTCGCCACTGCAGGGCAGTGTTGGTCTGCTCACCGGGAGACTGCATTCATTCATTTATTTATTTAATTAGAAATTAGATATTATTTATTAGAATGATCTTACTCGTTGTATAAATACCATGCACTGCGCTGTGTTTTAACTTTTCTGTTTTTCCTGTTTGCCCCTGTAAAGCTGCTTTGAAACAATACACATTGTAAAAAGCGCTATATAAATAAACTTGAATTGAATTGAACAACCTCCTGCATTTACCACATGTCTCCCACTGAATATGAGCTTCAAGTACTTCAAGTCACCTTGACCAGTAGAGATTACACAAACACATATAAATACACCATGTTAAAAATCTGCCAAATCTGATTGACTGCCATCTGTTGTCAATCTGCCATAAAAATCATCATATCAGAGTTTTCCGGTGCTTGTAACATATAGCTAGACTACATCATTTGGATTGAATTGATTTCTTTAATGTTGAAATGAAAGAATTAAATGTAAAAATATGTTTCATGCTTTGCTTCTATTGTGTGTAGTTTCTACATATTAATTGAGATAATCAAGACTTTAAACCAATTTTAATTTCAACAACACGATTACCTCAGCCTCAAAGAGTATAAAATGGCAGTGAAAAGAAATACGTTTTAAATAGGTCTTAAAATCAGCTGGCCTAATGATGGAGCCATTCTATTGTGGGCTGACAAACTGTTTCACAATTTTGGCCCTTTGACGGCAAAGGCTCTGACCCCTCTGGTTTTTAACAGTGATCTATGGACCAGAAGAAGATTCTCATCTCTAGAACTCAACATACGGGATTGATTTGGGGCTGGAGAAGCTCAGCCAGATAGGGAGGTGCTTGAATGTTCAAGGATTTGAAAAGAAATTTAAAGTTAATACGGTAGTGCACAGGAAGCCGATGCAGAGATCGGAAGATGTGGGTGACATGGTCAAATTTACACTGACCATTAAGGAATTTTGCAGTAGCATTCTGAACCAATTGAAGAGGAGCAAAAGATTTCTTGGAAATACCACAATAAAGAGTGTTGCAGTAATCTAAGCGTGACGTAATGAAAGCATCGATGCAACCTCCAGAATTTTTTCATACAGAAATGGTTTAAATTTGACCATCAAGCGTAGCTGAAAAAAGCTAGAACATTACCTTATTGGACACAAAAACATTGATTAGTCAAGTATGACAAAGCTCCTGCATGACATATCTCTTGCTTGCTGCCTGAACTCTCTGTAAGTCGCTTTGGATAAACCGGAACGGAGTAGAACACCAAGTAGAGAAGAGCCTAATTGTTGGCCAGGAAGAAGCTGGATGTATCTATAGAGGTAGAATGCACAATTCAGGATAGTACGGGTATAACAGGCAAAGTTGGTCACATGTTCGGGGGTCAATTTACTGAGTAATTGGTGTACATGGGAAGTACAAGACAATTCAGATCCAACTTGGGCTTGACCCGATGACTGTAGCATACCTGATAAAAATCAAACTTTAAGTGCAAAGCTTCTAAATGCTCTGGTATCACCTGACTTCACCTTTGGTAGGGCTAGAAGGGACTTGATTTTTTTCAGAATTAGCTGATGGGGCTGCCCATATCTTTGTTGCAATGCCAGAAGAGCCATACTATATGGTCTAGGGTCATTGACATAAGCTAAGGCCAAATCACGAGCAGATGAAAGTTTCAAATGATCTAACAAAATATGATATTTGTAATGTTCCAACTCATAGGGTGACAACAGGTTGGTTAAGGCTAACTGTAACATTACAAACTCTTGAGGGTCATCATTCACCAAGAATGGAAAGGAAGGTCCCTGGACTGGAGAAGTTGGATGGAAATGAGCAGAAGGTGGAGCATAATATGGCTGTGTATATGGGTAAGGAAGTGGAACCGTATTCGACGGTGATATAGACACAGCTGGTTGCATATAGACAACAGGGTGTCGTATAACTGGATTTCCTAGTTGATGTACAGGATTTCGTTGACCGCGAGGACCTACATTAGCGGGCACACTAAAATGGGTAGGGCTGCAGATGACTGCCATAAACCTGCCACTGGGTACTGCGGGGCGACATGCGGAGGACCATTGGGTAATTGAAATGATGCGGTTTGTGAGAATGGAATAGCATTACTCTGTAAATGTGGACACAGTTAAGGGGGACTAAATTGTTGAGCCGATAATGATTTCCTTTGAGTGGAGGGGTGATTAGTGATATAAGAAACCAGTGGAACTGTATGTGATTGCGTAACAAGACCTAATTGTGTTTGTGGGAAAAAATACTTGAGTATGTGGAGGTGGACTTATGTAACACCGACAAAGGAGGAGGTGGCAGAAAACTAGATCTACTCAATGAAAAGGATAACAGGACAGATAAGGAACTTATTGGTTTACTTGTTGGTTTCTGCCCAACTTTCTTAATCTGTGCACATAATTCCTGTACAATAGGAACATCCACGTCAACATTAGCATCAACATTAGCATCAGGATTGGCATGAACATCCTCAACATTAGCATCAACATCATTTTCAGAAGAATCAACCTGAAAAGATTTGGCTGAATCAGAATGTTCGGGAGGAACTACCATTCGGGACATTTTAGACATACGATCACCAATCATAACCTTCAATCCAAGTTTCTCTTCCATAACATCCATATAAGATGAATCACATCGACACAGTCCACCTGGAGCAGATGAACGTGGATCAAGTTCAAAAGAACCTGAACTTCCAGTATGTATCTGATGATCACTTTCATCTGGTGTTTAAGAAGGAAGGGGATGAGGAACACGTTGTTGCACAATTCAGTCTGCATAGCATGCTGGAGGTCTTCTCACTCTTAGGGAACGCCGAATTGTGGGTCCTGCATGGAAATCCAAAATCCATACCAACAAATCTC
This sequence comes from Triplophysa dalaica, assembly GCF_015846415.1. Lineage (NCBI taxonomy): Eukaryota > Metazoa > Chordata > Actinopteri > Cypriniformes > Nemacheilidae > Triplophysa > Triplophysa dalaica. Next base: position 11,568,490 of record NC_079547.1, read on the forward strand.
TAATATCTGGCTCGAAGTACCATATGTTGGATACTAGTTGTTACTTGTATCCGTAGTTCCGAATATGTAGAACTCAGTTCCAACAAAAACACGGGAAAATAATTCCTTTTCTCTTCTATATTAAATAGCCATCAATTGGATATGCAAGATCAAGTCAACAGCAGGTGCACAATAAGAATCCTTAAACATGTAGGCAGGACAATTAAGGAGATCAGCAGGTAATGGAATACATGTACATAGGTTGGACAGGATGGTTTGATTTCACTACAAATCAATACGATAATATCAGAAACATACTCAACTAAACAAATCATATGGTAAATACAACAACAAACAGTTCAAAGACAAGTATAAATATTGTTAACATAGTAATATACACAAATAAGGATAATAATCTAGATTTACAATACACATCCTTCGAGGAGGATTTGAGGCCGAGTGGCCTCCGCTGAAGCACTCCCACATTACCGATTCAGAGAACAATGGCAGGAAGTGAGGCCTATATATAGCCATGGCGCAAAGCAGTATGGGTAATGTAGTACAGCATAGTATCTAAGAGGAATCTGAATGTACTAAATGTAGAAGTGTAGGGGGAATAATGTCGACACAAAATAAATAAGGGGGTTCAATTCACAACAGTTATGTTTATTTTACGCTCGAACGCTCACGGGCGCCATATAGGGGAGAAAAGTTAGGACAATTCCAAGGGCTCATGACTGACAGAGCCCCAAAAATAGGTAAAACCTAATATAAAATTATTAAACCATCATCATTCAGTATAAATATTTATACAATAATAAAATTAATGATCTCTTTGTTTTTGGCAGTAAAAGTTATAAATCCCCATTGACAAAAAGTAAACATCCATATTGACTGACCACCCCCCTGTATCTGCATAAAATGGTTTGATCCTGCCTTAGCGAACTCAGTGACGGTGCTTAGTTGCAGTCAGTAGATGTGCCCGAACTACAGGTCACCACAATGTTGCCTAGTAACGTTAAATCAAAATCTGGTTTTCGAAAAGGGAAAGAGAGAAATGAGAGAAACCTGTTGGCTTAATGTCCACAGTGAAATAAGCTAGCTGGCTACAGACCAGTGTTAGCCTACATTTAGTCACCTTTTAATCAAGGCAGGGAAATGTTTAGCAATATATTCAAATTAATATATTTGCAGCTAATTAAAAACAATCTGCTGTTTTCATTGTTTTGAGAGGTCGATGTTAATTTATTTTGATTGAAAAGTTAATATATATTTAAGTTTGTTCATTTTTCTATTTTTAAATCTTTCATTAATAGTTATAATAATAATAATTAATAATAAGTTTGTTAAGAGAATTTTCCATTTTGTAAAATTTTACAATAAAAATACATTGAGAGTGTAAAAGATGGCCTTCAGCACATTTTTCATGGTTGCTTTTAATCTTGCATCAAATAGTGAACTGCATACTAGACTTGCATGCATGTAGAAATCACCAGCAGTAAATATTGTGCTAGTACTAGTATTGAACTACAAGCAAGACAGTTGCAAGCTTTTAATTAGAGTTATGTGAAGCTTTTGATGGGACAGGGGGCTAAATTAGATTTTTTGTCATGGGGCACAAAATTCCTGGCAGCGCCTGTGCGCAGCCTGTACTCTTCCCAGTCACTAAAAGTTCATTCCCGAATGTCTTTTCTCAAAAATAAGGCTGGATGTTCTCTCTGAAGGATGAAGGTCTGATCATGTTCGGGATGTTAAAGCATATATTTTGCCAGCATAGTCAGATTTATTTAAGTGTTACATATATAATATCCCACCGTAAATGCAAGGCTTACCGAGCGGTACAGCCTCTAATTCAGAAAAATTAAGGTGTCGCTATCATCGATAGTAAAACATTATCCACCCGAGACTGATTAACGGTACGTTTTATCGTTCATCCGCAGGAAAAAATTGATCTGAAAGTGATCCCAAAGATATCATTCTCTGTATCTTTATCATTATAGTTGTGATGTGAACCTCGCTATTCTCCTAAGCAATTTTTATTTTTTATAGTTATTGTAGAGTATTTGGCATAAGCCAAATGGTCAGAATCATTAGAAGAAGAGATATAAAACCATTCCACTGCCTTTTGTCCTGGTTTCTTGATACCATCATCAAAAGAACATAGCAAAACTTGGCTCCAGGTGTCCATGGATTTAGGTTTGTGCTCTTACTGAGAGTTTTGATAACCCTTTTGCTTCTCCGAGTGATATTTACGACTCCTAAGCTTCAAGGAAGAGGTCAGAAGTCTCTCTGTGTCAACTTAACATCTGAGGCTAGCATGTTTCCTATGTAACTACTCCTCTTTTAATTCCCTATGTGATGAGCTATGTAATAAAAATATAGCATGCATCATACTTTGTCCATAACTAAGTTAAGATATTAAATGGAGGCCATCTGCAAGCAGTCCGCGCTGAAGTCCAAGCCATGACTCAGCAATGAAACCAAATGGACTGAACTTAGTTTGCAGACTAATATGTGAACAGACAGGAGAATATAACAGAATCTCTCCTGTCCAGCCCCTCAGCTAAAAGCCCAAAGCTGTGAAAGGGGGGGGGGGGGTGAAAGCCCACTGTTTACACCTTACTAGCCAGCAAACACAGAGGGATTGGGCATAAGAACCATCCATAAGAACCTGTAGATACACACACAGCATGACCCCACAGACCCCAGCAAGCTGGCTAGAAACATGACAACTGTCACCACTAAACGCTGATACCCTGAATACTGCAGGAGGCCACAACAAACGCCTACCTGCAAAACATTGACTCTCAGGCATTAACACTGCCCAGTGTGACCACAAGAGACAGATAACCTGCTTAGGATCACTTCCAGCCTAGAGGACCACAGCATCCTATGCAAGTAGTCAGAAACGGTCAAAGCAGAATACAGCATCGAGGAAACATCTGCTACAACCAGCATCTGAGCCTCCTTCAGACGACAGAACAGGCCAAAAGGAAAACTCTTCTTCCTCAGAAATCCGCATCACAGCCTTTTCTTTTCACCACAATCACCTGATATCTGCAGAACTCAGGCCATAAGGCCTACATAGAACTAAGCGCTGCCTCCGTAAAGACTGACTCTGGAGTGCGCACCACAGCAGCAGATCTTCAGCAGAAACTCAGCAGATGTTACAGCTTGCTGGGAACAGCCAAGCACCAGACAGGATGCCCCTTAGACAGCTTGGAGCTGACCACTTTCGTCGGATGACCTGAACGATGGAAATTCAGCTGCCAACCTAGGAGCCACTGACCCGGTCCGGCCCAACAGTCATCGAGGCATTTATCGCAAGACCATGTATGACACCTATCCAGAGAGCAAAACAGTGCAACTAAGTCTGAGCCAGTAGAGATCCCGAGGAGATCAAAGGAGCATAAAAAAAAATCCAAAAATCCAAATCAGACTCTTTTTGACTTACGAGTGGCATGAGAAACTTACAACCCTCTTTAATGCACTCCTAATGAGAATAACGTCCAGATCTCTGCAACCTGCTTGTCAACCAGAGAGACAGTCATCCTAACACAAGATGAGCATGGCACCCAGACCTTATCTCAGCAGTCGGCTGACTACCCAGAACAGGCCGAGACACACATGCGGCCATCAACTGAGGTATGACTGAAACAAGAAGTTCCACACGCCTGACCAGCAGCTCCACAAGCATGTACTCCACATGTACATATCATAGATGGACACACGCCCTCTTTTCACTAGCGAAGACCTGCTGAATTGTTTTTGAGCCTCTAAGAGACTTTAAGCATTACAATAGAATTGGGCTCAAGTACGGGAACTTCCGCTTTCCTGCCAGCCAACTCGTCTGAAATGCATTGCCAGGTCACAAAAGACAGGCATGACATCTCAGCTGGTTTGCGAGAGCTCAGTCTCAAGGTCTAACCAGCCGACGATCCTAAAAGTTTCCTGCCCTTACATGCCAAAGGCACATCACCAAGTGACATGATGATAGCAGGCACCATACAGGAACTATGTGCAGATATCTCAGACATCAGTTTTGCACTGTTCACACGCTCTCCACAACAACATCAGCATCAGTCATTTCCTCTTCTTTCAAGTGTGTGTAGTTTCCATTGGACACATGCCTGTCAACCACTGAAATGGCCCAGGACACCAGTGCTTTGAACTTGAAATGGAATAACCAATGCTGAACCTGCTACTTCCTGTTTTTTGCGAATCTCACAGTCCCATGAGGGGCCCTGTCAAGAGCGAAAACTTTCCATTATTATTAGAACAGCCCAGCTTTGCACTCTGGTGAATAAATGAGACTGTAGCACCTGCATTAACCAAAAGGGGTCACTGTTCAGCTCAACACACAGTGTTACCAAGCCTTCAACCACACATATTCAATGGAATATGTGGAGCATGGCCCACTCTGGAAGCCCTTTTTACTGAATAAGTCATCTTTTGCAGCGTGCATACTGTACATGTGAGTACAATTACCAAAGATTGTGAACAATGTCATTACGGAATGAAAGGGAGATAGCCAAGCAGCAGCAGAACACAACTCTTACCACAGCCTGAGCACCCAGATGACAAGAGCCATAGAGACCTGCCACCAACCTGAGTTGTTTCTAACAGCCAACGCATCCACACTGCAGATGCCACGCACACAAAGCCATGTGGTCGACGACACAATAGTGAGGTAAGGCATGCCCAGAGCAGGTGTTTTGTGGAAAACGACAAGCCTGTCCCGCTGCAACACTGTAAGCTGGGGCCCCAAACATCACAACACAAGTGACAGCTTTCTTGATTATCCTTCAAATCGCAGCGGCTCACAAAAACTCCACCAGACAATTTCTTACCTGCATATACTCAAAGTAGGCCAAGCTAAGTTTCACACGCTATCAATTGGCAAGAAACTTAGCAAATCATAAGCCAGTTGAGCGTCAACACCTATTGCAGACATCTAGTGTCATCACAAAGGAACACGATATGCTCCTCTGCAGGAAAAGGTGAGCGGATATTCTTAATCAACCAATGAAAACTGAGCCTTTTTGTGGCAACTGGTGGTTACCAAAAAACCCACCCACCCATCCCAAGCATTGCTTCTAAGCCACAGCTAGCACATCATGCTGCTACAAAGCCCGCATCACACCCATCTTCACTGGCTCTGCCTACAATACAGCTTCACTTATGCAACCCCCAACAATCACAAGTGATGCTAAACCACCTCCCTTTCACAATGTCAAACCTTGCTGCGACTGATAAGCAAAATTCTCTAGTTTGTTCCTTTAACAGCACAGCGCCAGGGCTTGCAGCTTTCCAGAAACAAAGGGGGGGGTCATGCTGATGTATACCTATATACCTATATATAGACCCCTTGTGTCCATTGCCATTAGAGGGACCTCAAACCAACCGACGTTCGTGTCTCTTTCTGATCTGATGGCCTGGGGTCAGACGGAATCACAACAACATCCAGAGTGCCAGCCAAGAGACTCAAACCTTGTCACGCCCTACACCTCTCACCAGTACTTCAATGAAAGACACCGGAGCGTGACACCTGCCTTTGCCCAGCTATCAATGCAGAAAATGTGAAGGCGAGAGGGCATGCTGCACCCGTCAAGATTCACATGAGGAATGTGATGTGAGTGACAAGATTTGGTATCCTAACTTTGCCCAGCTACCTGAGACAACCTCCCATCTGTTGTTCTTGAAATTTCTGCCACACTGGACGGGACTTCCTGTGATTGCAGACAGGTCCTCCCCCATCACTCACAGAGTCAAGATTAGCGGGGGCAGGAAGAACCAATCATCAGATGTTTCCATTGCCACCAGTTTAAAGACACTTGATCTCTGGGCAAGAAACAATCTAATGTCAACCGAGTAGAAGTGAACTTCCTCCCCACAACCAAAACTGCTTATGTTAGCTAGACAAGGCCACTCCCCATGACACAGCACTACAGACATTTGGATGGAGGCCAATCATGCCATCCCACCTAATGTTTCATCCAGCACTGCTGCTGTGCATCTCCTCAAAGATAAGAAACACCCTAACCAACGTGTTGGAAGAACCACAAAACAGGTGCAGGGCAGCTCTCCCTTGATGTCCAATCAGTATGGAAAAGATAGTTGAGACAATGCTCGACCACTTGGGAACATTCTCTGCCTGTATGGCCAGATGCTGGGGACAAATAGGAACCTGCAGTCATCCCGCCATCATGATCCAACAATCCATTGTCAGCTGAAGTTTACATTTTAACATAACCTTCCGAAAAGGGGGAATCTGTAGAGGATTTGGTATAAGCCAAATGGTCAGAATCATTGTAAGAAGAGCTATAAAACTCTTCCACTCCCTTTTATCCTGTATTATTGATTCCGTCATCAAAAGAACATAGCAAAACCAGGCTCAAGGGCTGCCTGGATTTAGGTTTGTACTTTCACTGAGAGTTTTGATAACCCTTTTGTTTCTCCGAAGGATATTTAAGACTCCTAAACTTCAAAGCAGAGTTGAGAAGTCTTTCTGTCTCAACTTAACATCTGAGGCTAACCAGAGAAACTTCTCTGACAAATAGGAACTTATGTGATTAAATGGTCCTTCACTATGAATGTGTAAATATCCTTGTGGTGTGTTGGCACTCTGGCCATCTTACGATACCTGTAACCAGTAATGATGCAAGTTTTGATTTAGGGTTTGGTCTATTCATACGTTGGTATGATTCACAGCTCAAAGCCTAGCATGTTTCCTATGTAACTACTAAAGGGCTTGCGGCTCCCCTCTGGGTATTCCGATTAGGAAATGGAACTTCGGACACTTAAAGTCAGCGCTTCAACAGAAATGCATTCTGGAACCATTCATGATATTGTTCCGGAACAGAGCTTGCAAGTATCCAATTCTAAATAAGGAATAGCTGCATTAAGTTCGTGCCTCTTTGTTAAAGGTTTTCAGACATGTTTTACCTACCTCGCAGACATGCCTACTCTCCGTCTCACTCTCTCTCTCTGTGCGTTTGTGTTTCATGTTTACATATTATGTGTTTGGTCAGTATATGTCTAGGCCTAATTTTTTGTAAAGTTAGTTCAATAAATAACCATATATTCCCTCATGATGGTTCCTTGGCTTTTTCTGAAAGGATTCGGTCACTTAAACTGTGTTTCGATCTATGCTACCTCTGCTCTAAATTATGTTTGGTAAAGTCACATAATTTACGGTCATGAGATAACGTTAAAGTGTATAAAATCATTGATGCATTTGTTGGACGAATACATAAAGGGATTGTTATCACCATACTGCTATCAGAAACTGTAAAATATGTAAAGGTAATGATGATTATTATACATATTTTCCTTTGAGCTAAAGTTATTCCTTGACTGAAATTGACGTTTTAATTAAATAATTTCATGGATGTGATCTTGATAGATCTAGTGGAGAACATATTTGGTGAGCTAAGCTTATCATTATTCTAACATGCAGCTAAAACCGCTACATTATCATAAATGGCCTTTTACAGATTGCAGCATTAAAGTACTATTATTTACTGTTAGTGGCTCATTTACTTTGATCTTATCAACCAAAGCACAATTTATAGTTTTCTTTATAATGTAAATAGCCTTTTACAGATTGCAGCATTAAAGTACTATTATTTACTGTAAGTGGCTTATTTTCTTTCATCTTATCAACCAAAGTGACAGTAATGTACGCCCTGACTACTACTAAACTTATATCCAACCATAAGCAAGACAAGAACTCACTCTTCCTGGAGCTGTAAGTTTCTCAATGCCTATCAGATCCCTCTGAAGTTCTGTCAGCTTCTGGAAGTTCTCCAGTCGAATAAGACTGCTCTGCAGTTGAGTTGCAATCTCTGCCACCTCCTTAAGAGCCTCTGCAGAAAATTACAGTTAATTAAACACACATAAATTCATTACCATGCTCTGATCTTAGGAGAAAGTGCAAGCTCTGCTCCCCCCCAAAAAAACACCAGGAGCCGGTTGCACCAGCTGGACGTACACCCGATCGTAAGACTGGTCTGGACGTAAATGCGCCTCAAGTCCTGTATAGAATTTATACCTGTTGCACCAGCAAGGCATAGTGTACGTCTCAGACTAAATCTTATGCTTAGTCAGACTGAGCACACAGGGCCCTTGCCCTTGAAGTTACTAAAAATTAAGAATATTATTGTGCATGTTTACTGTGCAACTTTAATAGTTTAGCTAAATTATAATCCTGAATTCCTCTGCGGTTAGTTTAGTCTTAAGTCTCAAATCAATCGTCTGGAGACTAAAAATACCCTCACAGCAAACAGCGCTCACGTTGTATGTGTATGTTTGCCTAAAATCCACAGATCCACATAAACACACATTACTAGACAGGCAGAGAACTACAGTGACCGGGAGGGGACATACTTGTTTCAGTTAGTTTTGTCGTGACCACAAAATATTAACATGTGGGAATGTTAGAAGCGTGATATAAAAAGCGTGATATTATGTGGTACAAAATTCGTTCACAACACAACGGAATCAAGTCACAACACAACCTAAAAAATGACTTGAATGTTTATTATTGTTGCATAGACAGCTATCAAATGAAAATTGACAATAAATGAAACACATTTTTATCTAATCGCACCAATCTGTTTTTATATCCATTCGCTAATAGTTTATTTTTTATTAATATTTGTTTATAATTATTACTGCTGTTGGTGTATAGGCACCATTCCATTCCATTTTCTACCGCTTATCCGAACTACCTCGGGTCACGGGGAGCCTGTGCCTATCTCAGGCAGCCATCGGGCATCAAGACAGGATACATCCTGGAGTGCCAACCCATCGCAGGGCACACACACTCACTCATTCACTCGCGCACTCACACCCTACGGACAATTTTTCCAGAGATGCCAATCAACCTACCATGCATGTCTTTGGACCAGGGGAGGAAACCGGAGTCCCCGGAGGAAACCCCCGAGGCACGGGGAGAACATGCAAACTCCACACACACAAGACGGAAGCGGGAATCGAACCCCCAACCCTGGAGGTGTGAGGCGAACGTGCTAACCACTAAGCCACCGTGCCCCCCTGTGTATAGGCACCATCACACTTAATTAAATATAACAGGCAATATGTTAATATAATCATTTATTAATTCCAACCTATATCTTTTTTAAAATAAATAAATATTATTACAGTCCTATCAATTAATGCTAATTTCAGGTGCTATTTAAGTCAAGATAAGGAAGTCGATCCCTGAACAAACAATATCCTGTCCACAACATAAGGACATTGGTACTTCAACAAGATGATCGCGTGGCCACAACACATCACATTCCTTTGAGATATTATTATTACGTTCCCACAAACTCATATCTCATGGCAGAAACCTATCATGTTCCCACGTGTTAATATTTCGTGGCCACAGGAGCTACAGGAAAGCAGATAATTGAATTCAATTAGACCAGTAGCATCGCGTTCAAAAATAACAAGAGAGTTTCAATATTTTTCTTATTTAAGACTTGACTCTTCAGTACTTATATCGTGTGCTAAAACTGGCGGAAAATGAAAAGTTGCGATTTTCTAGGCCGATATGACTAGGAACTATACTCCCATTCCACTGTAATAATCAAGAAAGTTTGCTGCCTTAACATGGGCGCAGCAGGCTCAGTTTTATCACGCATCACGAGCGCGGCCTATTCCTCTCATTTGCACACGCAGCTGTGGGGAGGGAAACTCTGGACTATATGTACAAGTAGATAAAATAATCAGATTCATATCGAAATTCTTTGGTCATCTTCGAACGCGATGCTACTGTTCTAATTTGATACCTATATTTGATAACTATGCTAAGCTATACTAAAAGTGCTATCGTCAGACCCGGAGATCGGCTGAATAGACTCCAAAATGATAAAACTTAACTTATTAACTCTGGGGGAGTTGGAGAATGAGCCTATTTAAAAAAAAGTGTAGTGTTCCTTTAAAACCTTCGGAAAAATAAGAGGATTTTTGAAAATGAAGGTTTATTTTTAATTAAGTCCTGCCCTGAGCAAGTTATTTCACTTAATAAACGTTAACATAAAGTTCACACTAAAGAATAATAACAGAATTTCTAAAAATAGCTCAGTGCAAAATGTGTAGACGCCCCTGATTCTTTATACTGTATGATGTTATCTAAACAATCAATGACAGTTGTTATGTTTAGTCATAATTGTTTAAGGGTTTCTTGTTTGTCATGAGTCATTAGACTGTCCAGTGATCTTTAGAAAAATTTATTATTGTCTTGTTTGTCACAATATCTTCACATAATCGTTCAGAAATTGTCGTTTTGTGAGACCACTCTTCAGTTACTGTACAGTACAATCACGAACGTGATACATCCACGTGAAATACACCTCTGTAGTGTGCTACTTTCGTGCTGGAGGCAGTGTAAGCGGAGATATTATGCATAAATATACATAAACATTGCCAATCTTTCCTTACGAAAATTAACCTTGGTTTCAAATTCATCCGGATGCTGCAGTTTGGGCTGTGACAGATCTACTGTAACTCGCTTCCTGAAGTTAAGGAAACGTTGCACAACAAAAACAGTTTCTGAATGATTATGTTAAGATATTGACTAAGACAACAAATACTGAACGTGTCTATGATGAAAACGTGTATGTGCAAGCGATTTAACGCTTTTATCTTCTCTGCAGTAGTATGTGTTTTCAACACCTCAAAACAACACACGTAACTAGCGATGCTGGCTCCGCCTTCACGCAATGACGCTGTACCGGTGAGGGGGCGTGGACAGCTTGAAATGCATTGTCAAGTCCACATTGAAATTAGCAACACTCAACGCGCTGTGTGTAAATGAGAATGCAATCCCAAATGTTCAATTGATGTTCAACAACCAATATGCTTCCATAGGAAATGGACTACAGCCCTCTACTTCCTGGGTACAGGATGTCAATATTCTGAGTGCTTTTAATAACCTCCGCCCAAAGGAAAAGGCAAAAAAACCGGCGAGTTTAGTTATCAGAGATTGTAAACATTTGACTGAGCTACGCGCTAAACTTCTTTCACTTTCATCGCAGTCCTACAGATATTCTAAGATAACCAACTGTCAAATAACAGCTTCCATGACTTTAACATCGGCTGTTCTGTGTAATACACTGATAATGTGTGTGTGTTCATTCTTCCCCTGTTATAGTCTCTTTGAGGTCCAAGAGATGGTCGTAAAGTGTACTTTTTGGAGTTAAAGATGCTGATAACAGTCTGGGGGGAGACCCTTCCCGAGACGATTCAGATCCCTAAAAGTCCTTATTTCTCTTTAAGAAATATGTTATCAATAGGTTTGATCAGATGTGGGTGTCGTAACACCCCCTCACATAAGATCCAACAATTTGTCTATGCCAGGCTCTACAACGCTTTATATTTCACATATTTCAGGTCTATTCTTCACTCCTGTCCCGAGATAAAAATTTTTTTGCTGCTTATAGCATGTGTCTGAAGATATCCCACCCACACCATATCAGCAAGTTTCCACTTCTCGGGCTGTTTTGATCGGTCCCCCTCTCAATGCACGTGTGGAGTTTTCAAAAGCTTAGTTTTGCATTTTCATATTGAACCTATGTTGGATAATAAAACAAGCTGTTTGACCTGGAGATATTTGCAAGCAGGATGTCAGAAGGATGTTTCATATACAGTTGTGTTCAAAATTATTCAACCCCCACTTAAATTGATTGTTTTGGTCGGTTTGACATTGATTATGATCATTCAGTCATCCTGCTTACAATTAAATCAAAGAGGCACGTGTAGGTCAGACAAATATAACATAACATTTATAATGAAATAACCACAAATGTCTTTTCTGAGCTCACATCATTATCAGTTTTATTCAACCCCCAAGTGACATTCAGTCTTAGTACTTAGTACAACATCCTTTTACAGTTATAACAGCTTTTAAACGTGAAGCATAGCTTGACACAAGTGTCTTGCAGCGATCTACGGGTATCTTCGCCCATTCATCATGGGCAAAAGCCTCCAGTTCAGTCACATTCTTAGGCTTGCGCACTGCAACTGCTTTCTTTAAGTCCCACCAGAGGTTCTCAATCGGATTTAAGTCTGGTGACTGCGATGGCCACTTCAAAATGTTCCAGCCTTTAATCTGCAACCATGCTCTAGTGGACTTGGAGGTATGCTTGGGATCATTGTCCTGTTGAAAGGTCCAACGTCTTCCAAGCCTCAGGTTTGTGACGGACTGCATCACATTGTCATCCAATATCTCCTGGTACTGAAGAGAATTCATGGTACCTTGCACACGCTGAAGCTTCCCAGTACCTGCAGAAGAAAAACAGCCTCAAAGCATGATTGACCCCCCGCCATGCTTCACAGTAGGCAAGGTGTTCTTTTCTTCATAGGCCTTGTTCTTCCTCCTCCAAACATAGCGTTGATCCATGGGCCCAAACAGTTCTAATTTTGTTTCATCAGTCCACAGAACACTATCCCAAAACTTCTGTGGTTTGTCCACATGACTTTTGGCATACTGCAGTCGACTCTTCTTATTCTTTGGGGAAAGCAAGGGGGTGCGCCTGGGAGTTCTGGCATGGAGGCCTTCATTACGCAGGGTGCGCCGTATTGTCTGAGCAGAAACTTCAGTACCCACATCTGACAAATCTTTTCTCAGTTCCTCAGCAGTCACACGGGGACTTTTCTCCACTCTACGCTTCAGGTAGCGCACAGCAGTCGAAGTCAGCATCTTTCTGCCACGACCAGGTAGCGTTTCAACAGTGCCCTTTGCCTTGAATTTGCGAATGATGCTTCCTATGGTGTCTCTTGGTATGTTTAACATCTTTGCAATCTTCTTATAGCCATTGCCCTTCCTGTGAAGAGTAATCACCTGTTCTCTTATCTTCCTGGACCATTCTCTTGACCTCACCATGTTTGTAACCACACCAGTAAATGTCTAGAAGGAGCGGAGTATCACAGTCATTTGAACTAATTGGTGCTTATTAGGCTTTATTGCTGCTCCCTGATATCCACAGGTGTTTTCAATACCTGATTGAAAACACTTCATTGAACCTCTGTTCTTCAGAGTGGTAGTCTTTAAGGTGTTGAATAATTATGTCAATGAAGAATTCACAAAAGAAACATTTACTACTGTATTACAAAACTAATTGATGTCATTTTAGTTGCATATGGTTCTTTAAGAAGTCCTTGTAGGATTTCATTCTGAATACAATTACAAATGTACTCTAAATTCCCTAAAACCATTTACAGCATTGGGGGTTGAATAATTTTGAACACAACTGTAAGTGTTTAAAAGGCAAGTAAACACACACAAGATTCGCTTAAGACTTGTTATAATCCCACTATTTCAGCACAGTTGAATTGCACAATAGGACATTTACCACGGGGGAAGCAGTCAAGAATATGATTAGAGGAAGGAGGTCTGAGGTTCCAGTGATGCTCTGTATTTGGGGGATAAATTACTATAGAAATACATAGCATACTTACCTTTCCTTGCCATTATCAGAGAGAAGTCTCATGAGTTGTGTGTTCCACAGCCGATGTTAAAGTCATGGACGCTATTATTTGACCGTTAGTTGCCTTAGAATGTGTGTAGCTGATTTCTTATTACCAGCTGTAGGAGCGCAGCTTAGTCAAATGTTTACAATGGTGACCATACACTACTCCAGCGACTCTCCCTCTTCTCCATGGAAGGACTCGCCACTTTTTTCCCTAAGCTGAGCGTAGCTGCGCCTGGTCGTAGTTTTAGAAGGTGCAACAGGTGTAAATATTTTCTCACAAGTCTGGATGTAGTTAGGACCGAGGGTTGGGCTTGCAACATTTTTTTTTTTATTTCCAGTGGGCCAATCAGCCCCAGAGGTATACCTTGGAGCAGATGTTACTTAATTTTTACACAGCTCACCTTTGCAATCCTTGTAGTCTTTGTGCTGGGGAGTATAATGGTTGCACAGTCGCTCCAGTATGAGTTTGTAGTGCATGAGTCTCTGGATAGGCTTCAGGAGGAAGTTGTTTAGAGGCAGGTAGCAAACCTTCTGCAGCTCAAACTCTTTATACACAATTTCTAGTTTCTTCACACATTTTGTTGCTTTCTCGAGCTCTGTTAACACCTCATCATGCTTTTGCAGATAGCCTGTGAACTCCTGAGGAATGCAACAATGGAACATCATAAATAGAGCTTCCCGAAATTGTTAATTCCAATTCATCTGATTTATTATGCTGTGCTTTTTTTGTAGAACTAAACTAAAACCTTACCTTCAGGGCACACATGTTACAGAGCATTACGTCTCCAATTCGATGGCAATCTCCTTTGACATGAGCGTTGCGTCGTCCCTCCCTCCAAACAGTTTAAAAAACATAAAAAGTTGAGGCAAAACAACACAAGAAAACTAAAGGTGAAATCATTATTTTTATCCAACCACAACTATTGCCTGTTGCGTGAACATTTCTCTTGTGGAAAAAATATTTACGTTTGACTGCAAATAGTACAGTTTTACAATGGCATCAGTCACTGTGAATCTTTTTCTTCTGCATGATGTTACACATGATATTCTATCCAGTCCAAAATAATGGCCAGAGTGACAAAATATACTGAGTGCACCCTCAAAATGTTTTAAAAGAAACATTTCAATTTAAACAAATTACACATCGGTTAAAGTTTAATTTAAATTTGCATTTTCATCAATCCACCAATAAAGCTATTGTATAACACATAATACAGTGCAAGACATTTAGACTAATTTCATACAAAAAGAAAATGTTAATCCCTGTCCAAATTCACATTCATTAAGTTGATTTTGTGGTCCATTGAAGAAAAAGGAAATGACATAGTTATGAAACAAATAAGGGCGTGTTGCTATAGGTATGAAACAAATAAGGCCGTGTTCAGACTTGACATCTTTTTTGGAGTGTTATAATGTATAAAGTAAAAATACTTAATTACAGTACTGAAGTATTTTTTGTTAGTATCTACACTTTTTTATATTTCTGCAAACTTCTTCATTTTCTCCACTACCTGAGTATGTACGTTTACAACTTACTACAAAAAAATCGTAGTAGAAGAACAGAGAATGACCATAGTCCAATCAGCGAATAAGCGATCTGGTCACGTTGACCGCGCATAACCAAGCACTGGTTAAATATCAATGCGCAAATGCACGCGGGCATTCTCAAATCATTTGCGGTAAATTTCTACACAAGCCCGGACATGCTAGTAAAACAATAATTTTTTAGTCCATTTTCTCTCAACAATGCAGATTTTTTTTTTTAGAATGGAAGCAGAAAATGTGACAGCACCTCCTACTTCCATGGTAAATGACGAAGACCCATGGCCCAATTTACAAGAAATGTTCTCTGAAATGAGTCTCAGAAGACTCTTCATACCGGATGATGTGTATCTTGTGCTGACCTAGAGAAAGATACATTTTGTAATTTAAAAACTCTACGTTCAATCTCAAGGAACACATTGAGGCACATTTTTTTGTTCTGTTGAACACAAAGTGAGATATTTTACGGAATTTAGGAACACAACCCGTTCTGGGGCATCTTTGACTACCATTTAATTTTTCCTACTACGGCAGTTAATGATGTCACAGAATTAAAAATTGCTTACTTGAGTGTGAGCAAATTATTTTTGGGTGAAGCATCACTTTAACATTCCAAATAAATATAAATAATTTTTATAAAAATTGATTAGACAACTAGCTAAACACAGACCGGAAGTTAACTGCAGTCATGTACCTGTGTCGGATGATACGGTCTAAAGAAACTAGAAAATCATATAGAAACTAGAAAAATAGAATATCATACAGAAACTAGAAAAAATCATCTCACACTTTCAGAGAAAGCATCCACATTCTCTTAAATATTGTGGAGAGCTGACCTCAACAAAGAGAAGATCAACCATTTTTGGAGCATACAGGTGGCCTTCACATTCTTTTCAGCTACCTCTGGAGACACTCCCAGAACCCTCCAGTGTAATCTCCATTGTGCTGTAAGTACACCAAATGTACACTTGACCATTCGTCTGGCATGGGGAAGACGAAATTAAAACTTGCCTTTCTCCAGTATTGTGTCCAGGGTAAGGCGGAGGATGTTACGTCACAATGGGAATGCCTCATCTTCGAGGAACACATACGGCATGGCTCCAAGATGCTCTGCTCCAGGGAGGGGAGAGTTTTCAGGTATCCTCAGGTTGCTCTGGTATGGGGGGATTTGAAGGCAGAGCCAGCCAGTGTTCCTCCATCACTGCTCCTACCATAGGCGCCAATGTCTACAAACCTAGAGCGATACCTGGCATCAACAACTGCAAGTTTTTTTTTGTAGTTTTAGTATAGGGACCCACTTGATGGAGGGGCAAAGGTTCCAGATTGCCTCATATACCTGGCTGACTATTCCAGCCACACAATGTAAAAACAATCTGAACATTGACAGCTTAATGACTGTAAATTTTCCATACAACATGTGTTACGGGTGTTTTTCCGTCTATATACTTTCTCGAATTGCATTATGGGAGCGTGATCACTGCTCCGACAACTTTTGATGGTCATGGACGTATAAGAACAGCCATAACACAAAATTTTACCCAATTTTTTCCACTGGTAAATACTCTAAATAAAATATTAACACAACATTTCAATTAAATGACATGCTTTATTACCATTATTACTGAACAGGCCATGTAAAGTATGTTACAACAGTGAATTTCGTTTGATATTGTTAACAAAAAACGATGTTTTATCAAGTACAAACTGTTAACTATGAGTGATTATTTGTAATACTTATTACTTGTTTTTGCCTTCTCCTCATCAATGAATGTGCTATCTGTTAATTTACAGTTTATTGGTCAGTATTTTTAACCTGCTTGGTGCGCAGGAAGTAACTATCCATCCCCCGCTACATTGTGTGACAGACACTGGTGAACTACAGCTCCGCTCTGTGTGTAAAAGGTAGGCTATGTAAAACATTTATGGAAATTTTAAATTATTGTTTTCTTTGTACTGTAGAATTAACAAGGGCAAGTGATATTGTATAGTTTGGTTAATGGTTTTCGTGGTGTATTTCAAATGAATTTACAATGAACGCTATTTTAAACGTAGCATCTGGCCGTCTCTGTTTCTGTTTGATTATTTATAATTTATTTTATATATATGTATTTATACAGTAGACACTGTGTAACGCTAAATGAGGGAAATACACGCATGTAAGGTTAATATACATCCAGACGGTTTTAACAAAAAACCTGACAGGATGATCAGACATCAACGCGAAGCGGGGGCAAGTGGGTTTTTTATGCGACAACCACCACAGGTAACTTTCCTTACTTTAGTAAGGTTACGGTTATCCTGCTTATAGACTGATTTCACGCATCCGCCATGTTGAAATCAAAAGCGAGGCAGAGGTGAGAAGAAAATTGTAAAGACAGAAAGACTGCAGTGGTCTGTACAACCAACCTAAAATCTTAAAGGGGTGATTCGCCGGAAATACGTGTTGTTCTTTGTCTTTGGCGTGTTATAAGTTGCCCATGCATGTGTAAGACACGAAAAATTGCAAAAATTATGTATTTTATCTAGAAGCGAATGCTCACCCAGACCTGCCTGTTACACCTCGTGTAACCACACCCCAGCGAATCTACGTCAGTTCATAACACGATTTGAGTAAGACAGCCCATATCTAAACGCAAGTAAGGTGGGCGGTCTTGTTTATCTCATTGTACCGCCGCTGGGGCAGCCTGATGTTCTGAATATGGTAAGAGGCGTTACATTTCCGTGCAGTATTCGACCAATCACTATGCCCTAGTGAACTGGCCAATCATAGCACACCTCGCTTTTCAAAGCAATGAGCTTTGCAAAATATCAGGGCGTTTCAGAGAAGCGGAGCAAAGAGGAGATATAAATATGCACAATATGTGGAAAAAACTGCTTTTTTATACCTTAAATCATGCATACACATTGTATTGCATCTAAAGCCACCAATAAAATATTTGTTTTAGCCGCGTTAAATGACCCCTTTAAATGTGACAATATAAGCATAGGATGCCACACGAACGGTTTTACTTTACCACTTAAGCTGTACCATCACATATTAGTGACTTCTAAACGGCCATAAACAGGTTTCATTCGCACGCACATTTAATCTAACATTGTTTTTAAAGTCAACATATAATTTGTTTATTCATATCGTAGACACCCAATGGTAACATTAGTCTATCTGTTCTTACGTTTTTTCCCACCTCCGATTCGTTTTCGAAGCTAGAAATCAGTCTATTAGACTGCTACTTGCCATATCATGAGTGCGAACTTATTATTTTCTTTCTTACTCTCCTACTAATAGTTATTTTCTAAAGGAGAAGAGGGGACCACTACCAAAGATAGAAGAAATATTATCATTGTTAGCATTGAAGACTTGATGGCTACTGACAACAGACACACTCTCTCTCACACATGCACACCCACATGCAAACTTTCTGCATCTCTAACACATACACACACACTTTCAGCATCTGTAATATTTTTAGGTTTATACAAATTAAGGTGATACATTATTCATTTTTTTTAGACAGTAGCCTGCCGGGTATAATTCAAAACGTGGGTCCAAAGCAGCAAAAAAGGGCACCAAGCAGTACAACATACCACATAAACTCCTTCGATCGCTGTCAGACTTGAATGACTTTCAGAATCCTTGGAAGATTTAAAGGTAATTAAGCAAATTTTTTCATCATACTGCTTCTCTATTGCCACCAATATTGTTCTAAGTATTGTTGTCAAAAGTACGTACACTTTATTTGTTAAAATCTTATAGTGATAGTTCACCCAACAATGAAAATTCTGTCATCACCAAATAGTGTATTTGTATTAGTCATCACCATTCATTTGTATTAGTACCGGCACTCATACAATGCAAGTGAATGGCTGTCGCCACTGTTCGGTTACCAGCATTCTTCAAAATATCTCCTTTTATGTGCTGCGGAAGAAGACCTCTTACAGTATGTCTTTCTATTTTAGTCATTATTACTTATTTAGTAATTACAAATGATTTGTATTCATTAAAGAATCTGTTTTTATTACAAAGTTGTTTTTGTTTTTAATAATCATTAATATAATCACTGTAAGAACACAGTTAACTAAACATTCTTTAGTGCTTATTCAAACTTATGTATACTGTAGAAAAACAAATGTTTACTGTAGGTAAACTATACATTAAGAGTATTTTTCCATTTTTTAATTACTAGGGAAAGTCAGTGAGTGTTGGTATACCATTAAATGAGTGAAATATATATGCATATTTTAGAATCTTTAAGACTGTAAATCTTATTATATTGTATTGTTGTTGTGTTGAATGTCTGTACTAGAAGGTTCCAATACCAAAGAAAATTCCTTGTGTGTACAAGCACACTTGGCAATAAAGCTCTTCTCATTCTGAAATTTCCCTGTTTATTTATTGTATACCATTAAAACACAGAAAATGTCCACTTTTCTACTATAGGTTTACCAATAAAACACAGAAAATAACTTTTTGTAATATACATTAAAAAAATAACATTTTCTGTTATTTAAAAGTTTCAGTAGTTATACCATTACGTTATACACAGTTTTTTTTTCCTGTGGGCACACTGTCAATTAACAGAACATTTTCGTTTTTAATTACGGTAAAAAGTCTGTGTAATAAACTGCTGGTACTTTTTCCTTTTTATGACGTTTTTTTTTTTACAGTGCAGAACTGGCACATAATCCTGAAGCCAATGTCCTTTATAACAGATGAGAGATTTTATTTATACCTATTATTAAAGTGATCTTGTGTTAAGCTTTTTAGCTGGTCAACAACTAGAACATATAGCCATTATATAATTTACAGACACTAAAAGAAGCACAGCAGCCTGGGGCAGTAAAATAGATCCTGTGAATAGAACGCCATCTAGTGGCAAATATTTGAAACCTTGAAATCTTAATATTTTATTATTAGTCACCCTTAGTTTATTACTTTGACATCACAGTATTTAATCATTTTAAAAGTACAGTGTTTTTTTTATTTCCAGAAAGCCTGTGAATTTAAACATCAGAGTATTTGGAAGGACATCAACGATATGCTGCATTACATGTGTTGGACTAGCTTAATTATTGTTTCAATACCTTTATGTTTGCATTCCGTTTATAACTATGAAGGCCTATGTGACAAATGGAATCACTTGAACTTCTAGTAAAATTTTTGTCAATGCACTTTCATGTGGATCTTCACATATTGGGCATTTCTATACAGGTACGTAAACGCGCAACCTGTCAAGAGAGGGATCAGAAAAGTTGGACGACTCACCTTAAACAAATGCAGAGACGTTCCTCCGGGCTGATGGTCTCCCTGAATTTTGTCTGCGTTTTTGCAATCAATGGTGCAATGATTTGTAGCAGGGTCTTCAAATTGACAAAAGCAAAGGCAAGAGCCAACTTTTCGACATTTCTGCACCACACAGCACTAGGCTAACGTTAAACATCACTAGTTAACAACGTTACCTGTTGTTATAGCTAATTGTAACCAAACGGCGGAAGGTTTTTTTTTTTTTTTCAAACTTTTGATTCAAAGTCAATTTTTTGTGTCAAAAAAGAAGTGAAGTCTGAACACGGCCTAAGTACTGACATTATTATCTGTTAACACCATTAGTGTGTGTAATGTGTTAGGAGAGGGCAAAGTACCAAAGAGTCAGCCTTTGGTCGATCTCTTTGAGGAAACCTCTGTGGAACTCATAGATGGGGTCAATGTTGGAGAACAGGAGGTTCATGAGACGCTCAGGCATTACGTTTTCTTTAATCACTGCACTGCGGAACCACTGAAGCACACGCATGATATTAAACACATCATCATTTAAAAGACAATTCAATTAGAGTTCATCTAACACTCTGTTCAGATCACCAGCGACACCCAGCGACAAAGCAATGGTAGCCTGGCGGTCTGAACGCAGCTTTACAGAGACACTGACCCTATTTTAAACATAAGTAAGCTGAACTCATTACCCTCATGATGAGTCATGAGTATAGAGGACTCTGCTCACCACTGTGATGACCTCCAGATCCTTGAGATACGTTCGCTCTGTTGTCAGAATCTCTTTAGCTATGAAGTAAGCTTTATCTGTAGGGTATCTCTGAAAAGGAAAGCATTCATATTATTAGTGTTATCAAATTGACTTTTCACCCGAAAGTGAAAATTATTTATTTCATTATTTTAAGGACGATCAAACCCAGTTTAAAAGCACTACAGACTATCCTTTGTGAGATACAGAAGTGTACATAATTGTTGGTACCCTTGGTAAATATGACCAAAGAAGGCAGTGAAAATATATTAGCATTCTTTCTCGTTATGATTTTTATAAATCTACAAAATTCTATATATAATCTTATATTTAATCAAAGTAAAACAATTTGAAGTGGGAGGAATGTCCAAATGTTGGTGCTTCCGTTTACCCACTCATTTTCCATAGGGTTCAGGTCAGGGAACTGGGATGACTATGGCAGGATCTTGATTATGTGCCCAGTGACCCATTTTTGTGTTGTTATGTTTATAACCAATGCCCTAATTGAGGATCTAACCATGACCCATCTTAAGATTTCTAGCAGAGCAAGTCAGTTTAGATTTTCATTTAAATCATGATGCCATGTATCTGAACAAGATGTCTAGAACCTCTGGTATAAAAGTAGGTCCACAAAAATAAAGATCTGGCAGTAAATTTAATGTGGATGTAACGCGATGTATCCTTGCATAACCGTTACTTTTACATTTATGCATTTGGCAGACACTTTTATCCAAAGCGACTTGCATTGCATTTCGGGCTGGGCGATATATATATATTCACAATAATTATACATGTCTAAATCGGTTCTGTGATAATGCACAGCTCTTCTGTTAACTATGGCTCTTATCAGTAGGAAGTACTGCTCAATCTAAAATCACTGCAAGCTTGAGTAATTTATAACATGCATTTGTAAAAGCAACACTCGGCAAACATCATCACTATAAATATACTTTATTATCATGAAAATAACTGAAAAGGTTTGAGGAACAGCGATATAATATGACCATTGCCATTTCCCAGAACTAAACATTAATCTTCTGTTTCCCATATTCGAAGATTCTGCGCAAGAGCACCCTCTGGCTTTCGGTTCTGGCTGCATTTAAAAGTAATTCATTGATAAACTGAGTTGCATTATACTATACATTTTTTTTCTAAGTATGTGCAATCCCTGGGATCGAACACATGCGCTTGGCGTTGCTAGTGTCATGCTCTAACCACTGAGCTACAGGAAACCAATACTGTTGATTCACTATAAGTTTGTGATGCACAAGCACAAACCTTGAGGGACTGTATCGAGCACAGAAATACTACATCATATGCCCAACTCGTTTTTTGACAAGTTGACCATGTCAACCATGAGGAACCAGTATGTTTAACATTGTAAAGGAACCAGTATGTTTAACATTGTAAAGAAGTCAGAATGCATGAAACACTGCAGTTTTCCTTCATTTTTTTCTGACCCCCAAATTCCACTGATATCCATTTGTAATCTTTGGCCTCTCAAATTCTTCTCCTTGCTGTGCATTAAGACAATATAGACACATATCCTGTTTCAGACAGATGTGCAACATCTTCAGTCGATTGAAATGTCTTGATCATTGTCCTGATGTTGGAACTTGACTTTTATATTGTTTTAACTATTTCCTTAGAGCTACTTTCTATTTTGTGTAGCTCAACAATATTTTGGTGCACATCAGAACTGTATTGTTTGGTCTTACCCAATGTGATGAATAAATAAGTGGATTTGTTTTACTTAATATTTATTCTGCCTTGATGCCCGATGACTCCTGAGATAGGCGCAGGCTCCCCGTGACCCGAGGTAGTTCGGATAAGCGGTAGAAAATGGAATAGAATGGAATATTTATTCTTTTTTGCAACAAGTAATAAATTGGCAACATCGTAATTCTAGTCACCTTGGTGTGCTAAGATAATTTTAATATCAATGTGAACATACTTGA
Source organism: Triplophysa dalaica (assembly GCF_015846415.1). Taxonomy (NCBI): domain Eukaryota; kingdom Metazoa; phylum Chordata; class Actinopteri; order Cypriniformes; family Nemacheilidae; genus Triplophysa; species Triplophysa dalaica. Next base: position 11,591,464 of record NC_079547.1, read on the forward strand.
AAGATATTAACGCTAAGTATTTCTAGTGGTATCAATAATTGTGGCCAGGATGTATAAGATTTTTTTTCTAATGTGATATTCCACCCCACTTCCAATTGTTTTAATGAAATGTTGGATTTTTTTATAAAAGATCAAAAGGAGAAACAATGTAGATATTTTCACAGCCTTCTTAGCTCGTATTTAACAAGGGATTAACAATTTTGTCCGCTCTGTAAATTTTAAAATGTTTCAAAACAAAACAAAAAAACTGATTAAAGCCTGAGCAGGTTGGCATGCGAGTTGTATACCTTTCTCCTGCCCTCTTCCTCTTCATCTAGTCTGGCAGCGACCACCTCATTCAGGATGGGGCTTTGCAGGGGTGAGGGTGCCTGTCCGGGAAGACTGAGGGTGGACATCTGGAAGGAGGGTGACAGGCACAGCGGGCCCTTGGCGTTAAAGTGGGGCAGCTGTTGGCTATCAATAGTAGAATCTATAGTGTGAGAGCAAAAAGTAAGATTATGAGTTAAACCCTGCACACATGCTAAATTCTCACAATATACCGGTTTTGACAATAACCCTGGTTCTTGATATTGCGTTTAAGATACACATACGATAATAACGTACTTCAGTGCCAGTATCTGGTTAAATACCAGTTTGACAAGAGCCACAACAGTTACAAATTCTTATTCTGAAACTCTTATTTTGAAAATGATTCATTGCTCAAAAGACAGGAAAGCTAAATCAACTAAATTAAAGATTACATTGACTTACAACATTATTTATTAATTTCAATACATATTGCAAAAATATAGTTACTATATTTATTTTGGCCACAATAAACAAGTAGTGAAAATCTGGTTTTGTGACAGTGCTACTACACACACTGCAGGGATAAATACAACAAATTATGTTTTTTAACATCCATCCAAAGGGTCTACAAACAACAGTTTTGTTCAAAGCAAGGGTGTCAATCTTTTCTGAATAGCAGAAAAAACAGAGGACTTAAAGCACTAATAATTCAAACATTCTAAATATTTGAACACTAGTTCTGTAACAGTCTTGTGCTGCCCTAAATGATACTGAGAAATCAGAGCAGTAAAAGTTATTATGCACCAGGGCACACAGCTGTTCCCACTTGTGATTGTTTTGTAGCTCCCTCTTGTGATTATTTTACAGCTCTGTAAGAAGGCCCTGAAAACACAAAACTATTTCTTTAAATAGTACAACAGAGAGAGGGACAAAATGTTTTTTTTTCTTTACAGCGGAGCACCTCATCAGGGAAAACAAGTATGCAGAGGCTGGGCATAAACAAGGAAGAAAAAGGTTGCTTTACAACATGGAAATAATTTCCTGCCGAAGGATTATCAGCAATTACACTGGGTTGGTGAGACAGCAGCATTTTACAGTTTAACCAGTTTCCCAGGGAGGATGATAAAGGATAAATGGGGCGGGGTTTCTGTAGCCTGGCTGACAGCTTGAACAAACATAGAGGCAGTGCTCCACATTAGAACAAGGCTGTGGAATGTTGCATGAGAAGTTAATGTGAAACTCTAACCCAAAAAAACAGACTCATGCGATCGTAGTTTCCACTTGGATTCATCACTGCAAAAACACTAAATTTCAATTGGTAGTTTTAGTTTTTAACCTAACCGAACTCTTTTAATCTAGAAATTAAAGTATTGCACTGTTTGCAAAGTGTTTAAACTGATATTAAGTCTTAATCTGCCCTGAGCTATCCCCGAGGTATTAATTATAAAAATAACATACCAAAGCCACTGCTGTCACAAAATCATCTGATAAGGACATAAGATAGGATGTACAGTTGAAAGAAAAAGTATGTGAACCCTTTGGGCTTACTTGGATTTCTTCATAAATTGGTCATAAAATGTGTTCTGATCTTCATCTAAGTCACAACAATAGAGAAACACAGTCTGCTTAAACTAATACCGCACAAACATTATACGTTTTCATGTTTTTATTGAACACAACATGTAAACATTCATAGTGCAGGGTGGAAAAAGTATGTGAAACCCTAGGCTAATGACTTCTCCAAGAGCTAATTGGAGCCAGGAGTCAGACAACCTGGGGTCCAATCAATGTGATGAGATTGGATGTGTTGATTAAAGCTGGCCTGTCCAATAAAAAAAACACACACCAGTTTTGAGTTTGCTGTTCTGAAGAAGCGTTGTCTGATGTGAACCATGCCTCGCACAAAAGAGTTCTCAGAAGACCTACGATCAAGAATTGTTGACTTCCATAAAGCTGGAAAGGGCTTCAAAAGTATATCTAAAAGCCTTGATGTCCATGTGTCCACGGTAAGACAGATTGTCTACAAATGGAGAAAGTTCAGCACTGTTGCTACACTCCCTAGGCGTAGTCGTCCTGTAAAGATGACTGCAAGAGCACAGCGCAGAATGCTCAATGAGGTGAAGAAGAATCCTAGAGTGTCAGCTAAACACTTACAGAAATCTCTGGCACATGCTAACATTTTTGTTGACAAATCTACAATAAGGAAAACATTAAACAAGAATGGACTTCATGGGAGGACACCACGGAGGAAGTTGGAAGTTTTTTTGCGGTCCAAAAAAAACATTGCAGCACGTTTGAAGTTTGCAAAAGAGCACCCGGATGTTCCACAGCACTACTGGCAAAACATTCTGTGGACAGATGAAACCCAAATTGAGTTGTTTGGAAAGAACACACAACGCTATGTGTGGAGAACAAAAGGCACAGCACACCAACATCAAAACCTCATCCCAACTGTGAAATATGGTGGAGGGGGCATCATGGTTTGGGGCCGCTTTGCTGCCTCAGGCCCTGTACGGATTACTGTCATCGATGGAAAAATTAATTCCAAAGTTTATCAAGACATTTTGCAGGAAAACTTAAGACCGTCTGTCCGCCAACTGAAGCTTAACAGAGGATGGATGATGCAACGGGACAACGACCCAAAGCATAGAAGTAAATCAACAACAGAATGGCTTCAACAGAAGAAAATACGCCTTCTGGAGTGTCCCAGTCAGAGTCCTGACCTCAACCCGATTGAGATGCTGTGGCATGACCTCAAGAGAGCGATTCACACCAGACATCCCAAGAATATTGCTGAACTGAAATACTTTTGTAAAGAGGAATGGTCCAAAATTTCTCCTGACCGTTGTGCAGGTCTGATCTGCAACTATAGGAAACGTTTGGTTGAGGTTATTGCTGCCAAAGGAAGGTCGACCAGTTATTAAACCCAAAGGTTCACATACTTTTTCCATCCTGCACTATGAATGTTTACATGTTATAAAAACATGAAAACGTATAATGTTTGTGCGGTATTAGTTTAAGCAGACTGTGTTTCTCTATTGTTGTGACTTAGATGAAGATCAGAACACATTTTATGACCAATTTATGAAGAAATCCAAGTAAACCCAAAGGGTTCACATACTTTTTCTTTCAACTGTATGTTGTTAAAGGCATGACTTTAATGTAGAACCAAACAAAAAAAAACTAGAAACCAACCACAAATACTTACAAATTCATTGAGGTCACACATAAAGCATTCAGTCAGTTAAAAAGCTGTATGAGATTTTTAATAAACAATATACTAAAGTAGGTTAGGTTATGATAAGACATTAACATGAGCAGTGAATGCAACAGTTAATTGGTCAAATGTGTTAAGTGGAGCTATATGTCCTAGAGATTTTAGTAAGAACATGATTAAATAAACCAACATTTTCAAAGCATTTTTTTCAGTGGTGTTCTAAAGGTACATCATTTATTTAAATGACTTATTCTTAAATGTATTTTCGGCACTTAAACATTTCTAAAGTGTAGAAAAAAAATGTCTGAAATCTCAGTTACCCAAAATGATAATATAAAGGGAAAAGTAGTAAACACACACATGGACGCATGCAAACACTTTTTCCACCTTATATTTGTAAATGATATATTAACTTAATACCATCACTGAACAATCATGACAGCTATACAGGACTTTCATGTATACATTTTCCTACTAATCTTTTAAAACAAAAATCATTTTCGTGCCACTACTAAAGGTGTGTATGTAAACACATAAGTACTAGTTAATAAAAAGATTATGGAATACATGGAACAATCAGAGATGCTGTTCTTTTGGTCTGAAAGAAATAAGAGCTATTTGACTATTGCTTTAATATTAATATTATTTCTATTGATCCTTACTATTTCCAAATATTGGAAATGCAAAGTTGCACTGAATGAGATCATAGAAATTACATTTCTGCAATTTAGACAAAAACATCCCTTGGACCACACAAAACAAATTCAATGAGAAAAAATGTCAGCCTAGACTTGAGCATTATGAATATTCAGTATCTATTTGTGCTGGCATTTGTGGTAGGACAGTTTAACAGTGCCTCAGTTTAACATCATATGTCACTTCATAATATGACAAAATTGAATGACAACTTTCGTTACGACAAACATTATGACTTTAAATACTAGGTAACAGATCAATAATGTATATTAAAATTATTTAAACTACAATGTTCATATTTAAGTGTTACTACTGAACGGTTAAGGATTTTATAATGACTTGAAAATATGCAGATTTTTTGATGAATTCCCAAACCTTACATAATAAATACAGCACAATACAGACTAACTTGACATAGACAATTGGTTAGATCAGAAGGGGAAAAGGAGTGAAAATCCAGAAGTGTCCATGATGAGGGAAGAAGCATCACTGGGGAAATGGCCAAATAGTGCCTAGAGCAGAGTTTAAGAGCAGGCCAGGCCAACGCTTGCTTGTGAGAGTAGAGAGAGCTCCAGCAGTATAAAACCAACAGGATACAAATAAAAATTATATGGGCTATATTTAGTTTATCTCAAAATGACAATGAGTATGAAGTCGTCTGGTTACAACAAAAAGGTTTTGTGTCCTACACTAGTTCACTTTAGTTCGTTGTAAAAAGAATATGATTTGCCCAGTGAAGTAGACAAAGATAGTAGGATTTTGATCGTCAATATAAAGGACAAATGATATGCATATGCCTCTTCTTGAGCTCACAGAACTCAAATGTACTTATGGAGACAGTAACTGCTTTTCACTTCAGAGCCTAGAACAGAAACCCAAGGCAGTTATGTAGTCTGGATGTCACACAAAAATGCGTTTGGATAGAGCTGATATTACCTATAGACGGTTTCATCTTAACAACATAAACAAACACATTACTCCACATGCGCACTTTTGTGACGCAAACTTAACTTCTGGTACACATTCACAAACAATAGATTTCTGTAGATTATTTCTGATAACAATCGAAAGAAACCGAGAAGAACCGTAACTTGGCTAAACTTGTCTCTCCAATATTTTGAATTTAAACTGCGAGACCAAGCTCAACCGCTAGATGTCAATGTACCATACGGTTTACTTAAATACGACCAAATATAGGACCCATTCAACAAATTGTTTATTTAATAAAACAAACAAACAAACAAACATTAAATTCAACAAATCATTTACTTAATATAATTATTATACAGTAAAATAATAATATAAATCAATATTAACATAAACTAAACTAAATGTAAATAGTTATTATTATACACTAGCCAAACACAAACCGGAAGTTAACTGGGGTCAGGAGGGCGGGCATCCTATTAAACTGTCTATTAGGGCACTGTGCATTATTCGAAATGGCATATGTGTAAATGAATTAGATGAGGCAATTGCAGGCAAACAGAAGTTATCCTTTAACGCACCAATAAAAGATTAAGAAATTAGCATGCGCGTATCAGAAGGAAATTATCAAAAAGCTCCAAATACAATATTGCAGTTCTGGTAAAACATTGCAGAAAATGGATTTATACTACTTGAATCAATAAATCATGTTATAAAAAAACATTTTTAAATGCTGCATAAACCGAAGTCTTTAACAAATAGTTTTTAAACTTAATCCACTTCTTTAGTAAAAGAGTTCTTCAGAGTGCAGAACAGTACTCTACTCTCAGCCAGTCTGTCTCATTGTTCCAAGGTGACCACAGCGAGCAGGATGCAGTTCATAGCCAGACATGACGGAAGAGCGGAAAATGGGAAGCGGCGACCTGACAAGAGCTGAAAGAGCTGGATAAGGACGCGGCGATTTGACACGTCTTCACTAGAAAATTTCAAATGCTATTAGATTATAAAAGATAATCTTAAATCTATAATTAACCTTTTTATTAAGTTTATTTATTTTTATTTAGCCTCGACTTGTGAGCACTTTCGAGGTTGTGCAGAGGCAGCAGCTTTTGCCAGTGGGGAACTGGAATCCCCTGGTTGTGCCTGGTATTTTTCCTCGATTGGAGTTTTGGGTTCCACGCCACCGTTTGCATACTGTTTTGCACTTTTTGCCTGGCCGGGGGAATGCTTTAGAATTAGAATTTTAAAGTTTAACATAATTAATATTGCATATAGGAATTTATATTTTTTTATATTTGACCTGTGTTTCTCTGTCCTTTATCTTAAATGTGTGCTTTCACTGTGCGTATGTGTGTGTCTGTGCTTGTCTGCGTGTGTGCGCGTCCGTGTGTGTGTGTCCATGTCTATGTGTGTAAGTACTTGAGTGTCTATGTGTGTTAGTATGTGTGCATATTGTGTGTGTGGAGCGTTTGTATGCGGGTATGTCTGTCTTCGGTGTTTTCAACATTTTCTTGCTTTTACAGGTATATAACTTTAAATGATTTGCTTATGGTCAATATGTCTCATGTATAGCTTCTTTGTAACAATGAAAATGTAAAAAGCGCTATATAAATAAAGTTGAGTTGAGTTGAAAAGAAACAGCTCACTAAGACTTATCAGAAGAACTTATTTTAGATGATCCTAAAATAACAACAAAAAAAGCCGTAGTGTAACTTTGGCTCAAATATGTATTACAGCTAAGACTGGGATTTTATCAAACCCCTGAGTATTACTCACCAGCACTGAAATATACTGTGCAAATACAGTACTTGTAAATGCAAAATACATAATTCTATGAAAGCTTAGCAAGTCATATGTAATGTGTTTTCCTCGCTTAAATGACAATATTGTGAAAGTGTATTTTTTCCTGATATGTAGTGGTGTACTGAATATCTGCTACTTAATCCAGAGTTTAATTTTAAAGGTTATAAAGGTTTGAATGTGATATAAAAACTCAAAGTTAAAAAATTTTTAAATGCACAGAGTGTTAAGGATATGACTATTCTAGGTGACACTAGGGATGCACCGATACTACTTTTTCCTTTCCGATCTGATTTCGATATCTGAATTCTGCGTATCTGCCGATTCCGATTCTGATCCGATACTAGCACTGTTTTTCATGATCAAAGTAGACTTGCATATTTTAACTTTTATTCCCAGAGGTGGATAGTTAAGCATGTTTACTTTCAAGTACATTTTAAAATATCTGTACTATATCAGAGTACTTTGGACAAAAAATGCTTTCCTACAGAATGAAGCACATCATACTTATTCCACTACAGTCCATAAATAAATGTTTTTTTTTTACTTTAAATCCATGAGTACATTAAAATCTACCATTTTCCTTTACTTAAGTATTTTTACTTAAAAGTATGATTTTTTTAAATGTAATTAAGTGCTGTATTAAACTTAAAAATACAAACAAAACAAAAATGTGGTCTCATAAAGCACAGATACTTACAAAATGTTTAATAAATAAATCTCTGTTTATTACACAAAGCTACCACAATATAAAAGTCTCCAAACTCGCTCATGCACATCCTGGACACAAAATGATGCGCTTAATACATTCGCTTCTATGTTATTTAAAGTCATGCGCATTGGACGCAGAATGATGCGCTTAATGCACCCGCTTCACTAAAGCGCATCCCGGATAGAGATGATCCTGTTGTCGCGGGGATATTTGATTCCCAAGGATCGGATCGGACTGAAGAGAACCCGTCAGTCCGATACCCGATCCAGCACAAAAGACCCGGATCGGCCCCAATTCCGATCCAGAGTATCGGATCGGTGCATCCCTAGGTGACACAGATGTTGAATTTCCCCCTTCAAAAAGTCCAAATGTGAGATTTGCCTAAATGTGTCCAGCCTACCATGATTCGCAACATAACAACTGAATAAAGTAATTTGATCTGCAAAACACACCACTTCCCTTTAAGAAGCTGCTGCACCACACATGTTTGAAAAACAGTGAAAACTTAGGCCACATGAACACCAAAGGTATTCATAAGAGACAAGGTCAGGTGGAGATATGTATAATTAAGAGAGAATTTGTAAGAAAAGTGGTAGATCAAAGCACTTGACAGGAAGTGCTAAAAAAAATATTAGCACTGATTCTATCATTGTGAGGTGGATAGTTAAGTGCTGGTTATATTCTACATTAAAAACCAATTACTCATTCTGTTGCCGTTAGGATAAGTAGCCAGGTTATTAGGGGTGTGGTACTTTTTTAGTTGGGTGGATCCTGGGGGTCTCCAAGGCCTAGAGCCCTGAGATTGTGACACTCCAGCAAAAAACTATCCACCTCTGATCCACCCAACAGTGGGTTGCTAAAGAAGAGATTCTGATCTGGAGGCAGATCACTGTCTGACCCCCAGTCAGAGTCAGACTCAGAGCTACCATTGGCAGACCCTTCTGTGGCCGTGGGAGGATAGCTGAGCTGCTCCAACTGCTCAACCAGATCATTAAATTGCATGGCCGAACTGTCTTCTGAGCGTACCGAATAAGCTGGGAAGTTAACCATCGAGCTGGCCTCAGAGAGGTTCTCTGAACCTGGCAGACGCAAGGAGGAGGATGAGTTGAGTCCTCCAAAACCGAGCGAGAACGAGTCTCCGGCAGAAACCAGCGGAAGGTTATCCAGCGAGCTACACGCCGAGCGGTTGTTGACTAGCGAACTAGTCTCAGAACGGCAAAAGGCACTCTCTGAGACTGCATTTGAGTTGCCATTAAGGTCCTCAAGGCCGAGGGCGTATGTGGTGATCTGCACAGGGTTTTCATGACTGAATTTAAATTTCTCAGCCTTCTCTTCATCTAACCCATAACAGTAGGCCTCTGCACCACCAGCGTAAAAGGACATTTCAGATGGATCATCATCTATGTACTCCTCGCTAACGTGCAGTTGAGTGCAGACCATTGGTATCTTGTATGACATATGTCTGGAATGCATCAACTCCGCCTCAAAAGCCTCAGGTGTGAGAAACCCCTTTTTGACCCCACATCCCACTCCACATAAACCCACCACCCCTACCCGCATGCTATCCTCATTGCCATTTTGGGACTGCTGTGCACTAAAGGAACTACTCTCTACACACACAAACAAGGGGCTGCAGTCTCCTGCCGACTGGATATGAGTGGCACCTGGGAAGGCGTAGGTGGATTGAGAGTTGGTCTTGATGGAGTCCTTCATGGGACTGGGTGCTCTGGCAGGCTGCTGTGTCTGCTGGAAATGCTGGACCTGGTTTGGGGTCTCCTTTAGCATGGGTGAATGCAGGGAGTGGAAGGAGGCGGTGGCAGACGACACAGGGGCCCTTAAACTGTCATTGAAAGACAGATTCTGGATTGAAGGTTGATGTATGGATAAAGAACGTGGTAAAGGGTGGAAAAAACGGTCAGTTATTCCTCTGTCATTGGCTGTTCAGCATTGATTATATGCTTGATCTTTATATTAAGACTTTACTAACCTGTTTTAGAACATCAGAAGCCAAAGAATGAGCTGATATGCAAATGTTACTGTTCCTCCTGTTAAAAACAGCATTATCAGTACCAAGTAAAGATGGGCCCACAAAGCAAAGACCAAAACATAAACAATTCAAACCTAGAAATAGTTATAATGAGAGAGTCTACTTACCTCTGGTAGGGAGTTCTTTTCAGCCCACTGTCCCTCACATACTCGACCAGCTGTTTTTGTGTCCTCCCACTGACACATACACACAATGTTTTGATAAAACTAAAAATTGCATTGTAATATCCATAAGACCATCTTAACAAATGCAGACACCTGTATCTAAATGAAGACCCTCTGTTGAAGAAAATGGCTTTAGATTTAGGCTGAGGCTGATCTAACAGACGGAAAAATGAATGATGCTCCACACAGTTCTTCCAGAAGATCTTACACTGATCCCGACTGGCCATCAGAAACTCCAGCGTATCCTGATGAGGACCCTGTGGAGTGAAAGGTTGTCAGGTTAATAAGTATTTGGCGACATGAGGAAACAAATGGTCCTAATTTTTAGCACTCCATTTAAGTAAACCCCCAAGAATAACAAAGGACATATCTAAAATGATTATATGAGATAAGAAATGGTTCTATCCAAGCACGCTCCGTAGCTTTAAAACATTATTCTATAAATGTATTATTATGTGCAAAATGAATGCTTTGTTGAACCTTTAACTGCAAGACCTAAACCGAAACTTGGGATTTGGGTGACGATTCAACTAGTTGTTTAAACGGTACAGCTCCAAATAGTCGACACTGAAAACAACAGTATTATACAAAATATAACACAAAATATTATTGTAGTGGAGTAGGCGGGGCGAGACCGTGGTTCGAGTCCGGTGAGTAATTGTGAATGAGCGCCAGCTGTGCGCACACCGGCCTCGAATCATGTAGGAGATGGGAGCATATAAAAGGAACGAGCGACCGGACCGTCGAAGAGAGAGGACCGGGCCCGAAGTGTTTGTATATGCATTTATGTTCTAGTGCTTTGTATTTATGTTTTGTTCGCTGGCGGTCGGCCGTGAGGGGCCGCCGGCTGTTATTATTTATATTAAACGTTTGAATGTCTTCCGGTTCCCGACTCCTTCCTTCCCTTTTATGGAGATGTATTACATTGGTGCCGAAACCCGGGAGGAAGGAGAGACATGCTGTCGGAGAGCCCTCGCTGCTGAGGGGCATCGTGGTGCTGAGGAGTTCGGGCCGCGTGGACAAAGGGCGTCCGCCAGTGGCTGCCCGAGGCGGTGGTTCTGGAGTGAGGATTCGGCTGGGACGGAGAGCTCGCTGCCGTGCTCCTGGGTCGAAGTGGGGTGGCGGCTGTCCTAGAGGGATCGGAGGAGTCAGCGCCGTTGGCCGTGAGCTGGAATCCTGCTGCCAACAGCCATGATGATGAGGAGCAGGAAACGGCGGACTGACTCGCTGCCGATGCCCTCACATGGAGGAGCCATCGCCAACCGCCAGGAGGTGGAGGAGGATCGGGCCGTCCACAGGACGTCCAGCACCACCGCATAGCACCGCAAGGAAGAGCCTCTCGGCTGGTTGAGGAACGAGCGGCAGCATGTCAGGGAACCGGACAATTTTTTTCCCTCTCTCTTTCCAGTCGCTCCGAGGGCCCCTGTCTTCGTTGTCTCGTCTCGTCGCTGCATACCCCCCCACCCCCCCCCGAGGGAGGGGGAGGGAGCTTGCACATCTCATCGGAGGCGGTCGCATTTTCTCACTCCCCGTTCTTGCCCATATCTTCCCTGCTTTGTCTCCGGTCTTGTCTCGTCTCATCTATTGAGAGACTCTCTCTGCACTGCTCTCGAAACTTGGAAATTATGTATCTGATCAACTGGTCCCTTAGCACAATTGACACCATTTTCTCGACGAGAAACAAAGGTTCGGGTGAACCTGAATGCCCTGACGGAACGTTCGCAGCTGGCTACACGATGGACGCGTGGGAGAGATGGCGGATCGTGTGTCTGGCCGCTCTTTCCGTGGAGGACATTGAAGATATCTACCTTTTCGGAACCATGATAACAGGTATTATGATGATTGGATTATGCTTTGCCCTGGGTTATCGAAAAATTCTTAAAACGGGAACAGCTGTCCAAAGCCTCACAAGGCTTCCCGTTTTGACAGAGGCCGTGGGAAGAGCGGTCAGCACTGAGACTGAGACTATTAATCGCAATATGGATTATATCTTGAAAAAGCTCACGGCTATGGAAAGGAAAATTGATGATGCTAGAGACCAAAATGAACAAAGAGAGTAGCCGTGGAATTGGAATGCGGTTTACTCGCCTCAAGACAAAACAACTGCAATCTTATCTTTTTCTGCCCCCCTGAACCAGGATTGGCCTTGGCCGAGGGCGATACTGGAAAAACAACCCTGAAGGGCAATGTGGCGAGACGCTCTTGCGTTCCCTCCCCCATCATACACACACACACAGACTTTTGGACCTTATCCCATATACAGACAGACACACACACAAACACAGACTCTGACCGATTCCATACCTCCGTTGCTTTGACCCGCCAGCTTGGCAAGCAGGTCTGTGTTAAGCGCCGTAATGGCTGCAGGACCGGATGGCTGCTTGCCGGAGCTGGATTACATACCCTGTTGCAAGTCTTGTCTATGTGTCCTGTGTGCTTGTTTTTCTCCCCACCTTCTTCATGTTATGCTGTATTTCCTTCTTGATACATTTCGTTGCATAGTACTTGTACATGTGTAATGACAATAAATTGAATCTCATCTCTCATCTCATCTCATCTCATGTAACCAGCTCTCATCCTTTCTCACCCAGAACAACCTCCTGGCCAGCAACCAGTCTGGTTTCAAGAGTGGTCATTCCACTGAGACTGCACTGCTCTCTCTCATTGAAGCCCTGAGACTGGAAAGTCATCCTACTGGATCTATCTGCCGCCTTTTACACCGTTAACCAACACATCCTCCTATCCACCCTCAAGGTTATGGGTGTCTCCAAAACGGTTCAATGGTTCAGGTCTTACCTCTCAGGAAGGTCATTTAGAATATCCTGGAGAGGTGAGGTGTCTGAGTGCCAACATCTTGACACAGGTGTGCCACAGGGCTCAGTTCATGGTCCGTTGCAATTCTCTTTATACATGACATCCCTAGGCTCTGTCATTCAGAAACGGGGCTTTTCCTATCACTGCTATGCAGATGATACACAACTCTACCTGTCATTTCGGCCTTAAGATCCGACTGTTTCTGCACGCATCTCAGCTTGCCTTGCCGACATCTCGCTCTGGATGAATGGCCATCACCTGCAGCTGAACCTTACAAAAAGAGAACTGCTTGTAATCCCGGCCGACACAAGAGTCATCACAACTTCTCCATTCAACTGGGCTCATCAACCATCACATCTTCCAGTGGTGATCGATGATCAGCTTAACTTGATAGATCAAGTTGCCAGCACCGCCCGGTCCTGTAGATTCATCCTCTACAATATTAGGAAAATTAGACCCTTCCTATCAGAGCATGCTACGCAAGTCCTAATACTGGCTCTTGTCCTGTCCAGACTGGACTACTGCAATGCGCTACTGGGTGGACTTCCAGCTTGCACAACCAAACCTCTACAGATGATCCAGAATGGCGCGGCAAGACTTATCTTTAACGAACTGAAGAGAGCACACGTCACTCCTCTATTCCCCTTCTACTCCCTATAGTCGCCCGCATCAAATTCAAGACTCTGCTCCTGGGCTACAAGACCACCACTGGTTCGGCACCCCATTATCTTCACTCACTAATTCAGACATACACTCACCTAAAGGATTATTAGGAACACCTGTTCAATTTCTCATTAATGCAATAATGGTGGTGGTGTAAAGGTGTGGGGGATGTTTTCTTGGCACACTTTAGGCCCCATAGTGCCAATTGGGCATTGTTTAAATGCCACGGCCTACCTGAGCATTGTTTCTGACCATGTCCATCCCTTTATGACAACCATGTACCCATCCTCTGATGGCTACTTCAAGCAGGATAATGCACCATGTCACAAAGCTTGAATCATTTCAAATTGGTTTCTTGAACATGACAATGAGTTCACTGTACTAAAATGGCCCCCACAGTCACCAGATCTCGACCCAATAAGAACATCTTTGGGAAGTGGTGGAACAGGAGCTTCGTGCATCCCACAAATCTCCATCAACTGCAAGATGCTATCCTATCAATATGGGCCAACATTTCTAAAGAATGCTTTCAGCACCTTGTTGAATCAATGCCACGTAGAATTAAGGCAGTTCTGAATGTGAAAGGGGGTCAAACACAGTATTATGTACCCGCCAGATCCCTACGCTATGCAAACGAATGACGTCTTGTGGTGCCATTCCAAAAAGGAAAAAAAAAAAGTCTCTTACGCACCTTCTCCGGATCTGTTCCACCTATGTGGAATGATCTGCCCGCTGCTACAAGATCTGCAGATTCTGTAGCCATCTATAAGAATCGTCTGAAAACAAATCTCTTCCGTCAACACCTGACTGATCAGTTCTGAATTCATTCATTTATTTATTTATTTATTTAATTAGAAATTAGATATTATTTATTAGAATGATCTTACTCGTTGTATAAATACCATGCACTGTTCTGTGTTTTAACTTTTCTGTTTTTCCTGTTTGCCCCTGTAAAGCTGCTTTGAAACAATACACATTGTGAAAAGCGCTATATAAATAAACTTGAATTGAATTGACTTCTATTTCTTCTCTACTCTTTATAAAAAAAATTGTATATATAACTTAGCTCGTTATACTGCGTTAGGTTATATGAGTCCAGTCTTCTTTTTTTTGATTGTACTTATGCTTTTTGTTGTCCTTATGCTGTCCCAATTTGCTTCCATTGCTTACCCCACCTGTAAGTCCCTTTGGATAAAAGCGTCTGCTAAATGACTAAATGTAAATGGCCCAATGTGAGACGGCGCTCCCGCAATTCGCATGAGCAGAAGCAGCATTCAAAAAGTAATTTCTAGCGCAGTTTAAGCTTAAAATGCTGGTGCATGGTTATTTTTTTATTATAATAGTGTGTTTTTATAACTCTCATGCATATGCAGCCGCTTTAGACTCCTTAAATGATCCTTAAATATGAACTTATGTTATCATAACATATTTGTTCTAATTATTTAATGATTACTTTACTCTAATTTCCTACATTTGGCTCAATTCTCTGCCTATATCGTTTTTTTTGTTATATTATAAACATGTATAAATCTTTTTTTTAACTTTAATGTGTTGCCTCCTGTCATATAACAAGAAATTTATCGCATTGAATTTCACTGTTTCACAGTACATATGGTTAAGTACTGAAGTTTCTTGGCGGAAGTTTTCACATTTTCATGAACTAGTTTCACATTATAAATGTTTTATAACCCCATTGGCGGCACTCAACTCGGTGGTAGAGGGCATCTGGTTGACTATCTACTGTATTTGCTGGAATTTGTTGATATAATATAAGTGTTGAGTACAGTAGGAACTCAACCAGAATGAGCCTTAGTAAACATTTGAACGCACAATAGTGATGTGAAAAATATTCATGTTTTGTTTTACTTGGTGATGTTAAATGAAGACTGTTTAATGTTATTATAAGATGTAATATTGAACTTAATTGCGTTTGCGCTGTGGTGGATTAGATTATCCTTAAATAAAGATACATTTATTATAAAAGCTTACACGCAAATAGGGACGTATTATACTGTGGTAATGGAACTTTTTAAAAACAATCAAACGGTTCAACAGTTTGCTAGTAAAAGGACAGAAAAGACAGTGCATGGATATATTTTTATTATAATAGTGTGTTCTTAGAACTATCAGAAATTTGCAGTCACTTTAGACTGAAAAAAAATGGTCCTTAGGCGAACCTCTTTGATCAAAACACGTTTGTTCTAATGATTTTTGTTCTACTTGTTTAATTATTATGTCCTGCATTTGGTTCAATTCTCTGCCTATATCGCATTTTTAATATTATAACGTGAATAACTCTTGTTTTAATCTTTAATGTGTTGCCTCCTGTCATGTAATAATGAATTTATAACATTTAATTTCACTGTTTTAAAAGGACACGTGGTTGAGTACTGAATACGCAAACTCTCGCGCCTCCTGGCGAAAATTTTGCGAACTAGTTTCACATGTAAATGTTTTTTTAACTCACCGCGGCGGTAAAGAGCATTCTGGTTGACTACCTAATGTATAATACAGTTAACTGTAGTAATAACAAAATGTGTCATTTACATCTGTGTATTAAGGAAATTTGGTTTATTTTGTAGATTTCAATTAAGAACATGGTACAGAATCATGATACTAAAAGTATCACGATTATTCAGCTGGTAAACTATCATGAGATGTGTTTATGGCAGAGGTGGGACCAAGTCATTGCTTTACAAATAACAACTAATTTCAAGTCCTTGCATGCAAGTCTCGAGTCAGGTCCCCGGTCAAGACATACAAGTCCAAGTGAAGTCTTGAGTCAAGACAATCAAGACCAAGTCGAGTCAAAGTCCTCCTCAAGTTTAACTTTCAAGTTTTTCACAAGTCATTAGTTCTCTTTCCCCAAATCAGTTTTACTGTATTAAATAGTATGGTAGATTTATATGAATTAATGTCAGAAAGGCTTCACAATGTTTTATACGGGGTCAGTTGTGGTCTAGTGATTAGAGAGTTCGACTCGTAGTCAGAAGGTCGCTGGTTCAATTCTCAGTGCCACCAGGAAATAACTGAAGCAAATGTTACTTAGCATAACTTGAGCAAGGCACCTTACCCCTGTTTGCTCTGCAGTGATAGCTGCCCACTGCACCATACTTGTAAGTCGCTTTGGATAAAAGCGTATATGATAAAATGTATATGATATAAAAGGGCACTGGTAGAAATTTACTTCACAAACCTAACTGAAGATATAGCTTACGTATTATAGCTTTACGGGACACACCAGCTATTCTTACCATTCCAGTTTTGGGTCTGACCTCTATAACTATAATTAACTATACCATTGTATATCAATCCATAAAAAATAAATTTAACATATCTTTAAATTTCGTTTGGGCTCCACATGATTGATGTATGTTGTATAACGTTACCCTATTTAAAAATTTAAAACACTAACGTTACATTCTACAATCATACTTTATGTTAGCTTTTATTTCCTTTAGCTAGTTCCAGTCAGAAATATAAAGCTTGTATTCGAGAAATGTGACATGACTGTCAACGCAAAATGTAATGCTGTATGCTTCGGACTGCACAGAATGAGCAAGCCATCATAAATTATAAGCATGATAGCAACTGTTAGCTAGTTTGAGAGAGCAATTATCTTAGATATTGTGTAAGCCTACATGGAATGCATTTAGGCAGGCAAGCAAAGAAGTTGAAATCATCACAAACATACCTTCTATGAGCTTCTTAACGACATGTTTATGAAACAGATTTTGAGTTTGCTGCCTCCCGCTCCGTCTAACTTTCCTAAATTGATGAATCTGACCACCTCATGCTTACGAAGGGCTACCACGCATGCACAGAAATGTGGACTTTCTGAGATTTATGTTTAAATATGTTTACATTTATTTTGCCCTATAAGGTAGACCATCATTTGATGCCAGGTTATTAGGGCTATGCGCTGCAATGCAGTTCAATTCGGGCGGATTTACAACATTCAAGCTCACCCATTTGTCCCAACATGAAATGAATGGCTGGCACTGGAGCGTGATGTAGACCAGCAAGAATAGAGAGCTTTATTATTTTCTACACAACTGGATGCGTTATGAATAAAACAACTTAAGTTTAAGGTTGAAAGGTTAAAAATTGCAGTCTACAAAGAGGTTAAAGTATTTTAAATGTATTATTAACAGTTTACTAGCACTTGTGTCTGATCTATGGACCAATTGTCCAAAATATGAAATGACTGAAGACTGAAAAGACTGAACAGTTTTTTGACTAGAGTCCGATTCAAGTCCACAACTCTGGTTTATGGTACAGTGACAACCCTAGCTGGCTGCAGGTAGTAAAATGTACATTTATTTGATACCCACATGAACTTCTGGTTGGAGTTTAATTAGAAATCTTTTCCTCTTAAAGCTCAACTTCCGAATCTTGGACCAGTTGAATGTGTTGATTTTGGTGTTGCCCTAAAATGAAGTGACAAATAAAAGTAATAAAGCAAATTTGATTAGATGATGGAAGTTTTTAAGCAGTTGTAAAAAAACTGATATGCATACACGTTACCACACAATTAAGTTTGTACATTAATGCAGTCTTTAATATTTACACTATTTCACAATTTTTAAACACGCACAGTTTATCTTACGAGTTCTATTACATAGAATAGGTTACTTATAAGATACCAGTCAATAAGCATATTGCCCTTGCCAAAGCTTTGTTGTAAGCTTACAATTTACTACAATGTTACTACTTCAGATTGAGATTCACAACAATAACTAAAGTTACAATAACATACAGTCTCCCATAGCGTTCCTGTACCTGAAAGACCTGCAGGCCCATGTGGGCTACAGATAGGTTGATCTTGGTGCCTTCTCGATCAGCAGCGGGGTGGAAGCGCACCCCATACATCTCCAGTATACGAGCAATCTCCAGAACCTTGAAATCTGATTCTGCTGGTGTTTCCCCACTATAAGAATAGAGAATGTGCAGGAGATATTTAATATGCAATTCACATCTACAGTGTGTGTAAATCTATTTGTTCTCTTTCTAACACAGTATCTCACAATGGAAACACCTCTGGCATGACTTATTGCGGAAGCACTAATGAAACCATGTCTGCCAGTCATGACAGACCAATCGCAGCAGATGTAAGGGAGTCCCGCCTACCTGCAAATAAGCCACCACTGACGTTTCATCATTATCGCTCCTGTGGAAGATTTTCGGAAGCTGATTTATAAAGGTCCCGAAGCCAATATAATTATTCGTCTGTGACGGACTTCTCTACTTAGGAGACAACTAATGTGTTAAGGTGAGTTTTCTGCTGTAACTTTCTGACACTTTCTCAAGTTTTGGGGTGTTCACCACGCACCAAAACTAGAATACCTACTTGATAAAGCTCCATACTAGTCCTCACAATTTGATGACTAGGCCTGTGGTTCCTGTTTGGATCGCAGGCCGGTTCCTGTTTGTATCGCTGCCGGCGGCTATTTTGTATCCTCACACTTGCACTTGGTCTTAATATTAGTGTATTTTATTATCGTTACCTATCACAGTCATTGCTAAATTATTTATAATTTAAGATTCTATATCAGAATTAATTGTAACTTAACGCCGTTAGCATAGCATTAGCGCGTTAGCTGGCTTTCTGTTTACATTGCGAAATATTATCTTGCCTAGTTTGTCTTGTGTACTAACTGTTTCTCTTTTTAAGCGTATATACTACATTTTATAATTTTTTTTTTAAAATTTTATAAGCAATAAATGCAGGGAAATAGATAGGTTGACGGAAAAGATCTTAGCATTAGGGTCTCGCATCAAATCTTTATTTGAGGATAGTAAGAGTGTAAGGACCGTAGAAAACACTTTGGATGCAGGCAACGTTAGTGCAAAGAACTCCGTTCCGGTTGAAAATCCCCAGCAGCTGGGAAACTTTGTGACTGAGAATGCATAGTCGCAGGACAAAACATCACTATACCGTTTCTATTAGTCTCGAACAGGTTTGCCCCGCTCAGTGACGCACGGACTGAGAAACCTGTTGAAAGTGCCCTACTTATCTGTGATTCTATTGTTCGGAACGTTAACAGAGGCAACAGCCACCATAGTACCGGGAGCCAGAGCGCCTGACAAAAAGTCAGATTTAAATGTGCTGGCTAAGGCTAATCGTAAACTCAGTAAGATTGTTTTTCACGTCAGCACAAATTATGTTATATTCCGTCAATCGGAGATCAACAAAGCTAATATTAAAGAGGTGTGTGAGCTCGCAAGCACGATGTCAGACACTAATATTCTCTGGCCCCCTCAGTGCTTATCGTGGTGATGAGATCTATAGCAGATTATCATCACTAAATGGCTGGTTGTCTGACTGGTGCCTTCACAATAATATAGATTTTATAAATAACTGGAAGAGTTTTGAGGGCAGACCTGACCTGTTGAAACAAGATGGTCTCCATCCCTCCTGGGATGGGGCTTCCCTCCTGTCTAGAAATATGGCACAAAGTCTTATTAATGCGAACACTTGACTCTAGGGCCCAGGTCAGGGAGTAGACAGAATGGTTTAACAGAATACACAAAATGTGCAACATCTAACAATCTGTAACAATCTGTAACAATCTTTCCTCCCAAACATCATAAAATAGAGACTGTGTCTGTCCCCCCGATTACAAAACATAAGATAATGCGTAAACCTCTTGAAAGCAATTTAATGAACGTTGAAAAAAATCAAACATGAAAAAAATACAGATAATCAACTGTTACTACTCGGATTGCTAAATATTAAAACTCTCTCTAATAAAGCCCTTTTTTGTTAACGATATTATAACAGATCATGAAATAGACATGCTCTGTTTGACAGAAACATGTCTAAAACCAGAAAATGGCCTTCAAAGACTCTTATCTCCATGTGTCAGGACCCACTCACCTTCGTTATCATACTTTCGATTTAATACTCTTTCACGGTATAAATGTGGACAACGTTAAAATACTTCAGCAGAATGAAGACATTTCGGATCATTATCTGATAATATATTTGCTTCACTGGCCTACGGCTGCAAATCAAACTCCTTGTTACAAATATGGTAGATAAATTACTTCAACTACCAAAGATGCGTTTCTCGATAATCTGCAAGAATTGTGTCAAATCTCTAGCATGAAAAACAATGATGAGGATCTTGACATAACTATTGCGATTTTAACTTCACCTTCTCGGAAACACTAGACACATTTGTTCCTCTGCGTTTAAAGAAGATTAAAAAAGGCAACCAAACGCCATGGTATAATGAACACACTCAGACTCTAAAGAAAGCAACCCGGAAAATGGAGCGCAACTTTAAGAAAAGATAATTAAAGGTATTTCGTACAGCATGGAAGGATAGTACTTGAAAATACAGGAAAGCCATAAAAACGTCCAGATGCACCTACTTTTCATCACTAATAGAAGAAAACCAGCACAACTCTAGGTTTTTATTTAACACAGTGGCTAAATTAACAAAAAAAAAGTCATCAGCGACTTCAGATTCTGGATATCAACATAACGGTGTTGAATTTATGAACTACTTCACAAGTAAAATCGAAGATATTAGAGAAAAAAATTATAACAATGCAACCAGAAGTGAAACCCGCTGAACAAAATAACTACAGCGCCCCTAAGGAGAAATTGCTAATATTTTCTACAGTAGATCACGATGAACTGTCAAAAAAACATTAGATCATCCAAACCAACAACATGCATGTTAGACCCCATACCTACAAAACTGCTGAAAGAGATGCTCCCATAAATTATAGATCCTGTTCTTAGTGTTATTAACTCATCTTTGACATTAGGACATGTGCCTTAAGCATATAAGGTGGCTGTTATAAGGCCTCTTGTCAAAAAAAACCAACTCTACCCTAGAGAACTAATGAATAACAGGCCTATATCGAATCTACCTTTCATATCTAAAGTTCTGGAAAAAGTATTTTCAAATCAATTATGCTCCTTCCTCCAAAGGAATGAAATTAATGAAGAACTCCAGTCTGAATTTAGAGCATGTCACATTACAGAGACTGCTTTGATCAGAGTTACAAATGATCTGCTTTTTGCGTCTGACCAAGGTTGTATTTCGTTATTGGTGCTGCTACACCTTAGTGCTGCATTTGACACCATTGACCACAGCACACTCCTACATAGACTCGAAAATTACGTTGGCATAAATGGAATAGCATTGAAATGGTGTAGGTCTTATTTATCCAACCGTTTTCAATTTATAGCAATAAACAATGAGGTGTCAAGCAATTCACAAGTCCATTACGGTGTACCACAGGGCTCAGTCTTCGGGCCTCTGCTTTACGCATTATACACTTAAGGATATATCTCAAATACATTATATGCTGTCACTGTAAAATGCAGAGAAGTTAATTCATGCATTCATGACATAAAGACTAGATTAATCCAATGCACTGTTATGTGGTTGCCCTGCAGGCTTATTATAAAATCTCCAACTGGTCCAAAACCGGGCAGCTCGAGTTCTTACACGTACAAAAAAGTATGAG
This sequence comes from Triplophysa dalaica, assembly GCF_015846415.1. NCBI lineage: Eukaryota > Metazoa > Chordata > Actinopteri > Cypriniformes > Nemacheilidae > Triplophysa > Triplophysa dalaica. The sequence goes on from NC_079547.1 coordinate 11,613,282, forward strand.
CATATTAGCCCGGTTCTTTCAACCTTGCACTGGTTACCTATAAAGCATTGCATTAACTTTAAGATCTTGCTTATTTCCTATAAAGCCCTACATGGTTTAGCTCCGCAGTATTTGAGCGAACTTCTATTGTCTAACAGTCCACCACGTGCATTATGCTCTCAGGCATCCTGTCAGTTGGTAATACCTAGAATTTCTAAATCAACTGCAGGTGATAGATCCTTTTCCTATCTAGCGCCTAAACTTTGGAATAGTCTTCCCTGCAATGTCCGGGAGGCAGACACAATCTGTCAGTTTAAATCTAGACTAAAGACCCATTTTTTTAATCTTCAATACACTATACTTCCATAATATAAATCCTCTGAGGGTCTAGGCTGCATTAGTTAGATCAACCGGAACCAGGAACACTTCCAACAACAACTAACCTACCTGTTGCATCAAAGAGTGCAGAACAGTACTCTACTCTCAGCCAGTCTTGTCTCATTGTTCCAAGGTTCCCGCAGGATAAAGTTAATGCCCAAACCTGATGGCAGTGCGCAGAATGGGAACCGGTGACCTGACAAAAGATGATAGCGGAGATGATAGAGCTGGATAAAGGACGCTACGACTTCACAAAACTTCACTACATAATTTCAAATGCTACTAGATTATTACTGATAATCTTAAATCTATAATTTACCTCATTAGTCAGTTTATTATTTTTTTATTTAGCCCTGTCGTGCAAGCACTGTCGAGTTTGAGCAGAGGCAGAGGCGTGTGTGTGTGTGTGTGTGTGTGTGTGTGTGTGCGTCGATGTGTGTTAGTATGTGCGCATATTGTTTGTGTGGAGCGTTTATATGAGGGTATGTCCGTCTTCTGTGTTTTCACCTTTTTCTTGTTTTTACAGGTATAACTTTAATTGTTTTTCTTATAGTCAGTATGTCTCATGTACAGCTGCTTTGTAACAATGAAAATTGTACGAAGCGCTATATAAATAAAGTTGTGGTGAAAGAATCTGATGAGAAGAATGGCAGAAAATTACAAAATGCAGATGATTATAGCTCGTCACATCATACCCAAAAGATTTGAGTCTGAAAAGGTGCTTTTACCAACAACTGAGTTAAGGGTATGAATAAAAATGCAATGTTCTTATTTTAGTTTTAATACATTTTCTAAAGTTCTAAGTCACAATTCTGTTTTTGTTTTGACATTATTGTGCATGAAGTGTAGATTAACGCAAAAAAATATGTAAAGTAGTTTAAGATAAGGCAGCAAGCTAACAAAATGTGAATAAAATTAAGGGGGAAGAATACTTTTTCAAAGCGCCGTTTACCGGCTTCGTCAGCATATTGGTAATACAGGATTCATCTATATCCCATAGCTAGATACCGAACATGTGTATAAACATAACTTGAGGTTACTAATGTAACTCCAATTCTCTGATAGAATCTCTTCTTTCATGAGTGCTGTTCAAGATGGTTAAACAAAGTTCCACATAAACCACAGATAACACATCTTGCAGAACGATCATTTAAATAGTATGTACTCTCTCCATTAATCACCTATTGCAGAAGCTCTAGAACCCATAATCTCTTTACATTTAGATTTAGCAGATGCTTTTATCCAAAGCAATTTACAAAAGCACGGGAAAAAGGATTAGCAAACTGTGTGGGAGGCCAATTCATTGGAGTAATCTCGTGCCACATTCTGGCTCTTGGATGGCAATTGCAGTGTTCTCTAATTTTTCTCATCCTTTAAATCTGCTTAAGCCCCTCCCCTACCTTGTGGCCGTATGGCTAATAAAGAGGCCAGAGCTACTGGATTACAACCACAGCCTTACATAGCCACTGACATGGCTATTTTTATTGGCCATGACAGCCAAAACTTGAGATTATATGCATCCGAACTGCATTACAAAGACGACAGCTCAAAATGCATATACTCTGCCCTATGTATGTATGCATGCATGCATGTATGAATCTATACAGTCATGGCCAAAATTGTAGGCGTCCCTGAAAAAAAAACAAGTATTTCTCACAGAAAAGTATTGCATTAACACATGTTTTGCTATACACATGTTTATTCCCTCTGTGTGTATTGGAACAAAACAAAAAAAGGATGGAAAAAAGCAAATTTGACATAATGTAACAAAACTCCAAAAATGGGCTGGACAAAATTATTGGCACCCTTTCAAAATTGTGGTTAAATAAGATTGTTTCAAGCATGTGATACTCCTTTAAACTTACCTGGGGCAAGTAACAGGTGTGGGCAATATATAAAAAAAAAAAAAAACATCACACCTGAAAGCAGTTAAAAAGGAGAGAAGTTGACTTAAGTCTTTGCATTGTGTGTCTTTGTGTGCCCCACTAAGCATGGACAAGAGAAAGAGAAGAAGAAGAATTGTCTGAGGACTTGAGAACCACAATTGTGGAAAAATATCAACAATCTCAAGGTTACAAGTTGACTATCCGTCGACATTTAAATGAAATGAAACGCTATGGCAGGAGACCCAGGAGGACCTCACTGCTGACACAGAAATAAAAAAGCAAGACTACAGTTTGCCAAAATATCCTTGAGTAAGCAAAAATCCTTCTGGGAAAACGTCTTGTAGGGGTGGGCGATCTAGAAAAAAAATTCAAATCACGATTTTTTCCAGATAGATCACGATTTTATTGCGGTTCTTCTTCAAGTTGGTTTTAAGACTATTTTGCAAATTAAAGGGGCTTCAATACAGCCAAACTAAGTCCCCATATAAAAATATACTCTTTACCATTTAAATTTTGGAGAATATTTTAATCAAGTTAATATTTAATGCAAGACCATAAATCAGCTGTTAGCAAAAAACTTTACATTTTGAATTATGTTTTTCATCTTGTAAATGAAAACTCGACAAGAACTCGGAGTAAAGCTGTGGAATGGGCGTGGAGGATAAATATTTTTGGCTGGGTATTTCGTAACGTGGATCTACGACTTTGAGCAGTTTTTTAAAGCCCTCATTTTCCACAGTCTTTATGGGAATCATGTCTTTGGCCAGGTAAAATGCGACCGCGTCAGTGACATCTTTCCAGCCCTTGTTCATTCTGTCATACGGATACGGAGTTCCTTTCTCAAATGGTTCTTTCGCTAAAGTCGTTGTTTAAGCCCTTTAGTTTCCGTATGCTTGGTTGTACCTGATTTACTCGCGTTGGATCCCTTTATAATTTGACTGTCGGCATACTCTTTCAGTCCCTTTTATTTTGAGGTGGTTAAAAAGGTTCGTTGTGTTGCCTCACGACGCTCTAATCTTATCATTGCCACATTTGCAAATAACTGTTGTTTGGGCCGTGTCAGTTGGGGAAAACCCAAACCATTTCAATATTACTGATGTAGAATTTTTTTAGTGACATAGTCCTCCGTGTTTCCCTCCATCTTCACTGACCGCGTCACTTAATCTTACTGAATTCACAAGCAACGTATACGAGCTTGTTAACATGGCGCAATCTATCGCAAGTATGTTGACGAATTCTATAGAACACTACTATATAGGACGATTTAACGATTTTCCCGAAAAAGTGGATCGTGCAGTCATTTTAATCGTTCGCGATCTAATATCGTCATATCGCACACCCCTAACGTCTTGTGGACAGATGAGACCAAGATAGAGCTTTTCCGCTGTTTACCAAATACGGAATGAGGCCTACAAAGAAAAGAACACTGAACCTCCACCATATTTGACTGTAGGTACTAAGATGTTTTGGGGTTGTTTTGCTGCCTCTGGCACTGGGTGCCTTGACTGTGTGCCAGGCATCATGAATCTGAGGATTACCAAAGGATTTTGGGTCGCAATGTAGGGCCCAGTGTCAGAAAGCTGGTTCTGCATCTGAGATCGTGGGTATTCCAGCAGAATATATTACCCCAAACATACTTCAAAAGGCACCCAGGAATGGATGGCAACAAAGCGCTGGAGAGTTCTGAAGTGGCCAGCAATGAGTCCACATCTAAATCCCATTGAACACCCGTGGAGAGATCTTTACACAGTACCTGCAGTGGAAATTGAGAATAAATGACTTCCCGGTGGGTTTAGAGCATGAGTCCAAGAGATTTCTTTCTTCACATTGAGATGACAAACAAGTAAGTGCCACCGCTACCCGATTGCATAAGGAAAATTCAATTCATGTTTATTTATATAGTGCTTTCCACAAAGTGCATTGTTCCAAATCAGCTTTAGAGGAGCAAATAAGACAGTAAAAATACACACAGAAAGGTATAACACAGCACAGTGCATGGCGTTTATAGAACAAGCAAGATCATTCTAATAAATAATATATAATAAATAAATTATCAAATAAATAAATGCAGTCTACCGGTGAGCATGCCAACACTGCCCTGCTGTGGCGAGAAACCCAAACTCCAATGATTGATTATTGGAGAAAAAGAAAACCTTGGGAGAAACAAGGCTCAGCCGGGATCCCTTCTGATGTGTCATGGGATCCCTTCTGATGTGTCATAGCTGCACTCAGTCACCACGACCAAAAGCCACAGCGCAAACATCCACGAAGAAGAGGGAGAGCCCACCACCCGCAACCCAGGAAGTCCCACTCGCAGAGACAGTGCAGGTCCAACCCTGTCCCACTTCACGATCGTCACCAGAAAACAGACTAACAACCAGGGAAAAATACTAATAGCATAATGTAGCTTTATTCCTCTGCTGTCCGACATTGACTACAAAACAAGACCAAATCAGACCCACACAGCCCCAACAATACATTAAATGGTACGTGATAAAATTAATGCAGGCGAATTATAGTAGGATTTGTTATTTATTTATATGTGCCAAATTATCTTTTGCTAGCAGGTGGCACTATGACTATAGGTGAGTACTGACATGGATAGGTATTCAGGCCAGGACTCTTATCGAACATGTGAAGTTTGGGGCTGGTCACACATTGCGTGCCTGAGTTACTATAGATTCCTGTTTAATGGCGAAACATCATACTTTGTCAGGCCGCCACAGACACAACCCTCAAGGAAAAGTTAGGATCTTGCAATGTATCATCACAAAGGTCTGAAGATCATACTGGCAATACTGGCTAAATATGATGCTGATCTTTTCAAATCCCAATGAGGAGTTATTCACAGTGTAAAACATGACACTTCCTGTTGCCTGAAGGTGTCGCTGTAACTAACCTAATATTTACATGTAGATGCCTTCAGGCCAGGACTTTTATCAAATGTGTGAAGTCTGGGGACTGTTGGACATTGTATGCCTGCGTTGTAACTACTTCCTGTTTCATGGCGAAACGCCAAACTTTGGCAGGCCGCCAGGGTTACGTTCCCCCACGAAAAGTGAGGATCTTTAAGATGAGAATGACAAAATATGATTTTGATCGGATTAAAACTCTAGGACTAGTTTGGTAAAGTACGATGCCTGGAAGTTGCAAAAAATTACCAAATTGCAGAGGAAATTAAAAATAACTGACTTCCTGTTGAGTCTAGAGATTTGCGTCTATTTTCTACGAATTGGGGTGTTCCATGAGCCTTCCAAATTCGGTGCATGTAGGTTAAACTTAGCGGTCTGTGCAGTTCTAGTTGGCGCTATCTGTCATGATTCCGCTATCATGTCATGTTTATTCTTGGTCTTGCAGCGGAGTCATGGCATAGCCTTTGGGTTTTGTGTGAGAAAGACATGGCTTTCCTTATAATTTGGCTTGTCATGTGCTTTCTCGCGTCTCGTCAGTGTTTCCCGCCCTTTTGTCTCGTTAGCCTTCTCATTAGTCACACCTGCCCATTGTTAATTATCCTGTGTTTGTTCCCCTTTAAAACATCCTCGTGTTCATTGTCCTGTGCTCGTTCATTGTTCGTGTTACCATGTACCTTGTATGCTGTACGTCTTCTTGTGTGCATTGTACCGCCGCTTCATGTTTAGATTGCCTTGTTCCTGTTTACCCGTGTCTAGAAAGTATAAGTTTAGTGTTTGTATTAAGTGTTTGTTTTCTTTGTATAGTTAGTCCGTGTCCTAGCTTTTATTATTATTTATCTTGTCTTGTTTTCCCCCTCGTGGGTTTTGTTTTGCCTATTGTAGAGTCTTGTTATTATTATTATTAAAGTCTTTGTTAACCCCTTCATCCCTGAGTCTGTCTGCAATTGGGTTCTCCCTGAGTGTTTTATGACAGAATAAACGAGCCAAAACTGGAGGCGAGACGATCGAGACAGGCTCGTCTCCTTGGTAGTCTACACCAGGGACACTCTGACGTCACATTTTTGTCAGGAGTGTGCAAATCTGTTGTTTTATATAATTCGATATGGTGCACAGAAGTATGTTATGATGTTATGAAGTATGTTTAGAATATGACAAATTTGCAATTAAAATAATTTATTTATATCTCTTGGCCACTATGGGGCGGTATCTTAAATCATCACAGGTACTGTCAGAATATGCCCATGACAAACCATACCAAGTTTCGTAGCAATAAGTCAGTGCTTTCATGAAAGACTGCATTATACAACAAATTTCCAGGATTTTTTTTTGTTTAATTATAAGGTCACAGGGTGTCCACTACCTTTTTATGTGTTCTCCGACTGTGACCATAAATAAAATTTGGAGAAGACATTTCATTTCGTTTAGAGGTTATAAGCATATACACTAAGAAGAGCAAAATATTAACACAAGCCTAATTTTTTGGGATTTTTAAGCCTTTTACCATGGACATTTTGACATTAGGCCTACACAATAGATTTCTGAATCCTTGCATAGTCCAACGACTGTATTCTACTCTAAGGACAAGACTCCCACAAAACTCAGTCAACCTCAGACAATGTTATAGGCCTGTAAATATATTTACACACCACTAGGTGGCGATGGTCCGAAACTTCACGGGCACTCTCAAGGCATGGTGCGGATTACACATCATTTAATTTTTTTAATCCCATAATTTAGAGTTCTTTAAAAATAAAGGCTTGTTATTAGTGATGCTTTGATGAACCATCACTATTACTATTCGAACATACTTATTATTCTTGTTCCACTTTTTTTCGGCTCGCTACTTGTCCCGCAGCTTTTGACGTAGACCCATGAATGAATACTCAAATCGACAGGCCTATTCGGGAAAAGTGTGCTATGACTTTTATGAACAATCGGTTGGGGGCGGTGCGATAGGGGGGTGAAAAATCCCATTGACTCAACATTGCGCCAAACTTTGCAGGGTCGTAGCTCCGAGCGAGGATGTCATAAAAACATGGGAACGATACACTATTTGAAGAGGTTATCAGGCTCTATAAGAACATAAATCTCTGTGAGTTATACCACTGGAGCGTAAGAGCCTCCCAAAATTTCCGTATTCTAATAATGGCGCCATTGACTGCCATTAAAAACCTAGATACAGATTATTTTTTTCGTATTAGAGCTACGAATGAGGGATCAAATCGAGTGGCCCATTGAGTTATAGTGTGCAATGACTTTTGGAAGCTATCTGTGTGGGGGGAGTTCGATAGGGGGGCAAAAGACCACCCAAAATTTCCCATTGACTGGAAACATACCCAAATAAGGCGTAAAACCGTCCCGTGTTGAATATCTTCGCATTACAACCACTTAGAGTCAAGGGGGTGGACTCATCCCATAGAGATCCCATAGACTCCCATTATAAAAAATCGTAGAGACAAGCGGTTGGGGTCATTTGACTCAGACAACCAATCAGTGTCACATGATCATAATGAAGATATTAAGCCATGCCCATAGCAACCGATCCCAGACTCCTATTATACAAATTCCAGGTGAATATCTTTGCAACACAGTGTTGTGGAGACAAGAGGGTGTGCTCGTTTTACACAGGCAACCAATTAGTGGCCCAGAAAGTTAAGACCTATATCTCTTCATTAGAACATCACAGAGACACGGGGGGTGGACCGTTTCACTCATAGGAAAGAGTATTATCAATTGCAGATGCCAAGCCACACCCATAGCAACCAAACAGGTTAGCCTAGCAACCATTTAGCAACACCTATATCTCTGCATCAGAACATCGTAGAGACACGGGGGTTGGTTCGTATCACTCAATAGGTAAGAGTATTATCAATTGGCTTAATGTGTTATCACCCTAGTGCTCATTTCCGAGGCTTGCAATGAAAGCATCACCCACATCTAGTTTTGTTTGTTATTTTGGCACAGTCCGCTCCTGACGACAAATCCCCGTCTTTTTCTTTGTTATTGGTAAATAGATTCTCATAATTTGAATTTAAATTTTGGTGTCAACTCTTTCTTTTTGGCTTACCCCTAGAGATTGTATTCCTTGGTAATAGGTTTACCTAAATTGGTATTATCTAATTGAGTACATAAAATTTACAGCTGACAGCTATTCAACCTAATCCAGTGTTTCTCAACTCCAGTCCTCGGGGCAGACCTGACAGAATATTTTAATGTCCCCCTATTGAATGCATTAACAAACTAATGATCAGATGCAGTGATGATTTATCATTGATGATGAACATCTGCTGTTAACAAACATTACTGAAGAAAACCATCTCCCATCAACATCACCTGATTCCAGCTGTAACAAACACACTATAACAGCTAACCAAACATAATTTTACATAAGAAATCAAGAGGTCAACTAAGTGAAATATTAAAAACCATTATGGTGACTTCTTATTGTTGGTTACTTCTTATTCGTATGATTTCTTCAGTTACTATGTTTGTTAACAGCAGGTGTTCATCATTAATGACTCATTTATCACTTCATTATCTCACTAGCTTGTTATGTGTTCAATAGGGTTGTTCATCATTAATGATTCATTTATCACTTCATTATCTCACTAGCTTGTTATGTGTTCAATAGGGTTGACATCTATATTATTCTGGCAGGTGGGCCCGAGGACTGGAGTTGAGGAAAACAGACTTTATCCATTACTACCTTTCAAAATTATCTGACATGATCAAGATTAATTTGTTCTGCCCTAATTTAACGGAGTTCTCGTCATATTTAATGACCTTTTTAAACTAAAGCAAATATCCTGTGATAATGTGAGAAATGTTGATGGTATCTCCATACATTTTGGTTTGACTGCATTCTCTAAGATGAATTCCAGTGATCTTAAAACAAGGTTACATTTCAGCAACTTGATCATTAGATCAAATTAGCAAAATGCAGATAAATTTAAGAGAACAATGCACAAGGTCTCACATGTTTCTGCGGTGGAGTTCCATGATCTTCTCTTGTAGACGGTCCTGATAAGGCAGCAATTTATTCATCTTTAGAAATTCCCTGTCTGCCATGTCATCGTAATCCCCGATATCCGCTGTGTGTGGGCAGACAAACAAATTTGCTTCAAATAAATCACAGAGGACATGGGCCCAGGGTTTTAGTTACCCAATTTTATCATTACTGACATACATTGCACCAAATGAGAGACCAGCAGGGCGGCAGTATTTTCTGTACAGTTCAGTCTTCCGTCTCTTAGATCCCTCTTGATTTGCAGAGAAAAGAGGTACCTGTATTCAACATATAACACAAACCTAGAAACAATCTCATTGGTTTAAGCGATACTTCGGCCATGATCAACATTTCTCCATGTTTTACTCACCCTCAAGGAATACTAAGAAAATTTGACTTTCTTCTTGAAGAATAATGCAGTCGTAGTTATGAAGTGAATGGGGGTCAATTTTTGAAGGTCCAAAAAGACCAATGCCAAATGACGCAGGCATTAAGTTCCTGTGATGAACAAATCATTTTTTGTTTTCAGCCAATAGGACACTGCCTCCTCTGAGAGGGAGCTTATGTCACCATCATTTAGCAGGAAAAACAAACCTCTCGTTCACCTGCAGCTTAGAGATAACTGATGTAGGACATTATTGTTAATACCGTTGTCATTATGGATATTTCTCTTGAACAAACGCATCGATTCGCTTCAGGCTTGTTAAGACCAAGGAGCTGTGTCGAGCCGTTCTTTGACAGATGGATGCACTTTTTGGTGCTTCAAAAAATTGCCTCCCATTCACTCCTCTACCACTTGGAAGTAAAAGGATAGGTGGTATTATGCTTCAAGAAGAAAGTCATGTTCTCTTAGGATGCATTGAGGGTTAAACATGGGAAAATTTTGATTCATGGCTCAATTATCGATTTAGTGATGAAGGCTGTATGCATATTGATTTCTGAACGCAATACCTAGTAAACTCCTCCTGAAGCTGACCCGGATCAGGAGGAAAGAACTTCACAGACAATCGAAAGAGGGAATTCATCGGCCCTGAAGAAAAAAGAAAACGGTTAAAATATAAAAAGATTTAGAGATCCCCGATCTCTAAATACAACAAGATAGTGAGTACGGTACATACGTCTGACTTGTTTCACCATGAGCTTGGTGGGGTCTATCCAAACCTGTAGAAATTAAAGATTTCATTAATAAGAATTTCAGCATTTAACCACTTTATAACATTAGAGCAATAAATAGATCTAACAATCTCTCAATTCTTCAAGATTCTTACATCTGTTTCTGGTTTTTGATGCAAGTGTTTGAGCTAAAGAATGTAACACCATGGTTAGAGGCCACAGATGAAAGCAAGAGATGGTGCCCATAATACCATTAGAAACATAGGCGTACTTGAGGATCAATAATCTTTTGGAAGGGTATGATTCAGAAACCAAGATTTTTGGAAAGGTTCCATACAGAAACCAAAATTTTGACTTAAAACTTCACTGCTCTTGATCACAAGTCTTAAGTGACATCGTATGAAAACCCAACTTTTTCTTTGTTTAAGTGCTATAATTGGGTCCCCTGTGCATCTAGCAACCCAGAAATTGTGAAAAATAAGAACCCAGTAAGTTTGTTTTGGTGTGCCTTTCCCTGCAAGCATGTGAGAAATCGAGCCGTTCAGATTTCGTTCCGGTTGTGATGTCCAAAACGGATTTTATTATAATGTTACCGCCCCCTATTCTACATAGTTCCACCCACCATGCTCCGCCATTGTTTTTTCACAAGCGAAAGCGATAAATGTGAGTGACACCATGGCTAAGTTCGTGGACAACATGCAATGCAGTCGCTACACAGAGTCCAAACCTTGGAAGAGGGAGGAGTGGATTTATTTAATTTTTTGTGGAAATCCATCAGAAACCATAAGTAAAAACCTGCTTGTTTGCGCGAATCACTTCAAGCCCAAGTGCTTTTTCAACCTGGGGCAGTACAAGCAGGATAGCTTCAAAGTTGTTCCTCAAGTGGGATCGAGACCGACTGAACGAGACAAAACTGCCGATGTGAGTAATATTTATCAACAGTCTAAATTGACATAAATGTACCGTACCCTGATATCACACACACATCTGGTTTACTTCTATGTGACATCTGCAAGACATCTACAATACATTGTTTGCTCATCTGCAATACGTCTCGGAGATGTCTGCTGTCTGATGTCATATGGACATCTAGAAGATGTCTGCAAGATGTTTATGATTTAGAATGGATGTAAAGCCGCTCTTTCTAAGATGTTTAGCAGATGTTTTTATGCAGCAGATCTCCAGATCTTTATCAGACGTATTACAGATGTCTCCGAGACGTATTGCAGATGAGCAACCTACATATTGCAGATGTAAATGTAGACGTCAAATAGACGTAATTCAGAATGATTGTGCTATCTCGGTATATATAGGAGGATGATGTTAGCATATGATACCGAAGCAAGCCAAGTCAGTCACAGGCTAATTAGAACTTTCAAAGCCAATGTTAAACTTACTGCATTGTATACAAGTGCAGAAGGCGAAACTAACCGCAGAAGAATTCAGGAAATATAATTTAGTTAACCATTGCCATGGCAGTAGGCTACACATGTGTTGTGTGTTGACATGCTGTACGGAAGGGGGATGGGGTTTGCTGTAACTCATTATCATTTAAAGAGACATGCACCAAAACAGGTTTGCTATGAGAAGAGCTGTTTTTGACGAGGCATGAAGTTTTTTTTTTTACAAAGCCATTGAGAGTTTTCAAGCAAAATATGTTCAAGACATTTTATGAAGACCCTAATAGATCATACCAACTTGTGGAAAGTGCTCATCTGAAGAAACCTTTAAACATAATAAAAAAATAAATACAAGAATACAATAAAAAAAAAAGCAAGACGATTCATTTAAAGTCAGGTGGGTGGAAACCTCTGAAAATTAAAACTGGTTTGAGTGTCTTAATTCAAAATATTGGAGAGGCAAGTTAAGCAAAGTAACATTTCTTTTTCGAACATTTTCAAACAGCTTCTTATCAAAAAATCTGAATGGCTTTTATTTGCGAATGTGTACCGGAAGTTAAGGCCAGTCCACGAATGCGAGCATGCATACTGCGCAGTAACGTTTGTTTCCGTTTGAAACAGTCTATACAACATTATTGAAAGTTGGCGGAGCTCACCGTCTAGAGCAACGGGAGTTGTGGTTATGGGCCGCTGCTCATGTGAGCTGCCTCCGGAATGCAATTGCAATGAACACGCGTATGAACATTTTCACAAACAAATCATGGTTCACTAAAACTTTTGTCCTAAAATGTGTATAAATATAACAAAAAAGATAGGAACAGCTGAAAGCACACATCACCAGTCTCTCAACAAAATGTATATTTTATCTTGGGAATTTAGTTACATACTATGAATAAAATATAATATTTTGAATGATTTCATCATATACATTGAAATATTAAGAAAAGCTGCGTTCGACTATAGCTCGAGCTGTGAGGTTTCTCTGAATAACAGTGCTTTTACAGCCGGCTAACGGTACTCTGTAAACTGTGTGTCTGTATAAAAGGTGTTTTATTGTGTATGAACTGATTTTGAGGACTTTTGGAGATTACTTGCGAGAGTGCGTCTGTAGACAGCCTCACATGCAGTTGCCTGGAGTATTTTTGGGCAAAGTGACAACAGGTGCAAAAGGAAGGAAGGGAAGGCGGAAAGCCCTTATATGGAGATGGACTGGGTGTGTTTTATGCAAACGACTAAACTTGTGCACGTTCCCGCTCGTTTAGAATACTCCAAATTCACCAACATTAAGATGATGTTAAAGGGATAGTTCAGCCAAAACTCAAATTTGTTGTTTTTTACTCAACCTCAGGCCATCCAAAATGTAGGTGAAATTTTTCTTAAGTATAACCATAAAGAAGATTGTTTGGTAAATATGCAGCCCTCTCAGTTTTATATAATGAGAGTATATGGGGTCCGCCGTTCTAGGAGTTCCAAAAGCACATAATTCCAAAAAGCAGCTCCTGGCGACATGATGATGTTTCATGAAGTGACTCGCTCGATATTTTCATAAATTTATTAATAAAACGACGGCATTATCATTTCCGTTTAAAATCTGAAGGCGTTTTCCAAAATGACGCCTGCATATTACACGTTCAGTTTCTAGGCATTGTGACGAGCGTCTCGAATTCACATCAGCATTGCCCTGGAAACACACGAGAAACACCCGTTCACCCTTGTCACGGGCTGATCGGGCACAGCTGCCAACCATCAACACTCAGGCTTATAAGCCGCAGGCTCCCCAGAATATGGAGAGAAACCTCTATATGAGTGACCAGCTAACATTCTCGATTTTGTTCAGGAAGCAGCCTGTGACTGATCAGCACCGCAAGGACACCTCACCCTGGATACGCCAAGTAGAGACACTGAAGAGGGAGCATTATCACTTGACCACTTACTTATAAATAAAATCCACCCTTTGGGGAATTTTTAATTTGAGCTCTCTTGTTGTGTCATCCATCCACGCCATTACACTGGTGGAGAAGGCGGGCGTTATAGTGGGAGAAAACCGGGGAAGAGATTAACTCGCCTCACGATTTACTTTCGCTTTGTTCTGTTTAGGCGGACGCTCGCTCCCACGCTATGGATGAACTCCTCAAGTGTCTGAGGTTAGCATCCGCCAGCAACAAATTGCTGAACATCTCGCCGCCCGAGAGAGCCTGATGGAGCAGGAACTCAAAGCTATATGCACTTCCGCGGCAAAACGCGTTCCGCTCCCCGTTCCACGGGTGTAAGTGATACCGAAGCTAATACCATGCAGCTGATACCGAAGATGACGTTGCGTCCTATCTCCAAATGTTCGAAACCACTGGGGCTAGAGAGGGCTGGGAGACTGAAGACTGGGCGTTGCTATTAGCACCCCTCCTCACTGGCGAAGGGCATAAACCTACTTCTCCCTACCAACTGTGATAGCGAACTCCTACACTGAGCTCAAGGGTGAAATTCTAGCCCATGTGGGGCTATCACACAATTTCTAGCCCCCCCCTCTCAGCATGTACTCAGGACGTCGAACTGCCCCACTGGCTGAACATTGGCTCTTGGAGGAAGAAATCTACCGCCAAGGTAGCGGAGCGTGTCGTCGTTGACCAGTTACTTCATGCACTCCCACGCTCACATCACCAAGCTGTCGGGATGCGGAATCTGTCAACCATTGTGGGGACAGTTGAGGCCGCGGAACTGGCGAATGCTGCCCAACACTGGGATGCGGGTGAGCGAGTGCAGCCATATCACCGGAGGGGGGTCCTGGAGCAACACGCGCCGCAGGGCACCATGCGTCCAGTAGACAGGCCCGCGGTTCCCGTCCCCAGGGATGAACCCATGCCCACGGAAGAATCCACACAAGTGGTTGGCAGGCTGAATTGTCCATCATAACCTACCTATGGGGCACCCCAGGCAGAGGTAAAGATAAACGCTTCTTGTGGTGCCCAAGTCCAAGATGGAAATGGTGTTGGAACTGGCACAATCACACCCACTGGCTGGCCACCTCGAAGCAGACAATACTGCTCATAGGATCCGCGAACGGTTCCATTGGCCCTGGCTCGACGCAGAGCTGAAGAGATTCTCTCAAGCCTGCCCAACTGCTCTCAGTGACCCAGAAGGCCGATCTGCAACACCTGGACGGTCAGTTTCAGGATGTGTTCTCGCAGACTCGGGTGGTACAACATGAGATCCGACCTCCGAGGAGGAAGTGCAACAGATGCTGAAGATAGGGATAATTGAACCATCACACAGCCCCTGGTCCAGCCCTATAGTAATGGTCCCAAAACCGGGTGGCACCCTCCGCTTCTACGCTCAATGAGATGTCGAAGTTCGACGGCTATCCCATGCCAAGAGTAGATGAGTTACTAGACCGCCTGGGAAGGGTCCGGTACATCTCTTCGTTAGAGCTCACGAAAGGGTACTGGCAGGTATCTCTCTCAAAGTCTGCAAGACCCAAGACAGCCTTCAGCACCCCTAGTGGCCACTGGGAATACTGGACCCTTCCTTTCGGCCTGCACGGAGTGCTGGCAACATTCCAGCGGATGATAGACATCCTTCTGCGGCCAAAACAGTCCAATGGGAAGACCATCTCGACAGTCTGCGGAGGGTGCTGACCGAACTATGTAGGGCTGGGCTGACCGCCAACCCCCGAAAATGTCACCCATAAAACTTGGGGATCCATATTTGATCATAACAGCGATACGGACAAGGATGATAATGATTGTGTTCAAACACATGAGTTAGAACCAGAGCCAATACCGGTGATAGAAGAACCAAGAAATGTTGATGGACGTGACAATGTAATGGAAGGAGATAATGGGCTTGACGAT
This sequence comes from Triplophysa dalaica, assembly GCF_015846415.1. Lineage (NCBI taxonomy): Eukaryota > Metazoa > Chordata > Actinopteri > Cypriniformes > Nemacheilidae > Triplophysa > Triplophysa dalaica. The sequence goes on from NC_079547.1 coordinate 11,628,801, forward strand.
TCGGTAATTGAGATTGGCACGCGATGTACCTGGGGTTTCAGGTGGGACGCGGCCTGATTAAGCCTCAGTAGAAGAAAGTAGAGGCTGTACGTGCCACTCCAAAAACCAGAACGAAGACACAGGTACGAGCTTTTTTGGGGTTGGCGGGGTATTATCGCTGCTTTATCCCAAACTTCTCCTCCTTAGCTCCTTAACCAGACGTAGTAGCGTGGATGCCAGAGGTCGAGGAGGCATCCCAAAAAGTGAAGACTGTGCTTACTTCGAAACTGTTCCTACAAGCTCCAGATTTTAACTGCCCCTTTCTGCTGCAAACTGATGCATCTGACATTGGACTGGGAGCAATCCTATCCCAATAGCTAGACAGTGAGGAGCATCCGATTCTTTTCATCAGCAGGAAGCTGACCCCGGCCGAGAAGAACTACACCACCGTAGAGAGGGAAGCTCTGGCAATCAAGTTGGCAGTGCTGGAGCTCCAGTATTACCTCCTGGGCAGTAAGTTCACCCTGGTGACTGACCCCTTTCAAATTGAACCATGGTTCACATCGTTTTCATGCCACTGTATATATATTTATATATTTGTGTGTGTGAGTTAGTGTGTGTGTATATATACAGCTGCGGAAAGAATTAAAAGACTATTCAAAATTTGTACATGTATTGTGGTCCTTTCAGTCAAGTGTTTGTTGAATTTCAACAAAATCAAAGCTCAGGAGGTGGGCTGTAAACCGGACAGTTCATCATGATACAATGCAATATCAAATTTCTCCGCCAGCAATGCAAAAATTTTGCAATACACTAGCAGTTCCTTTTTTTATGAACATTTAATTAAACTTTGAAAACCACACACTCTCTGTCCCTGATGGGGAATTTAATTCAATAAACTACACCGTTTCCGCTAGGATTTTGTTGAACTGTGGCTCTGGATGGCATCATAGGCTAATGAACATGTTTTGTGACACCATTTCGTAGTTTTGTGTGGCAACTTTCTAAACATAAAAGAAAATACAGCATATTGCCCAATCAAGCCATACTTATGTTAAGGTTTTCGGTTTCATATTTATATATCTTACAGCCAATTACATTGAAATTTTTTGGAAACACGTTTTTTGTACTCATTTATTCACGAGTCTGAAAGTCTAAAACGGTTCCAATGTGCATTTCCCACATATCGATACCAGCTGCACATTCTCGTTCTTTCTCTCTTTCCGACAGCGAGTTGACACGCACTGCACATGAAGACTTGGCGAGGGAGAGATGGGGGTGGCAGGGGTGAACTTGGTCTAAGTGTCCATCGGATAGCTGTTGCTAGAGGTAGAGCCAGCTGATAAAAAATTAGGCACATTTTACTTTGGCACAGTAATATACCATAGTTGTAACTAAGTTCAAAAATTAATTAAATATCTACTATTTTCATAAAGATAACTCCCGAAATTATGTTCTTCTGAATATAGCGATCGCTCTGGATTTATAACAAGCGTATGCATGACGTAGAAAGCGTAGAAAGGATCCTGTATGATTACAACAAGCACATCCTCAAAACTCAATCCCGCCACAAATTAAAATCAATCAAATTTATGCAATTTACACGGGTGATCCCAGAGAGGATACAAAAAAAAAACGTAAATCCCTGATTCACTTACTGCTATTAGCAAAACATTGTTAATGTAGGTACAGTATGTAGATATTCATGAATGTGTAAATTATAGGAATAAAAGCATATTGTTAGAATCAGACTGCTGTCTGGATGCTTTCGGTTTTAAGTAGGGAGGCTCCGATGAGGATTTTTACAGCCGATACAGAGTACAGATTTCTTGTCATAGTGATCGGCCGATACCGATCCCGATGCTTCAAGCTTGATATAACTGATATGTAAGCTCTCTGATCACCGTTAACCTTTTTTCAGTTCAATTTATACCATAGATGTTGGCTTTTAAAATAAAACAAAACTCTAAAAACATTATACAGTAATTATGTAATATATATTAACGTTATATAACTATTGTTTTAACAGAGTACTAAATAATCACAAAAAAAATATTCATTATGTAGTGAACCTTTTAATATGCCATTAAAATTAGACTTATGCGAAACAATATGCATGTCAGGTTACTCAACAAAGACAAGAATAAACACAACAAAATGGACCAGTCTGATGGACCAAGGTTTATTTAAACATTGTCCAAAAGTAAACTGTGAAAGACAAATAAACATTTAATCTCCTAAAATCGTCTGATGTAACTTAAACATTGCCCCATTCAAGTTGGAGGAGAACAAAAGTAATTTATATAAACTGCCTTTGCAGTTGCCAGGTTTTTGTATTCGGCAGAGAGGTTGCGCTAGACTTTTTCATTCTACAGGCTAGTAAAAAATCTGTCATACACTATTTTTTAACCGTCACTACGGTGCGAGGTGATGTTATGCGCTGATTAGCATGTTTGTTACTTCATCGCTATGTTCATGCGTTTACTCTCTGAACTTACTGAACTGAATACCCAATAAAGTTGAAGTCGTTTACATATTCAATGTTTCTGTTGTCCGACATAAAATAATAATCACAGACAAATGTTTATAATCATATGCCCAGTCAGTAACAATGACAGGTGCTTGTAAACGCTGTTTGGTAATCATTAATTTATTCACTTACAAGTAACTTTGAGCTGCTGTTTGGTTATGAATGTGCTAATGAGTTAATAAGTTGAGTTTTACTGTTTTGAAATGTATTCTGCCGATTTCCGTGTCTGGCAATAGCACTTTTAGCATAGCATTTAAAACTTGATTCTTCTGTAGTTATATCGTGTACTAAAGTAAACTTGCGTCATACAGTGCGCCTGCTGCAGCCATGTTACGGCAGCAAACTTCATGACGCCGGAAGGGGAGTATATTTCCTAATCAAATCGGCCTAAGAAAATCGCAAATTTTTATTTTCAGCCCGTCTTAGTACATGATATAACTACAGAAGAGTCAAGTTTTAAATAGAAAAAGTATCAAAACTCTTTGGTAATTTTTAACGCGATGCTGCTGGTCTACTTGGATTCAGTGATCTATGCTAAGCTATGCTAAAAATCGCCAGACCCGGATATCTGCAGAATACATTCCAAAACTGTAAAACTCAATTTATTAACTCTTGGAGAGTTGGAAATGAGAATTTTCCAAAAAAAAGTGGAATGTTCCTTTAATAACAATTATACTAAAAAAGTTTAAAAGTTAATTAATATTCAACTAGTGTAAAGTAGGCGTGGTATGAGAACTAATAGTATCCTTGTTTTCTGCAGTGAATTTGAAAACAAATAAAAGCAGTTGTTCACTTTTTGCATTCACAGATAAAGATGATGCACTATTAATTTAATTAAAATATGTTCATCTTACTTATCTGTTTCTGCTCTGTTGACATTACTCAGTTTTGCTTACAAGTAAATATTGTGAAATGGAATCTGTAACATACGTTGTTTCACCAATGAGCAATAACTGTGAAAATGTCAGTTCTGAGATCTGTCTTTCCATTCTCATTTTGATTTGCAAAAGTCACACAAATGTTTGCACATTTCTTAGTCTTTTATAAATAAATCATAGTAGAAGTCAAAATATTTAGTCTAGCTAACTTAAAAATACATATTTGTGTGAAGTGGCCACTTACCCAGTTCATCTGCAGGTTCTGGAACTCCAGACCAAAGTAATCGCTCTCTATAAGATTGATCCGTCTAAACATTTCAGATAAAAGAGTCTGACCATCGGCCTTTAACTAAAAGAAAAGAGGAAAACAGTGTTATTGATATAAAATATCTCAAGCTCGCAGGGCAGTCGCTTTCAGAAGGAAAAAGTCAATACTGGTTTTGTTTGTGTATGCTGTGCACAGATGCATGATTTGCAGGTCCAGAAACAACAGTGCCAAGAGATCGTCATGTTGTTATGAAAAGTGTTAAAATACTTTCGTAATGAATGGGAAACACTGTAACTGTATAAGCTGGTATAAAAAAAACATGGTCACAAAATTAACACACAAAACGGCGGATACATCATTGCATATATTAACTCTATATGTCAGAATTATTAGTAACATCTTTGTCAGTCTAGATAATGAAATACCTCCTGACAAAGTGCTGTCTGTATATGAACTTACTCTGCAAGCGACAGTAATTCATTAACTTCCACAGAGATATATTTACTTAGATGTTTGTCAGCAAAATAATAGTTATGCAATACATTATATTATAACTTAGGACATTTTAAACAATATGATATGATAGCTACATATGATGGCTTGGGAATTCCTGAGCATCAACCGGGTGAGTGGACAGCAGTATGAATAAGCAAAGATATTTAAAATCCGTTTTTATTCCCGTCTATTCACGTTTTAGCTTTATTGGGTTGTGACGAACTAGAAGTTGTCAGCAAAAAATTATGTCATGTCCACAAGGGGGCTATAATTTACCAGAGAGCTGCGGAGTATTGTGGGGAAATAAAGGAGAAGCAGATGAATAGCTAATAAACATTGTTGTACTGAAACTCTGAGCACTCTAGTTTTTCCTCTGATCTGAAATGCCAATGATGAGAATTATGGTCTATATATGTCACCAGATGTGTAAAAGTGATGGAGACCTGACTCATTGCAGTGGTTATGGATTAATACAGTGAACAGAACGACAGTGGGCAGTGAAAAGTCTAAAACGAATTTGTATTTCTCCTCATTGACGAACTTGGGGAGAGACTGATTTGCACCTGATTGCATCGCTGCCGGCGGCTAGTTTGTATCCTCTGACACTTGCTTCACATCACATTTGTTCCTGGTCTAAATATTAGTGTATTTTACTATAGTTACCTATCATTGTCGTTGCAGAATTATTTATAACTTTATTTTCTAAATCTATATTAATTGAAGCGTAACGCCGCTAGCATATTAGCGTGTTAGCTTGCCTTCTGTTTACAGTGTGGAATATCATCTCCCCCTATTTGTCTTGTATGCTAACTGTTTCTCTTTTTAAGCGTATATACTAAGACTCATCAAGCAACCTTGGTAAGTTAGGATTGCACTTCATACCCGGTGAGTTATGGCTTCTATTCCTATTGTTGTTACTTGCACCTCATGTCATATGTTTAGTTTAGCCTTCTCTGTCAGCGGCGAGGGTTTTACATGTGATAAATGCAGGGAAGTAGTTAGGCTGACGGAGAAGATCTTAGAATTAGAGTCTCGCATCCAATCTATATTTGAGGATAGTAAGAGTGTTAGGACTGTAGAAAACACTTCGTTTAGCAAAATCGTTTAGCAGAGTGAAGATATTTCGGATCATTATCTGATATTATGTTTGCTTCAATGGCCTACGGCTGCAAATCAAACTCCTTGTTACAAATATGGTAGAACGATTACTTCAACTACCAAAGATGCGTTTCTCGATAATCTGCCTGAATTGTCTAAAATATCTAGCAAGAGTAATAACGTTGACGATTTTGACACTACTATTGAAAATTTTAACTCTACTTTCTCGGAAATATTAGACACAGTTGCTCCTCTGCGTTTAAAGAAAATAAAAATAGCATTCCAACACCGTGGTATAATGAACACACTCAGACTCTAAAAAAAGCATCCCATAAAATGGAGCGCAACTTTAAGAAAACGAATTTAGAGGTATTTCGTATAGCATGGAAGGATAGTACTCGTAATTACAGGAATGCAATAAAAATGTCTAGATCCGCCTACTTTTCAACACTAATAGAGGAAAACCATCACAACCCTAGGTTCTTATTTAACACCGTGGCTAAATTAACAAAAAATAAGTCGTCATCGACGTCAGATTCTGATTATCAGCATAACAGTGATGAATTTATGAACTACTTCACGAGTAAAATCCAAGATATAAGAGAAAAAATTATAACAATGCAACCTGTAGTGAAATCCGCTGAACAAACTAACTACAGCACCCCTAAGGAGAAATTGCAATTATTTTCTACAGTAGATCACGATGAACTGTCTAAAATCATTAGATCATCTAAATCATCAACATGCATGCTAGACCCTATACCTATATAGAAATTATAGATCCTCTTCTTAGTATTATTAACTCATCTCTGACATTAGGACATGTGCCTAAAGCATTTAAGGTGGCTGTTATAAGGCCTCTTTTAAAAAAAACCAAACTTGACCCTAAAGAACTAGGGAATTACAGGCCTATATCGAATTTACCTTTTATATCTAAAGTTCTGGAAAAAGTAGTTTCAACTCAATTATGCTCCTTCCTCCAAAGGAATGACATTAATGATGAATTCCAGTCTGGATTTCGAGCATGTCACAGTACAGAGACTGCTTTGATCAGAGTTACAAATGATCTGCTTTTAGCGTCTGACCGTGGCTGTATTTCGTTATTGGTGCTGCTAGACCTCAGTGCTGCATTTGACACCATTGACCACAGCATACTTCTACATAGACTCGAAAATTACGTCGGCATTAACGGAATAGCATTGAAATGGTTTAAGTCTTATTTATCCGACCGTTTTCAATTTGTAGCAATAAACAATGAGGTGTCCCGCAAATCACAAGTCCAGTACGGTGTACCACAGGGCTCAGTCTTGGGACCCCTGCTCTTCGCATTATACATGCTACCTCTAGGAGATATAATAAAGCGACACAGAATTAGCTTTCACTGTTATGCTGATGATACTCAACTTTATATTTCCTCGATGCCTCATGAAACCCAGCAGTTTCATCGAATAAAGGATTGCATAGTTGACTTAAAAATGTGGATGAGTAACAATTTTTTACTACTAAACTCGGACAAAACAGAAGTGTTACTTACTGGACCGAAAACTGCTATGAGTAACGACCAAGAATACTGCTTAACGATTGACGGATGCTCCATAAAATCCTCGTCATCAGCTAAGAATCTTGGCGTTGTATTCGACAGTACTCTCTCATTTGAAAGCCATGTCGCCAACACCTGTAAAATTGCATTTTTCCATTTTAAGAATATATCTAAATTACGTCATATGCTGTCACTGTCAGATGCAGAGAAATTAATTCATGCATTCATGACATCAAGACTAGATTACTGTAATGCACTTCTAGGTGGTTGCCCTGCGGGCCTATTACAAAAACTGCAACTGGTTCAAAACGCGGCAGCTCGAGTTCTTACACGTACAAAAAAGTATGAGCATATAACCCCGGTTCTGTCAACCTTGCACTGGTTACCTATAAAGCATTGCATTAACTTTAAGATCTTGCTTATTACCTATAAAGCCCTACATGGTCTAGCGCCGCAGAATTTGAATGAACTTCTATTGTATTACAGACCTCCACGTACATTACGCTCTAAGGGGTCCTGTCAGTTGGTAATACCTAGAATTTCAAAATCAAGTGCAGGTGGTAGATCCTTTTCTTATCTAGCGCCTAAACTTTGGAATATTCTTCCCTGCACGGTCCGGGAGGCAGACACACTCTGTCAGTTTAAATCTAGACTAAAGACTCATCTTTTTAATCTTGCATACACTACACCTCCATAATATTAATCCTCAGAGGATTTAGGCTGCATTATTTAGATCAACCGGAACCAGGAACACATCCAACAACAAATGATGTACTTGTTGCATCAAAGAGTGCAAAACAGTACTCTACTCTCAGCCAGTCTTGTCTCTTTGTTCCAAGGTTACCGCAGGATGCAGTTCATGCCCAGACCTGATGGCAGAGCTGAGAATGGGAAGCGGTGACCTGACAAGTGCTAAGAGGATAGAGCTGGATAAAGGACGCGACAACTTTGTTTTTCCTACAACATTTCAAATGCTATTAGATTGTTAATGATAATCTTTAATCCTTAATTTTTATATTTTTATTAAGCCTTGTTGTGCAAGCACTGTTGAGCTTGTGCAGAGGCAGCAGCTTTTGCCAGAGGGGAACTGGAATCCCCTGGTTGGGCCTGGGTTCCCCTGAGGGTTTTTTTCTCGATGGGAGTTTTGGGTTCCTCACCACCGTTTGCATATTGTTTTGCACTATCTGCCTGGCCGGGGGGGCTGCTTTAGAATTCATACTTGTATTAAATGTGTCTCATGTACAGCTGCTTTTTAACAATGAAAATTGTTATTGAAATAAAGTTGAGTTGAGTTGAGACTGAAGCCACAACCAATTATTTCCTGGGTTTTATCCTTTTCCCTAAAGTTTTGTTTGAACTACTCAGGTTGAATCAATAGCCCATTTTACATATACAGACTTTGCTGCTAAATTGCCAGAAAATTGCAGTTAAGAGATCATGTGTGAACAGAACCTTTCTGGTAAATCAGTACTCACAATTTTCAGGTCATGCTACAAATTCTATTACTGGAAAATTGGAAGTATGAGGCACAGTGCAAATGAAAAATGAGGATTACCGGTAAGAGCACATACAACCCATGACGCTTAGGCTGCTTTGGGCCACAAACCTCTAAACCAGATGAAGTGCACACTCTGCGCTGTGTATCCCTTCAAATTTCTGCATTGAAGTTGTTCAAAACAATGCCAAATACTTTCTCATGTATTCACCAAACTGCTAACAACCCTCGAGCACCTTCTGTGTACTAGAGGCTGACATATTTGGGGGAATCCCATGGGTCATGGGAATCCCGCGGGATAGAAAATCACAATTTATCACGTGACTGGGAAGGGATAAGAAAAAAAGTGGGTGTGGGCGGGACCGGGAACCATAACAACAATATGATAACCAACTTTGTATACTAATACACCGTTTATAGAAATAAACTATATGCTTTCATTTTTTGTAATTTTTTGCGAAGTTGCAAGCAGCTTTGGTAGATGTGTTCTCGCCCCTACCAGGTCGCACTAAACTCGTCGAGCACCATATTGAGACTTAACCGGACGTGGCGATTCGCAGTCGGCCCTATAAGTTACCTGAACACAAGAAAAAGGTAGTTCAGGAAGAATTAAAGACAATGCTAGAGTTGGGGGTAATAGAAGAGTCCCATAGTGATTGGGAGAGCCCGATAGTTTTGATCCCTAAAACCGACGGCTCAGTCCGATTCTGTGTGGACTACAGAAGGGTGAATGCCGTGTCGAAGTTCGGTGTATATCCGATGCCACGGATTGACGAGTTGCTGGATCGGCTTGGCTCGGCTCGTTTTTTTTTGACACTGGATTTAACGAAAGATACTGGCAGATCCCCTTATCTCCCCTATCCAAAGAGAAAACCGCCTTCACCACGCCGTTTGGATTACACCAATTCATGACACTTCCATTCTGCTTATTCGGAGCTCCGGCCACCTTCAAGCGGCTCATGGACCGCCTGCTGCAACCACATGCTGGATATGAGGCCGCATATCTAGACAACATAGTCATTTACAGCAATGACTGGGAGCGGCATATGCACCTTCTCCCAGAGGGGCCGGGCTGACGGCTAACCCTAAGAAGTGTGCAATTGGGCATGTGGAGGTAAGGTATCTAGACTTATACTTGGGTCATGATCAGTTGAGTCCCCAAATTAATAAGACTGCAGCAGTTGCAACCGCAACGAGACCCAAGACCAAAAAGGAGGTGAGGCAGTTCCTGGGGCTGGCGGGATACTATAGAAGGTTTGTATCTAATTATTAGGACCTCACCAACTGACCTCACTAGAAAAGAGGCACCAGGGACGGCCAGTGCTGTACCTCAGTCGGAAGCCCTCTAGGAGAGAGACGAAGTACAGCACCATCGAAAAGGAGTGCCTGGCGATCAGGTGGGCCATACTCACCCTCCGCTATTATCTCCTGGGACGCAAATTCACGCTCCATTCGGACCACGCTCCCCTCCAGTGGCTCCACCGCATGAAAGATACCAACGGGCTGAAGCATTGGATAGAATCCGGCTATCTTGAGTGGAATTCAAACGGACCATGATCCGGAAAAGTCAAAGAAGAGAAGTTGTTATATTATTATTTGTAGACCAGAGCGCATTGGCGCAAAGTCTCACGGAGAGAATCTAAATAAAGTGATTCTTGTCTCCCAGTCCACGCTGACCCCGCCTCCTTTCTTCCTTATTCCTACGAACTTGATTACATATAGTTTTCAGCAGTTTTGAAAGGATGACAGCTCAATTTGTCACATATTTAATTAAAACAAAGAAATCAAGGGGAAAAATAAAGTAATTTCATACTTTTCTACTCGATTAAAGCTGCGAGCAGTGACGATTGGGCCCTTGCAAAAGTGCCACTGCAACCCTGTGCCGCCACCACCACTCGTTGGCTCTGGAATAGCGAACGGTGAGCAATGTGCATGTAGGTAGTTACATTATAGAAAGACTGTAATTTATTTGCAGGTCCCAGATTTCATGCTCCCACTTTCCAGTTCCTGCTCCAAATATTGACATATTTAACACGTCTTTAAGAGAATGACTTATCAAACATGTAACGCTGAAACTTTTCAGAGACATTATGTGGATTATTTTACATTGCAGAAAACACCTGGATTTGCAGCCCTTTAAAGGGGTCTAACCACCCGACTACCTGCCCCTTAGATCCCGTCCCCACTCATCTCTTCCAGGCCATCTCTCCATCGGTTGTTCCCTCTCTGACCCACTCATAACTCGTCTCTCACCACTGGTACATTTCCTACACTATTCAAAGAGGCCCGTATTACCCCACTACTAAAGAAACCTACTCTTAATCCTGCACTGTTAGAAAACTACAGACCAGTATCCCTCCTCCCCTTCGTTGCGAAAACTCTAGAACGTGTTGCATGTAACCAACTCTCATCCTTTCTCACCCAGAACAACCTCCTGGACAGCAAACAGCCTGGTTTCAAGAGTGGTCATTCCACTGAGACTGCGCTGCTCTGTCATTGAAGCCCTGAGACTGGAAAGAGCTTCCTCCAACTCATCTGTGCTCATCCTACTGGATCTATCTGCCGCCTTTGACACCGTTAACAATCACATCCTCCTGTCCACCCTCAAGGCTATTGGGGTCTCCGGAATGGTGCTACCATGGTTCAGATTCATCCTCTACAATATTAGGAAAAAGTTCAGACTGGACTACTGCAATGCGCTACTGGGTGGACTTCAAGCTTGCACAACCAAACCTCTACAGATGATCCAGAATGCCGTGACAAGAGTTCTCTTTAATGAACTGAATAGAGCACAAGTCACTCCTCTATTCATTAATCTACATTGGCTCCCTATAGTCACTCGCATCAAATTCAAGAGTCTGCTCCTGGCCTAAAAGACCACCACTGATTCGGCACCCCCTTATCTTAACTCGCTAATGCAGACATATGTACCCGCCAGATCACTACGTTCTGCAAACGAACGATGTCTTGTGGTGCCATCCCAAAAAGGTAGAAGACCTCTCTCAGACACCTTCTCTGGATCGGTTCCACCTATGTGGAATGATCTGCCCGCTGCTATAAGATCTGCAGATTCTGTACCCATCTTTAAAAAACGTCTGAAAACACATCTCTTCCGTCAACATCTGACTGACCAGTTCTGACTTCTATTCTCTAATAGTAAAAAAATCTCTAACTTATCTCTGTATACGGTGTCAGGTTATATGAGACGTCTTCTTTTTTTTATTGCACTTGTGCTTTTGTTCTTATGCTGTCCCAATTGCTTCTATTGCTTACCCCACCTGTATGTCACTTTGGATAAAAGCGTCTGTTAAAAAAAAAAGACTAAATGTGGCTAAGATGCAAGAAACAAACAAAGTTTTTAAGTACAGGGAACTGTGTGCACGTGAACACTGTATGATGTCCAAGGATGTTGCAAGCAGCAGGGCTACTGTCAGACCGTCCGCTCCGTCTCAAGTACACAAGTTACCAATCAGTTAAGATGCTTTAATTCAGAAATTTACTCCACCTTGGCAAGTTTCATGCAGAGTCTTTCTCTGACACTTTAAAATGCTCCAGACAGTGTCAACATGTTTGCTGCATTAATAAAGCGCATGCGTCACGCTCAAACAGACACACCTGACCTTCACTATCGCAAGAGTAAGCAGTCCATCTTGTCGCAGCGCAGACAACCTTTATGGTAAGCGGTTGGCTCGTGGGCGGGCTCTTTCACATTTGTCCTTGCTGTCCATTAGGACAATAAAGAAATAGGATCCCTGTCTCAGTACAGGGATCCAGAATTAGAAAAAACAAGTAAGAGTGCTGAGGGAGTGCTACAGTACAGGAATACTACGTGATACGTCCAACTGATTTTGAGGGGTCATGTGACACAGCTAAAAACGATTATCATCATTTGTTTTTGATGTAATGAAATGTGTATACTATAGGCTGCAACAAACGATTATTTTGATAGTCGATTAATCTAACAAATATTAGATTAATTAATATGCTAAGCGTCTATTATTTCATTGACTAATTGGTACGTTTTTAATGATTATTCAGCTTTTGCAACTAGTTAAAACATTAAGTTACACATACTTTAGCGTTTTTTAACATTTTATCCAAAGTTCAATGGCTCAAAGTACATTTTCTGTAAGGAATATATAGACAAACAATATGTCCAATAAATAACAGAGTTTCTGCTTTTAAACAAAGGAAACCGTATTCTTCAATCTTGATTTGTTCTTTTTTTATCACTCCTTAGATGTGGGTAGGTTTCTTCAAAAATGCATCACTTTGATTAAAAGATAATTTTGAGATAATTAAAGTTTTTTGTCAAAGATTCCGCACAGATTACACTCAGAACAATCATTAAAAACCGATAAGAAATATCGGTTCTAGGTTCTGGGATTCTGTACTTTTTCCCAAAGGTATGTAACAGCGCCACCTGCTGTACAACAGTATAAACACTGATTGCCATAATAACTCGTTTTTGTTGGGGAACCGTTTTTTTTAAATGAAGAGATAAATCATCAATGTCGGTGAAAGTGTTAATGATAAAGAGCAAGTAACAGAAGAAAATATTAAAAAAATAAAGGCATGATATAAGACTCCTATCACTAAACGTCCCTCTCTTATAATCATTTTCCTCTCATGTAATACCTAATAGTGTTATAATAATCAAAACAGGCTTGACTCCTATGCTCGATTAAAGCTTTATACTTTGCAAAACAAATAATAACATTACTGTAATTATATGATTATTGTTGTTGTTATTATCATTACTATTATTACTGCATTCTCTCATAAAAAGATTTACCGCCAAGTTAGTTAGTCAGCTCTAGATTGAGAACAGTCAACTTTTCTCCTGCTTCTGCTCCGGGATGTAAGCAATTCATTGTTACAATACACATTTTAAATTGGTTATAATTCTTTACAACTACATATAATGCATTTCAACACACATTATGAATAATAATAATGCATTTTACCCTTTAATAACTCTTTATAATGCATTATACATACATGCTTCAAGAAAAGTGTTACCAAATATGTTACTTACTAATATTAATTTGTTAATTCATGAGACATTCTCTTCTGGAACGGAGAAAGCTTAAAATAGCTCCTGTAATCAGTGATCGGTATCAGCCGATATAGCTTTCAGTGATCGAGGATCGGCTCCAAAAATCCTGATCGGAGCACCCCTAATCGGATATCTGTTTTCTAATATCGGATTCACATATAAGCTCTGCCATCTTGTGGCCGTTTAGAGAATCACGTGCAGGACTGTCACTGCAGCAGAGATTCAGCATGTAGCTTACTTTTAAACAAGATTAACTTGTTTAAAACACTCCAAAGTTATACTTTCATCGATTATATAACCATTATTTCACTAATAAACATTTAAATAAATACAGCCCTGTGGAATTAATTATTTATGATCTCCACAAGCGATCGCAGTTTTAATATAACGTAAGTAATTGCATATATAAACAGTGCCAGACTGACAAAAATATTATTAACGTAACACCAATTGAGATATTCAATGATTTATATGCCGTTTTGTTTGTTACTTTCATGACAATATATTTATTCTATAATTTCACATACATTGCATTTACTTATTTGGCGTCACATTTTTTAATGTTTTTATCCATCCGTGATAGTGACTGTTTCTGTGATCAATTAACTAAAAGATAAACAACGCTTCCGCATCGTCTCTCTTTCCTAACCTGTCTGATGCAAGTTGACGAGCGACTGCATGCGCGTTCTTTCTCAAACTCCATGTGTGTGTGATTCCTAGGTCCTTACCAATGAGTTTGGTGCAGTGTTTGTATTTCAGACCCCTCTATTAATTGGTGTATAGATGCAAATGTTTTGCTTTGTATGCAAGGAGGGAGTGATTGTTCTAAATAAAATAGTTTGTTCAGTTGTGTTGTAATCGGTTTGTCAAAAACAGAAGTTTAACAGTAAATAAAAATCTGTTCTTCATATCGGGTATCAGGCACATAAACATGCAAATAATCAGCACCTGTATCTGTTTTATAAAAACAATATAGGTTGATCACTAGTCAGTACTAATGACAAGTGAAAACACACAGGTTGCTTTGCGAGCATATGTTAACATTATTCTCCTATATATACGGTACATTTACGTCAATTCAGACTGTTGATAAATAGTACTCACATCGGCAGTTTTGTCTGTTTCAGTCGGTCTCGATCCCTCTTGAGGAACAACTTTGAAGCTAATCCTGCTTGTGCTGTCCCAGGTTGAAAAGGCACTCCAGTTTTAAGTGATTCTCGCAAACAAGCAGGATTTTACTTATGATTTCTGAGGGATTTTCAATAAATATAAAATAAATCCACTGCTGTCTCCTCCTAGGTTTGGACTCTGTGCTCGCTACATTGCAGGATGTCCACGAACTTTAGCCATGGCGTGACGTACACCGCTGTCGCTTGTGAAAACAACAATGGCGGGGCGTGGTGAGTGGAACTGTGTCGATTAAGGGGCGGTAACATTATAATAAATTCTGCTTTGGACATGGCTCGATTTCTCACATGCTTGTAGGTTAAGGTTAATTATGCTAAATTACAGTCACTATTTTTCCACCCAATCATTTTATTTATATTACGCATCAGAAATACCAGCTTGGATTGGGCGGATCGGGATGCTGAGCATGTAAGACGTGTCTCCCTTCTGCTCCGCGAGTTTGTGCTTATTTTAACTTTTTAACAGTTTCTTTTCACTAATTTGGCCGGTGCACAATGGTAACAAATACTTGGTTAGTTTCCGTGTGTTTTGGGGGAATTTCAACCGACAATGGCAGCTGCACGTGGAAACCCGGCTCGCACAGGCCGTTCTAAGGCCTCTCCCTCCACTGAGCCCGCATCTCCGGCGAAGACGGTCACGGACTCCGAGTGTGCCCCCAATTTCGAGCACCTCCGGGTTATGTTAGACAAGTTGAAAGGGGACATTTGCGGCAAAATAGACTCGCTGTCTTGCGAACTTCGAGCGGACATTTCGTCGGTAAGAGAGGAGCTTAGGCACGCAATTGAACCGATGCAACAAAAACTTAGCTCCCATGATCAAACTATCACGGAGTTGCAGCGCGCGTGCACTGATCACAGTGACCTGCTAACTTCACTGGATTCAACTGTTTGCACGCTGAAAGCCGAGGTTAAACTGCTGACCGATAAATGTGAGGACCTGGAGGGTAGAGCGAGGAGGAACAACATACGGCTGGTAGGTGTGCCGGAGGGGACCGAAGGTGCGCGACCGACCGAATTTATTGCCAAGCTGCTGAGGGACTCCCTCGGCCTGGAGGAGTTGCCCCTGCTCGATCGTGCGCATCGCACTCTCCGATCCAAGCCCAGTGATGGTAAACCACCTCGACCCTTTGTGATTCGTGTGCAATTTTTTCACGTGAGGAATGATATTTTTCGCCGGGCCAGCGAGGCTCCTCTTCTCCACCAAGGCAAACGACTGTTTCTCTTTCCGGACTATACTTCGTCAGTTGCTAAGAAACGTGCTGCATTCACGGACGTTAAGCGTCTGTTACATTCGTGTCCTGGAGTAAAGTTTGGGTTGAGGTTTCTTGCGACGTTGAAGATCACTCTTCCCGGTGGAGCCACACACACAGAGGACTCAGCCACTGCAATGGACTTTGCCAAGGTGAACTTAAAGTCTTGCGTCTCTTCTGGAGCTACAGTTTGAAAGCGGCTGGCAGTTTGTTTGGTGAACCGGGGGTTAATTTACCCGTTTTCGGTTGGTATTAGCTACCCCGAGTTAAGTTTGTGTCACTTGAACTTCAGTCACTTTTCATATTTTGCTACTGTGTTTGTTTACATATTTATTCTACTTTATTACAAACTTGCATGAGCACTAACGTTACTGGTTTGTGCTGTTAACGGAGCGTGTTAGGATGTTTTTGGTAGTTCGTGGGTTTAGCGCGCGTCTTGTTTGGGAAGACGCTTCAGCTTGTGGGGTGGTGGGTGGGAGTGTGAGGAGTTCTCTTTTTTCTCGCTGTGTTTTTTGTGTTTTGTTTAGTCAGGTCGCTCATGTTTTAATCTATTTCTGTGTCTGTTATAGCCTACATTTCACGCTGCAGTGTACACTAATACTTGACTAGCATGCAGCAGTCTAGGATGTCACGAAAATCAGGGACAGGACTCAAATTTGTTAGCTGGAACTGTAATGGTCTAAATCAGCCTATTAAACGTAGTAAAGTTCTTCACCATCTTCAACAATTAGGTGCCCATATTGTTTTCCTTCAAGAGACTCACTTAAATTTTTCCAGCCATATCAGATTAAAGGGGAGGTGGGTCAGTCAAGTATTTAATTCTAGTTTTAACGGTAAATCTAGGGGTGTTGCAATTCTGATTCACAAATCTGTTCCTTTTGTGTGCTCCAATGTAATAGCTGTCCCCAATGGAAGGTTTGTGTTTGTAACGGGACAGCTATATAGTAATTCTGTGATTCTGGCTAATGTGTATGGTCCAAACTGGGATGACGACAATTTTTTCCAGCAATTGTTCGCCAAATTACCTGATATGTCCACTCATCTACTTATTATGGGGGGTGACTTCAACTGTTGGCTTAATCCTGTATTGGATCGTTCTTCTACTAGACCAAGATTGCCATCAAAGTCCTCTAAGACCATTTTATCCTTTATGGATGAGTTCTCAGTCTCTGATCCATGGCGTTTTCTCAATCCGTCTGGTAAAATGTATTCTTTTTTCTCTCATGTACATAACTCCTTTTCTCGTATTGATTACTTTCTCCTGGATAACCGCTTTCTCCATTCTGTTCAGTCTTGCTCTTATGAGGCTATTCTAATATCAGATCATGCTCCGACCACACTGGAGTTATTCATACAGGAGCGCGGACGTATATGCCCCCCTTGGCGTCTCAATACGCGCTTGCTATCTAATGAGGATTTTGTTAAGTTTGTTTCTAATCAAATTGACTTCTTTCTTACTACCAACAGAACTCCAGGGATCTCAGCCTCCCTTCTTTGGGAGACTATGAAAGCATACATTAGAGGTGAAATTATTTCATACAGCAGCTATGAGAACAAACAAAGGAAAAAACAATTAAAGGAATTGAGGGTACGAATCTCCCAGCTTGATGATATCTATGCTTCCTCCCCATCCCCTAACATAAATAAGGATCGTCTCTCTCTTCAGTTTGATGTTATCTCTACTAAAGAGGTTGAGGAGCTTTTGTTTAAAGCTAAATATTGTTATTATGAATCTGGGGATAAGGCGACCAAACTTTTGGCCCATCAGCTTCGACAGGCTTCCTCCTCTCAGCAGATTTCACAAATGAATACTCCTTCTGGCGTCACAACCGATCCTAATACAATTAATGATCAGTTAAAACGGTTTTACTCCTCTTTATATACTTCTGAGGTTGGGTCTGATTTGTCAGCCCTGGATAGTTTTTTTGACTCACTGGAGTTGGTTAAGGTAGATGCTAATATTGCTGAGCAGTTAGAGGGCCCAATCACCATAGATGAACTTAAACGGGCAACATTTTCTATGCAATCGGGAAAGTGTCCAGGCCCGGACGGTTTTCCGACCGAGTTTTACAAGACATTTTGTGACAAATTAGCACCAGTTTTGATAGAAATGTTCAATGAATCTCTTACTCTTTCTAAATTTCCACAGACTCTAAATCAGGCCTCCATATCATTACTCCTAAAAAAAGAATAAGGACCCTCTGTCCTGCTCAAGTTACCGTCCAATTAGTCTTTTATCTGTAGATGTAAAACTTCTGTCCAAATTATTGGCTCTGCGACTGGAATCAGTTTTGCCTTTGATAATCTCTCCTGACCAGACAGGTTTTGTTCAGAACAGACACGGGTTCTTTAATCTTAGACGACTTCTCAATTTTATTTATAATCCTTATACGTCAATGGGGCCGGAAGCCGTTATATCGTTAGATGCGGAGAAGGCTTTTGACAGAGTGGAGTGGAACTACCTTTTTTACGCTTTGGAGAGATTTGGTTTTGGTCAGGAGTTCATTTCTTGGATTAAGTTGCTCTACTCATCCCCTGTGGCTTCAGTCAGAACTAATGACACCCATTCAGATTATTTCCCTTTGCACCGCTCCACTCGTCAGGGCTGTCCTCTGAGTCATCTTTTATTTGCTGTTGCTATTGAACCTCTGGCTATTGAGCTTCGTTCAGAGCCATGCATCATTGGAATAACAAGATTTGGTCTTGAACAGAAGGTCTCTCTGTATGCCGATGACTTATTACTTTATGTGTCCAATCTCTCTGTTTCAGTTCCAGGTGCTCTTGACATCCTTAGTTCTTTTGGTCAGATTTAAGGCTATAAACTAAATTTGGACAAGAGTGAGCTTTTTCCTTTAAATCAAGGTGCCCAAAATGCTGCTCTGGGTTTCCCATTTAAAATTGTTCCATTTGGTTTTAAATACCTTGGTATCCAGATTAGAGACCGATTCGAAGATTTGTTTGATTATAATTTTGCCCCTTTGTTAGATCAGATACGGATAGACTTTCAACGGTGGTCACTGTTACCTCTCTCCCTTGTGGCCAGGGTCAATTCGGTTAAGATGAATATCCTCCCCAAATTGTCCTATCTCTTCCAGAGCATACCTGTCTGTCTCCCTCAGTCTTTCTTTCACAAATTAGACAAATCAATCACTGAGTTTATATGGAACGGGAAGGTCCCTCGTTTGCGAAAGGAGCTGTTGCAGAGACCTAGGACCCTTGGGGGCTTGGCCCTTCCTAACTTGAGGTTTTATTACTGGGCATCCATCCTTCGAGTAATTCAGCTTTGGATTTCTCTGGAGGGGGTACCAGTTTCTCCTGCATGGTTGAATATGGAGATGTTTTCTGTCAAACCTGCTTCGTTGACTGCTCTCACCCATGCTCCCCTTAACTTTTCTCCCTCCCCTTTTTGCAATAATATTTTAGTTAAATCAACTTTTAAAATTTGGAAACAAATTCGACGCTATTTTGGTCTACAGACCTTCTCTTTCCTAGCACCTTTATCAGCAAACCCCGTTTTTCATCCTTCCTTAATTGATGGGGCTTTTTCTCTGTGGTCTGACTGCGGCATCAAGGCATTTAGGGACTTGTATATTTCTGGTACATTTGCATCATTCCAGCAACTCTCTGACAAATTCCATTTGCCTAGACAGCATTTTTTAGATATCTTCAGGTTCGTAGTTTCATCCGCAATCTTAGGCCCAATTTCCCAGGTCTCCCAGAGGCCTCTCTAATTGACTCTTTTTTTAACCCCATTGCCTACCATTAAGGGTGCAATTTCACGTTTATACAATCTTATCTATTCTTTGCAGTTTACCCCGCAGCATAAAATTAAATTTCAATGGGAGGAGGATCTAGGGGAGGGGATCTCGGAGGAGCTGTGGGATGCCATTTTGCGTCGGGTTCACTCCTCATCTATTTGTGCTAGACATGGTCTGACCCAGTGCAAAATTATACATCGTGCTCATCTCACTCGAGTTAGGCTTTCCAAAATCTATAAGGATGTCGATCCCATGTGCATTAGATGTCATCAGGCTCCAGCTACCCATGCCCATATGTTTTGGTCTTGCCCTTCACTATTTAATTTTTGGACACATATTTAATTCTATCTCTGTTTGTACAGGGGTTCAATTTGATCCAATAGCATGCACTGCTTTGTTTGGGGTTTTACCTCCTACTTTGCAGCTTCCTAAATATAAAGCGGACTTTGTAGCCTTTGTCTCCTTACTGGCTAGACGTTTGATTTTATTGAGGTGGAAGTCTCCTGCGCCGCCTTCTCACTCGTCTTGGATCAGGGACATCCTTCAGTTTGTGAAGTTGGAGAAAGTTAGGTGCTCAATACATGGTTCCCTTGCAAAGTTTAATAAAACTTGGGGCCCATTTTTTGCACATGTTGAGGGATTGATTTTTACGGCTATTCCAGAGTAGTAACCCTGACTGTCCACTAAGTGTGAGGTCTTTCTTGTGTGAATTTGAAGTATGCTGGGGTGTTTTTTATTCATCTTTGTGTAAGTGAACATATTGGGCTTTTATTATGCAGTGGGTGACCATGTAGTGTTTTTTTTGTTTTGCTCTGTGTATTTGTTGTTATTGTATTTTTTTTGTCTTGTCTGTTGTATTTGACACTGTTTTGACTCTCGAATTGCTACCTCTTGATTTTGTTATGTCACTAAAAAATCAATAAACAAATGTTTAAAAAAAAAAAGAAATACCAGCTTGTCCACATTGTTGGGAAGAAGTGAGCTTCTTGACTTATTCACAATGAAGCCGTCCTTCGAAAAGTTGTTCTCTGATGGTGTGGAGGGGATACAAAGAAGGCGCTTAGCTGCTTTAGCGAGGTTTGGATATAGTTCTTCGATTTTTTGCCACCATGTCAACGGTCCCGTATGAACCTGTGATTTGTATGTAAAAAACATCTTTATTTCATTCTTCTCTTCTGCATGCTCCTACTCATAAATGGTCATCAGCATGCTGATTTTTATTTTTTGGTGGGGGCTCACCCTCATCTGTAGACTGTAGTACTAAACTTTTTGCCAGATCCAACACTGGTGTATGCTTCTTCCGATTTGTCAGTGTCAAGGAATGACAAGCTCTTAAAACGTGGGTCACGAGCTTGTGTATAAATGCTGGTCGCGAAATTTTCCTTTCAATCTCTTGTCAATTTCTTCTGCGAGTCGTATCTTCAGTGCTTTTGTGGTCAGGCTGTCCTCATCGTGCAGCACCAAATGGCGTTTGTTCATATTTATTAACAAATAAATTTATTGAAATTAACTGTTTGCGTTGATCTCACATTTCTTTTGATGTCATATACTGCCCAAGATGCACAGCACCGTGAAGTTTTAACGTGCATACTTACTGTGTGATGTCACATAAGTTTATTTATTTGATTTGATTTCCTGACTAACCGACCAATGAAAACGTATTTGTGGTTAGGAAGACGTGACGAGAGCCGTGAGGCGGGGCCGGTGATGTGTTTGATGGTATGAATCAGCTGTGCGCACACCGGTCCCGGATATCTCATGGTGGAGATTGGGAGCATAAGAGGACGATCGACGGACTGTTGACGAGAGAAGACCGGGCCCGGACATGTTTTACGTTTGTATTTATGTTCTTGTGGCCGTCGGACGACCGTGAGGTGGCTGCCAGCATTTTACTTCAGTGTTTTTGTTTGCTTGTTTTATTAAAACAATATTTAAATGTCTGCCGGTTCCTGCCTCCTTCCTTCCGTTTAATGAACCTCGATACAGTATTCGACCAAGCCTCCTTAACATTGACTAACGTTTGGTAGACTATTTGGGGACAGCCCTAATTAATTTCGTATTTATTTATTAATGTATTACATAAATTTCAGTAAATTTTTAGTGATTCTTTTTTCTTACCTCACCCCATGACTCTGGTGCTATCAAATCACATCTCTCACAACATTAAAAAAACTACTTAAAACCCATCTCTTCTGTGAATACTTGACAGACAAATGAAAAAAAAATACTAACCCTCTCTCTTTCTCTCAACAGGTAGTGGTCTAGCTCTAGTTGAAACTAGTAACTTTGTATTAGCACCTATTGTCTTATTGCTCCTGTATGACATATCGCTTATTGCACCCTGAACTCGCTGTTAGTCACTTTGGATAAATGCATCTCCTCAATGACTAAATGTTAATGTAATAAATGTAACATTAATAACGTTTATTCAGAGCGAATGAGACGAGTGGGTGAAATCATTGATCGGCACACATACATAGAGAACTATGATAAACACGGACACACAAACGTGCATCACATGTGAGAACTGTTGAGGAGACTTTACCCACACTGGCACTATTTCAAACATCTTAATTTAACAAGAGCGAATACGACGATTGGATATAATCATTGATGAGCAGAGCAAACATATACATCAATATTTTTGACAACACTCGCAGGCGGCAAAAAACGTGAGGCATTTTTTTATAAAAAATTAAATTAATTCATCCAAACAGAAAAGTTTACTGGAGGCGGCCACCTCAAAAATTTATATCCAGGAAAAACCCTGGCTATGTGCGAACAAAGTTTCACCTCCTTAATACTATTCATCAGTGCCATTGAATATGTTGGCTTTTATAACTGCAAATGTTGGTCTTGCTACTGTATAAAAAACCTGCCAATTACAACCTGCCAGTTCTTAATAAATGTTGTTTGTATATCTGGAGTTTGTAACAAAAATAATTTCCCCCTGGGATCATTAAAGTATTTCTGATTCTGATTCTTTAGCAAGTCTACTGTTGTGTATTTCACAACAGAGTTTTGACTGATTTTCTGTGTGTTCGGAGTGTGTTTTTATACTTTTATAGTATCACTCATTTAAATGGGAAGCTTTTTATATTTTGTACCTTTTGTACCCTTCGGTTATGGTATTTATCGTTTTTATTGTTAACAAACAAACCACATCCATCCCCCGCACTTTTGAAAAGCTTGCTACGCCCTTGCGTATCGGCCAGAATTCCAATCCAGAGTATCGGATCCGTGCATCCCTAATATTGATCAGTTTGGCAGTCACACCAGTACGACCATTAAGAAAAACTTTTGTCACACTGGCAGGAAAAATTGTCGCAAAATGCTACCATTTAGTCGCAGTCTAGAGCCCTGATGACCCCATTGTTATATGATCTTAACACGAGAATATCCCATCCTACATCAAAACTGACTCTGTAATCCAACATAACTACTAATCCCACATTTACCATCATTTAGGTTAAAGGCAAATCAATTCTGTAAAATAAGTATAAACCTTCAGTAAAAAGCCTTTGCTTGACCTGTTGGCAACAGTGAAAGTGTTTTGAAAATGTCCTGCTAATTTTCAAAACTGCAAACAAACCCAGTATCACTGGGGTCTCCAACCCTGCTCCTCGTGAGCTACCGTCCTGAAGATTTCAGCTCCAAGCCCAATCAAACTCAGCTGAAACATTCAATCAGGGTGTTGAGGGTTGCTTGTTAATAACAAGCAGGTGTGTTGAAACACGGTTGGAGCTGCAGTCTGTGGTAACTCTCATCCCTGCAGTAAGGGTTGGAGATCCCTGCAGTAACACAATCCTAAATCTCTTTTGTCGTAAAATTCTGATGTAACAATGCAAGTAACAATGTTTCCTCCCTAAAACGTATTCCAGATCCCAGAGAAATTCATCAATTGTGATAAATCAACACCAAGTCAATTAACTAAAGCATTTTTCAGATGTGTAACTACACACAACCATCAGACAGCTCTCAGAAAGTGGCCTCTGGTGTAAAACAAAACGGACTTAAAGACACAGGATTTAAATGCTAAAGCCATGTGGCAGCTGTCACCCGCCATAAGCGGCACGCAAAGCTAGACTGCCAGAGGTCTCCAGAGAGATGGTTGTTTATAATCGACAACATATGTCAACGGACAGAAGTAAACATAGCTTACAGCCTTCAATTAAATAAATTTTACATTTTGATTACGTTTATTAAATAAACACAGATATTTGTAAAAAAAATTATGGCAATCAAATGTGTTTTTGTGCAGCATAAGCAAACAAGATAACACGGCAAACAATTAGAAACAATTAGAAAACGGAGGTTAAAAAGACTAACCTCCAGCTCAAAGAATTCCTGAGCATCATCCAGTCCCTGAACGCGGATTTGCAGACCCTTGGTGTGGCTTTTCCATCCTGCTCCCATAGTCGTTTTAAGGCTTTGCCCGGGCTCCAGAGTGCTGACACTGGTGTTGAAATGCGCTCCAAGTCGTGTGCCAGGGGTCTGAAGGGCACTGTAGGTGCCCTCAATCTCACCCATAGCTACATCAGATTTTATATACAATACCAACAGAATTACCACAGCTGTAATAGGGTGACACACTAAAGCTCAACTCAAAATAAACGTTTATATAAATTTCAAGTCACAAGTCACAGTAATAAATGATTTACTACATTTTTGCTAAATTTAGCACAACTACCATAAGGTCAAGGTGTGAAATAAGGGAAGCGTCACTGCAGTGCGCGAGTATCACACACTTAAACACTAATTAAAACCAAACAATCAATTGTTTCTCTTTAATGCAACATGTTTGAGTAATTTTACTAAAATGTCTGAAAAGATCAAACAGGATCATTTAAAAATAAATCGGGAACCATTACTTTACCCAAATATAAAACAGCTTTAATCATTTTCCAATAATGATCGGATTGGTTACTTAGTTAGTTAGTTAGTTAGTTAGTTACTTTGCTATGATTAGTTACTTAGTTAATATAATGAATTCCTCTGCAATTGCTAAATTGCTTAATGTTTAAACAATGAAATTAGACAATACAATTTAACTAGTTAATAACATAAATATAAATTGTGCAATATTAACATAAAACAATGCTACTCAAATGCAGTATCAAAAATCTCTGCAATACCACATCGCATTACAAACTTATGTGACTGCTGGTTTGATGGTATATTTCAGTAACGAAAAGTTCACGACATAAAACAAAAACACAAATTAAGCTGTGTCATATACAGAGACGGATCAAACCGCGTGAAAGTTTAATCAAACCACACAAACATGCGAAGAGCTCGACAAACTCAAAGCCATGCA